>NC_090937.1:90239942-90542973 GCF_040938575.1 Ambystoma mexicanum | reverse complement strand
CATCTGGGATTCCCTTTCACATGGTCAGTAGACCCACATGCATAACATTTTCCAAATGTGTTGACAAATTGGGGTTTCTGCTGACCTCCCTCTGGTTTGGCACCTCACTAGCCTGATTCGGTTTCCTGTGTGTGGCAAACCCTTCTTATGTTTGGGGCCCTCTTTTGGATTGGAGGTATTAGAATTCTCTTTTGTATCTGTCTTGTGCTGCTTCCCCTCATCCTGCTTCTGAGTTGCCCCAGAATCCTTGTGAGTAGCCCTGTTGGCAACCCACAAGTCAGCAGCCTTTGCTAACTTCTTTGGATCAAGTTCCTTAGAGTCAGCCAAATGCTGTCACAGCTCAGAAAAATAGATTCCAACAAAAAGAGATTTTTCATTCCTTCAAAGGTGTTAACCCTGTAACCCTTTACCCAACCATCTAAGTTTTTTCAAACATTCACACACCCAGGGAGCCCAAGGGGTACCATCATGCTTTTTGAGGGTCCTAAACCTCTTAAGGTACTGAGAAGGAGTTTTCACAAATCTAGCTATTAAAGATAGCTTAACAGTTTCATGCTCCAATTTTTCAAGTTCCCCCACCTCCATTACAGCATCAGTTGCAACCAGGGGGAGCCTAGACAAAAGCCAAGGAATCAACTGATTCCCTGTGAAACCCTGAATCCCATAGTTATATTCAAAAGCAGCCAACCAATCCAAAATATGAAGTCTCACCTCATACATACTCACAGCTTCTTTAGGCATGCAAGGCCTCTTAGGACTGGAAGACCTAGAAGACTCTGGGAGAGAACCATTTTCAAGAGACAATTTATTCATTTCAAGTGCATGATTCAATTCCATTTCTCTTAGCCTGAGCTCTTGATGTTAGTTTTCAGTTTGAGTTTGGAGCTTTTTGAATTCTAACTCAAGTCTAATCTTCTCAAGAGAGACACATTCTGGACTCAGTATTGGACCTGGTAGGGTCGCTGTGGCTAAAGATTGAGGCCCAAGAGCAGGTACAGAGTTAGTGGGGCTCACATCCTGAGAGTCCTCTGACTCTTCTGCCTCTTAAATAATATTAGAGTTAGACTTTACATCATCATTCTCCTCATCAACATTATCCACATGTGGTGAGACATCGGGGGTTACAGCCCAATTTCTCAATCTTTGGTGTTCCAACAATCTTTCAATCAATTCATTTTTCTTTCCTTTAACAGCCAGGTTCCTAACTTTACACATATATTTCAGTTGATCTACTGTAAGAATGGCTAGGGCCTCCTGTTGGTAGTTATCTATATTAGGCATTATAAAACAATTGATTCTCTAGTGTACCTTAGCCTTGCGAAGGTTATTTTGAACAAAGGTAACAGTAGCACTCTCAATGTAACAACTATACTTTATCCTCACCGCTGTAAACCAGTGTTAGGTAGAATTGCAGGCAGTACCCTCTGGGAACACCAGACACAATTAGGACTACAGGTGTAAGCAAAAACCAACCTTTGGTATAAGTCTGTACCACACACGTTTGGTAGCGAGCTGAGTAGCCAGGCTTATCTCAAGAGTGAATGTGAGCAGTAGAAGAAGTTACACAGAAGTATCACAATCACAGTGACACTTACACTCAAGGTTTCTTGGTAAGTAAATACTTAAACATTTATTTACACAGTCATTTAGAAAACTTTCACTAGTAGAAATCAACTCAATATTAAACACCAATATACTGCAGTATCAAACTAAGTTATAAAGAAAGTTTGTGCTCCCCTGAAAAAGGAGCCAAATGGTACTTCAGTACTTTTAAATAGGAAAAAAAAAGCATAGGTTTGTACAAAGGGTTAGAAAACACTTCTTTTAGGTAATGCAAAGGTTCAATGTACCAGGAGGGTCAGTTCAATTCAATAGGCCAGGCCAAAGTCAATAGTCTAGTGTTCTTGGATAGGACAGCACAATTCTGGTACAAATGGAGAAGTCTTTGTTAAAGTTTTTAGAAGCAGTTTAGGCGATAAAGAAAGATATGCTGGGTCACAAGCTGATTAGGCCTGCGAGTTGGGAAAGTTTCACGAACTTCCACCGCGAGAGTTGTGATCTCTCAACCGTATGACACAGTACCTTAAAGTGGAGCAAAAAGATGCAGCTGAAGACGTTGGTTCCTGGCAGGTCCTGCAGGTCTCGCTGTTCCTGAGCCTCAGTCGCGGGGACAAGAGGGAGGACGTCGGGGGACTCCTGCACTGCACGGGATCGTCGTCGGAGCAAACAAAATGGCGTCACTTCAGCTCAAGTAACTGTGGTTTCCAAACACGAACTGGTGTCCTTCCCCCTGGTTACCCTTAACCAGCTCCGAGAATAGTATTCAGGTGTTTGCTGAGTTGATTGGTCCCACCAACTCAAAGAGAGAAGCCGCCCTTGAAGGAGCTTCTCTGTCGATTGGAGATCTGGCAATTTGGGTTGCAGCAGGGCTTCACCGGGCAAACCAATGGTCCAGTGGTTGCAGCAGCCATCCTCTTCCAGTTCATCTTCGGTACTTTCGTTCCAGTGGTCGACTCTGCCTTCCAATCCTGGAGACTCGCCTTTTAAACAGTTTTCTCCCATTCATTCCAGCCTAGCTGCCACTCACCCAGCAGGGTGGCTGTCCTTGCCGGACAGTCAGCCAGTCAATCACGCCAGAGTGCATTTGGGTCTCGTAGGAGACTAAGCACAGGGATTTTCGGGCACCTCCCTCACTTCCTGCCCACCCCAGACACTCAGACGCCATGGGTGGACTTCAGTCCTGGAGCCCGCCAAAGGCTCACGAACAAAGGGACCAAACCTGGTTTGGCACGCAGAGTTAAACACCAGAAGGACCTTTCCACAAAGAAACAGCGAAAAAAGTTGACCAGAGTCTGTTTTTACAGAGGGGTCTTGGGCGCCATATTGAAAAACATGACTGCACAGATTTTTAGCTACTGGTGTTCGCGGTCGGGAAAAATCATGGTAGTTCGTTATTAAACCACTGCCACCAGCCATTTCAATAGGAAAGGGTAGATTTTGACAGCTACAAGAGTGTTTAGACATAGGGGGTAACTAAGTAACCTCTCCAGCACTCTATAGGAAGATAGTTTGTGTTGGGTCTACGAATTTAAAAAGACTGGTAAAGTCAATTTAATTTTACATTCTCTGGGGTACAGTAGTTCATCCCAGAGAAGGTATTTAAACCCTGGGGAGTCCAAGGGACACCCCTGTGCGACTGCACTGAAGGTGCGGTGTGTCACAACAATAAAAAGATGATGCCTTATGGGGTTATCTAAAACTCCATAACCAAAGAACACAAGAGTAAAACACACATCAAAATACCTGAGAGAGTGGGGAAAATGCTCACACTCTCTCCAGGGGAAAAAAACAAGTCCCCAAAATCCAGCAAAGTTGCTGGGGGTCTCTAAGGTGAAGGGAAATAAGCACATTTCTGAGAATTCTCCCTAACAGAGAAGAACAGGGAAAAATCCTCTACGAGTTGGGACTTTGAGGAAATGCACATTCCTCCACCAACTGAACTGAAAAATGCCCTTAAGAAAAAGCAACAATTACAGACCCCAATTGCCCTGCCCGTATTGAAAAAAACTGAGGTCACACCAACAAAGCCTAAACAAAAAGATGCTCTAGGAGAGGTACATGGTTCCAAAAATGTTCTACAGATGGCACCATCCTCCAAGCATACCTACAGGGGCTCATGAAAAACGGGGGGGAAAGAGCGCTGGAACTCTTCCAACCAACGCACTCGGAACCAAAAAAAGAGAAGACACCTACGGGCAGGGAGGATCATACTTTAGAAACTGGAACTGAAAAGTGTGAGCAGAGGACCTTAAAAACAATCCATATCCCTCTACAGACTGTCGATCCAAAGATCACACTACCCATCATTCATCCGAGTGCCCTAGAAGATAAGGGTACGTGGATTATTTTGGAAGAGAATGCCCCTACAGCGTATAGCCCTTTCTTAAACCGATCTGCTCTTTTATCCATCTTTAAACAACTGCCATATTTGGAAGTTATACAGTCCACGATCATATTAAAAATAGAATTACCCCTATGGAACAGCAATACAAATTGGGCACTGGTAGAGTTTGCTTCACCCCTCATGGTGGCTCTGTTGAAAACTCATTCAGAGCTACTATTGCAAGCGGGATACACCCTGATTGCATGTAGAAAAGTGTCAACGAATGTCTTAGAAAAACAAGCATCAGCAAGTGATAGATTAACCATCACACAAACTTCAATAATTGAGAGATGTGCCGATGTAACTGCAGACCAAGCGGGGCACAGACTCCGATGGGATAATAGAGATATCAAATTAATAAATGGGATTTTAAATCAAAGCACCTTTGCCCTAGAGGCTGCATTGGTAGCTGCTGAGTGGGACTTGGCAAAGATGGTAAAAGGTCTGATATCACCACTTAAAAAAGTGAAGCGAAGTCCAACAAGGACATTTATTACATACAGCTTTAAACCCTTTGATTATGCTATACTAGAAAGAAAGAAATTACACCACAGGGAGCGTGAGGCTGTATGAACCCACGCCAATATAGAACCACAGCTCAAACAGAGAATGCTAACCAATCTGTCTACAAAGCTTAGAAACTGGCAAAAAATGCACAAGGCATCGCTAAGAGCTTCCACCTGGCTGAAATTATTTCAGTGGTTAAAAACGCACAACACAGTAAGGTTTTGGTGAAATTATAATAACATTTGCAAGTCCCTTTCACCGGTAGAAATCAACTCTATATCACAGTTGGCTTGGACATCATACATTGAGTAATTGTACTTTGTTCCAGCAAAATTATCCTCAGAGTCTGGCTTGGTTGGTTTTTCGGAGTTGGGGGAGAGCGACACAGTTAAAGGAGGCTCTATTGCAGCAGAGATAAGGGGGGTGGGGATCTAGAACGCTGAATTGTAAAATCTAAAGCCTCACGGGCCCCTGGTCCGGACGGAATTCAAAATTTGGTATTCAAGGATAATCCTACACAGTGGGCAAGGGTATTAGAGGTCCTTTTTGCCCATGGTATTGAGAGGGGGAAGGTTCCATACAGTTGGCAGCAATCCATACTGGTCCCGATCTTAAATAAGGGAGATAAATTGGAACCATCGACTTATCGCTTTTTGGCGATGATGAATGCCAGCCAGAAATTGTTTGCAAATATACTTTTGGAGCAGCTTACTACCTGGTTGGAAGCAAAGAACATCATGAGTACCTTTCAAACGGGATTTAAAAAAGAAATATAACACCACAACTAATATAGCTGTTCTACAGTTTCTCACTGAGTTAAGAACAAATGGGAAAGACAGACTATAGTGTTGTTACGTGGAATTTTCCAAAGCCTTTGACTTGGTCTCAAGACCAGGGCTTTGGGCAAAACTTGAAAAATGGGGCATTGATCCATGACTGCTTTATTACATACAATCATTGTACACAAATACAACAATAGCCATACCCCTTAGCACAGTGGGTCATCTCTCTGAATAACAAAATCCACAAATCAGGGTTTAAAACAGGGCTGTGTATTGGGCCCTATTTTGTACAATGCATACACAGAGGACATGGAACATGACCGTAAGTCTACACGTAACTTTCCACCCAGGATAAATGGTACGAAGGTCATCAGCATGTCGTATTCTGATGATATTATACTCTTCGACCAGACACAGATAGGCCTACAGCGAACCCTGGATGCACTGTCCATCTATACAAAGGAAAATGAAATGGTCATAAATAAAGATAAGACCAGAATAATGTGCCTTGGGGGGGCACATGCAGATGCTGGGAAATGTAAGTGGCGGATGGAAAATGTAGTTCTTGAGAACGGACAGGAAGTACTGTATTCGTTATACTACAAGGACATCATACAAGAAAACATTTGGAAACAATGGCTAGCCATCAAAAAGTATGTTGAGCATCACGCCGGTAGTAATGTTGAGGGCTTTGTTGAAATGTATAAGGTCAGCATAGTTCCCTCAATATTATACTCTCTAGAGGTTTTGCATTCAGCACATGTAATCTGGTTGCAAAAGCTGGAGGCAAAATGATTACGCTCAATCATTAATTTGCCCAAAGGTGTGCCAGTGGAAGCCTTGATACTAGAATATGGTCTTCAATCCCTGTTCTCAATATGGTCGGTAAAAAAGGTGCTGCTATTTGCTAAACTGAGCAAAACGAGTCGTTGCTCGAATGATCTGTTACAATTGCTTGGTAAAAATATGTATGTTAGCAGACAGAATAATTTTTTCTTGGACCTTCATACCTATGCCAAAAAATGCCTGGCTGAACTGGGTCTCCAATTGGAAATGAGCGAGAGTCGCCCAAATTACGAAAGAGTAATTAAGAGGCAGGCACAGGAATGGGATATAGCTAATGGCATTAACAAACTTCACGGATTTAAGAGATATAGGGAATATTACTCTCAGAGCTTTAGGGTCGGAAGGCCTCACAGCTACCTAACTAAATGGTCCAGTCCTGAGCTGAGGCGATTCACAATGCAAGTTTGATTAAATAATTTGCGGACCAAAGGGTTCACTAGTCAATGGAGGAATGACTCAGCACAGGATGGGACGTGTAGGTGCTGTAACCATGAGGTTGAAATCAGTCGCCATTAATTGACCGCATGTGGTGCTTTGACAAGTTTTTATAGAAAAGGTTATAGAAAATTGGTCAGTTCCCTGGAAAACATAAGTGGGATCTATTTTGGGCTACATTGATGGGGGCTGAATCGATGGTAATAAATGCTGCTGCCTTCTATATTTGGAAGAGAGTTATGAAGGACACATTAGAGGAATAACCCTAAGGAGGAAACGTTTAGATTGTATGATATCAAATGGAGCTGGGAAAAAGTGAATATTGTAATTTTGTTATTTCTTTTTATGAAGGACCATTTGTTTGGTCGTTTTATGGCTAATTGTATACTTATGAATTCTATTGATTTTATGCTGTTGTATTCTTTTAAATGTGCTTAAAGTTTTGAAATTAAACTAATGCACAATAAAAAACAAATACAAAAAAATAGAGCCCAGAGGAACATTTGCAGTGAAAGCTATAGTAGTGCCTGTGCCTCGCGTAGAATGCGCTCTAGGTGTAAAGGGTAAGTCTCTCTTAGCCAGAGGGTAAGTCTCTCTTAGCCAGAGAGTAACACATTTTGATGCATTTAACAATCCATCTAGAAATGGCCAACTTAGAGACAGGGTCCCCTTCTCTAGCAGCGACAACAGAGACAAAGAATTGATCTGTCTTTCAAAGTGGTTTTGTCTTATCAAGGTAATACACCACTGCTCTCCTAACATCCAGTCTATGGGGGCATCTTTCAGCTGAGTTATTGGGATGTTGAAAGAAAGTTGGAAGTTCAATGGCCTGGTTTACATGGGACTTGGAAATAAATTTAGGTGCAAAGCATGGGTGTGTGCGCAAAACCCCTCTGTCCTTATGAATAGTAACAAATGGGTCTTGAACTGAGAGAGCCAGCAGTTCACTAACTCTCCTAATAGAAATAATAGCCACCAGAAAAGCAGTCTCATAGGTGAGAGCCATAAGACTAGCTGTGTGCATTGGCTCAAAAGGAGGGCCCATAAGTTTAGTATGGACAACATTCAAGTCCCATCTGGGAGTTAGAGTAGAAATAGGAGGGTGAAATCATTTTACCCTTTCCATAAAAGCCTTGATTACAGGAACTTTTCACCAGGAAACCTTGCTTTGAGAGGTGGTGAAGCAGCAAGGGCAGAGAGGTGGACCTTCAGCGAAGTGAGTTAAAAGCTAGTCCTGAGTCTAAGAGGTGGGTTAGATAAAGGACTATGTGTGTGTGTGAACAGTCAATTGGGCTGATGTTCTGAGTCCTGCACCAAGTGACAAAGCGATTCCACTTACTAGAATAACGGTGTCTATTATTAGGTTTCCGTGCCTCCCTAAGAATGTCCATACACCTTTGAGGCAACTGGAGATGTCCGAACTCTATGACTTCAGCAGCCATGCTGCTAAATTGAGAGTTTGAGGGCATGATATGATATGATAGTTCATTTATATCACGCCCATACACAAGTGTTTCAGGGCATGACGGGGCAAGGGAGGGGTACAAAGGACGATAAAAAACAATAAAAACATAACAATCTCACTAGGCCCAGTGACATTAAGAACGCGCAAGTCCAGGGGAGAGGGAGGGGTGGAAGTGCAAGGGGAGGAGAGGAATGTAAAGTGCAGAAAGCAGATATTAAAAATAATAAACAATAAAAAAGTATATTGGACAAGTGTCAGTATAAGCGCAGACACAAGTGTCAGATAAGCGCGGGTAAGGGGACTGTAGGGTTGCAGATACAAACCCAAGTGCAAAGGTTGACAAGATGCAGTGCAGGTACGCAGACGGGTGGGCAGGGAGCTGGGCCTGGATACCGAGGGTAAACCAGGGGCCCAAGGGCAGAGGAGGACAGATCAGCAGGAGAGGAGAAGAGAGAAAGCAGTAGCAAAGAGGAAGGTCTTGAGGTGCTTCCGGAAGCGAAGGTGGTTCTCCTCAAGTTTCAGAGAGGCAGGGAGGATTTTCCAGAGGGAGGCCCCAGCCGAAGAAAGAGACCAACTTGTTGCTTGGAGAAGCGACTGACCCTGCGGGAGTTGGAGGTAGAGGAGTGAAGGGCTCGAGCAGGAAGGTATTTTTGGAGGGAGAGCTGAAGGTATTGCGGACTAAGGCCCCAGAAGGCTTTGTGGACAATGCAGAGGATCTTGAACTGAATCCGTGCAGCCACTGGGAGCCAATGGAGAGATTTCAGGGCAGGAGAAATACAATCCCTGGGCTTAAGGCCAAGGACACGTCTCGCAGTCCTGTTTCCATGGGCGTAGAGTTGTCCCCTGATCCTGGGACAGCATGTTGTAGAGGGAAGGCAGCTTCACCGGAGGCCAAAGGGACATTCTCATGAGATGCGAGAACCACGATGACGAGCCCACATTGGTGCTATCAGGATTAGTGTAACTCGCTCCTGCGGCACCATGTGAATTATCCTGTTGAGGAGAGGAACTGGGGGAAAAGTGTAGGCAAATTTCCCTGATCATGTGATACAGAGACCGTTCCCCTTGGACCTTCTTTGGGGATACCTGGCGGCATAATCTGGGCATTGTACGTTCTCCAGTGTTGCAAAAAGGTCGCTGTCTGGATTACCCCATTCTGCAAAGACGTTGTGCAAAATGTGTTCGTTCAAGAGCCACATATGTTCTACGGGTAGCTGCATGTCTCTGCTGAGCATGTCTGCCAGAAGATTGTGTTCCCCTGGAACGTGTTGTGACAGAAGGAACATATTGTGTTTGAGTGCCCATTTCCAAATGCTCTGACACAGTTTGTACAGCCCTGGAGAGTGAGTGCCCCCCTGTTTGTTCAGGTAATACATGGCTGTGGTGCTTTCTGTAAGCACTACAACAGTTTTCCCTTGCAGTTGTGTCTGAAAGGCTTTCACGGCTTTGAATACAGAAAGTAGCTCTAACAGGTCGATATGTTTGTACACTACGGATTGTGACCATGTGCCGTCCGCTGTCTGGTGTTGAAGGTGAGCTCCCCACCTTGACAGGGATGCGTCTGTGGTGAGAGTGGCTTCCACTGCAGGGGTGAAGGATTTGCGCTTCAGAAGGTTGACCTTCGACCACCACTGCATGGACAGAACAAGGCCTTTCGAGACAATCACAAGTTCGTCCCTGACCACTAGCCTGACACCATTGGCTCGAGAGCCACTCCTGCATAGGACGCATGCGCAAATGGGCGTGTGGTACCAGGAACATGTAGGATGCCATCATTCCTAATAGCCGCATGGCTGGCTACATACTGAGGGATCCGGAACAACATGTGTTAAGGAGAATTCTCATTTATGTGCTAATTCCCTTCAAACCTAGAGAACCCAAGCTCATTTGCTGGACTTCAGGACTTTTTAATTTTAATCCTGGAGTAAGTGAGTCCTTTTTCTCACTCTCTCATGTGTTTTGTCCTGATTCTGATCATGTGTTTCCTCTATTTTTGGAGTCTGACAAACTCCATAGGCATCTACTTTTTGTATGGTGACACACAGCCCCCTCAGTGCAGTGTCACAGAGAAATCCTTTAGATTTCTCATAAGGTTTAAATACATTTTTTTGTGTGAACTACTGTTCCCAAGAATAGTAAAGTGAAATTGACTTTACTTACGTTTTCTCTTTCTAGGTCCAGCACACACCATCTCATGTGGAGTGCTGGGGGACCTAGTAGCCCCTTATCCTACATTCTCATGTAACATTTTTATGTGACCCTCACTACTTTTAATGGCTGGTGGCTGTGGTTTAATTGTTCCTACTATTGTGCTTTTTTACCGCAGGCTCAACCCTCAGCTACAGTATAGCACCCATGGGTGACCATTTAGTCAAAATGGCCCCGGTCTTCTTTTTTCACCATTTTCTGTTTGTGAGGTCTTTCTTGGGTTTTACTCTGTCCGTTGAGCCAGGTTTGAGCCTTTTGTTCATTTTGCCTTTGGCAGGCTTCAGTCCTGAAACCCGCCTCTGGCTCCAGTTAGTCTGGAAGGACAGGATGTGACGGAGGTTCCCGAAACTCCCCTGTCCTTTGACTCTAGGAATGCCTGAAAGCAACCAGTCCTGATTGGCTATCTGGATGTCCTTTCAGGACAGCCACCCTACTGTGTGATTGACAGCCCAGGCTGAGTATGAATGGGAGAAACCTGCTTAAAAGGCGAGGGTTTTGGGACTAGAGTCAGAGTAAACCACTGGGAGAAGCACCCGATTAAGAAACCGTGAACGAAGCTTGCTGCATCCTCCTGGACTTTTGAATTGCCCGGTGGAACCCTGCTGCTGTGCTGAAACTCCTTTTTCATTTCGACAGAGACGCTGCGGAAGGGACGACTTCTCCCCTTGGGTTAGTGGGACCAACTAACCTCGATATGAACTCCACTGGACCATCTTCTCCGACTGGCTATACTTCTTTCGCTGCTGCAGGAACCGAGTGCCAGGGGTCGAGAAATCCGTAGTCGAGTGCAACGCCTGAAATCTGGCTAAAAGCTCCAGGAGTCTCCTAAGAACCCTCCAGAAGCAGGACGTCCAGAGCTTGAGTCCCCTCACCAGAGTGCAGGACCCGAGGAGTGAAGGAAGCCCAACCGGTATCCAAGATCCGCCATGGTGCTATCTGCTAAGCGCTGAAACTGTGTAGTGCTGCTGAACTGAAAAGAGCCTGTAGCTGCCGACGACCGCCCAACTAACGGCGCAGGAGCCCTCCAGACGTCCTTCCTCTTGTCCCCATGACTGAGGCTCACGAACACGGGGTCTGCACCGTTGTAACAGGACAGGATCCAGCTCGACCACTCTTCTTCAAACCAGAGGCACTGTTTAGACTTGGGGTACTTACGTCATTGAATTTTTAGCTGCGCTTTTCTCAGTTGGAAATTGCGTTGGCTTACCTTTAGAGTTGATCTCATCTCTCGTTGTACAGGCCTAACAGCTTGTGATCCTACAAGTGATTTTTTTTTACAAAACTCTCTAACTTTGTGCAAGACTTTGATTCTAAGAAGTGCCTCAGCTCCATAGAATGTTTCAAATTGACTTTGGCTGTCCCGGCTCCCTGCAGACTTCTGACCCATTAACTTTATATTATTTATTTATTTTTTACATTTATAAAGTGCACAAAGCAGCCCTTATATTGCACCCTCATGTAGGAGCTGGAAGAGTGAAGCTAGATGTGGGCGTGTGGTTTAGATGAACAGCCTCGTTTTCAGGGCTTCGCAGAAGGCAGTATGAGAGGGTTCATTCCTGAGTGTGGGTGGCAGGGCATTCATTTGTCTAGCAGCCATGAAGGGGAAGCTGGTACCGCCAGCTTTAGGGTGTTTAACAATGGGGGTGTTGAGTTGGTTGGAGTAGTGTGCTCTCGTGGGCCTGGAGGAGCCTGCTCTAAATAGCTTCTCTGATAGATATGATGGGGCCATGTGAGTGAGGCACTTATGAGTGATGGCAAGTGTCTTGAAGAGGATGCGTTCTTTGACGGGGAGCCAGTGTGCGGAGCGTCTAGCAGGTGAGATGTGTTCCCTCTTGGGTATGTTGAGGGCCGTGCGGAGACCGTTTTTTAGAATTATTTGAAGTCTGTTTATGTTTTTTGCTGCGGTGCCCGCTAAGAGGACGATGCAGTAGTCTAGTTTTGACCTTATAGTGGCTCTGGCAATGGAGTGACAGTTCTGGGTGTATAGGAAGGGTTTGACCGCATTGATCAGCTTAGTTGAGTATGCAGCTGAGGAAGCGATTGCGTTTACTTGGCGTGACATGGAGAGTGTGGAATCAAGGTAGACCCCTAGGGCCTCATTACGACACTGGCGCTCCCGTAATGAAGGGTGCCGGTACGGGACCGGCACCGTTCATTACGGGATGCCCGATTACGAGGTCCCGCGAGGGGACCAGGGAGCTAATAACGGGCCTGTTATTAACGGGCCCGTTATTAGCTCCCTCCCCATTCCCACTGAGCCCTATGGGGGCTCAAATGGGAATGCGGATGGGTTTTTCCAATGAGGACTTACCGGGTCCTCCATGGTTGGAATAGCCCGGTAAGTCCTCATTAGAGGAACCCGGTACTGGAGCCTGGTATGGAGGCAGCCATGCCCTTATTAAGGTCATGGCTGCCTCCATACTCGTAATGAGGCCCCTAGTGTCTTAACGGAGGGTGAAACAGGAATGTTGTAGATAGTGAAGGACGTGTAGTGACTGTTGAGTTTATTGAGGGTTTCCTTGGGGCCATCTAGGAGGATTTCGTTTTTTTCTCAGTTTACGAAAAGCCTGTTGGCCGCCATTCAGGCCTGGATGGTGGCGTAGACGGTGCCTAATGCTTTAGAGTCCATATCGTAGGTGCCAGAGAGGGGGAGGAGGACCTGAGTGTCGTCGGCATAGTTGGTGTAGGCTATGCCGATTGCGTCCAGGATGTCAAAGAGCGGTTTAGTAAAAATATTCTAGAGGGCGGGAGAGATACATAAGCCCTGCAGGACTCCGCAGTGGATGGTGCTAGGGGCTGCACAGGCTTGGTCTGAGAACACTCTCATGGCTCTCCCTTTGAGGAAGGAGGAGATCCAAGAGGTGGCTTTATGGGAAAACTGAGCTGAGGCAGTGAGGTGTCTGCGTAGGGTCTTATGGTCCACTAGGTCAAATATTGCAGATAGGTCGAGGGGGAGGAGTAGTGCTGGTTTCGCTTCATCAATGATTTCGCATAGTTGGTTTTATTAAGTCCAGTAGGGCTGATTCAGTGCCATGACCCGGGCGGAAACCCGATTGACGCTTACCTAGAATGCAGTTAGCTTATAAGAAGTTTTGGACCTGAATGTATGCTGCTTTGTTGAGAAATTTTAACAGGAAGGGGACTGTGGTGATGGGACGGTAGTTGTTGGGGGAGGTCGGGTCCAGAGATCTTTTTTTTCTGAGTGGGCATACCCAAGCTTCTTTCAGGCATGGCATGACTTTGATATTGTTTCTCATAGGTGGTAACTTGTTTTAGACTATTTTTAAAAAATATATTTTTTATTATTTTTACAACATCCAATCAACAAAACCAAATAAAAGAACAACTAAACCCATCAGTGCTTGTCATACAGTTGTAAATCAATTGCAGCATCAATAAATCCACTGCTTTACCCATTATCCTCCCCCCAACTCGAGCCTACTCCACATCGCCCTCTGCTGTGGTATCCTCTAGGAGTACTTCCCCTTCTGTGTTTCCTGTGGAATCCTGGTCCCTTGAGCAGGCTTGGGTAGACTCAGTCAGTGTGGCTACTAGGTGCCTCCAGGCCACCAGGGTTTCAGCTTCCTCCTCCCCTCCCCTGTTGGCTGCTTCGCTCCATACCGCTGTTTCCGCCTCCGCCCATTTCTGGAGATCCACCCACCAAACCCCTACCTTTGGTCTATTACCTGCTTTCCAACCCATGGCAATTCTGCGCTTGGCAAGTATATATCCCAAGTCCTTAAGTTTGCTTACGTGTTTCAGTTTCCTCGGTCTAGGAAAACCCCCCACCATATGCATGCCCACACTGATTCCACGTCCAGTGTGATCCCTTTCTCAGTCAATCGGTGGGCTACTTCCTTCCAAAATTATCCAATTTCCGGGCATGCCCAAAGCATATGTACCATTCCTGCATTCACTTCCCCCCATTTGGGACATGTTTGTATTTCTGCGCTCTTGAATTGAGCAATCCTCTGAGGGGGTCATGTACGCTCTGTGGGTTACGTATAGCTGGATTTCTTGCAGCCTTGCGTTCCTGGATACTTTTTTTATGATACCTCTGAACCCTCTCCAACAACCGTCATCCATGGGTAATCCCGCTTCCTCTTCCCAGTCCCGTCTCAGTTTCCCACCCTGGACATCAGCAGTTCATAGATTCGGGAAACCTCGTGTCCCCCCTCCTCAATGTCATAAATAGTTTCTATGGCCGTATCGGGTTGGTCTTCAAGCACTATTTCAGACCATGTGTCTCTCACCCGCTGTACCAATCTAGTGTAGGTGATATACTGTCCTAGGTGTAGGCATGTATCTGCTACCAGTGGAGTAAATTCCATTATCTTCCCCTCTTGCCATATATCTCCCATTGTCGCAATACCAACCAGTTCCCAATGCTTACGGATCATCTTCCTCAGTTGCTCGTCCCCTCTAGTCAATGCCACTAGCGGCACTTGTGGAGAACACGGGGTCGGGTTCCCCATGGACTGGCAAGCCTTACGCCACATTTTCCAGCCAAGCTTCAACATCCCCGGGCTCGCTTCTAGCTCTGATTTGGGCAACCATATCCATTCTCTCAAGAATAACGGGACACATTCATATCTCAGCAATGTGGACTCCGATGTGGAGTCTTCAGTTAGCCACTTAGCCACAAATTGTAGTTGACTAGCCAAATAATAGATCTCAAAGTTAGACAGTTGTATGCCCCCCTTGTCATACATATTCTGCAGCTTCCACAGGGCTATTCTGTTCCTGGTGTTATGCCAGATGAAGCCTCTGCAAATGCTCTGGAGTTTAACAAAGAATCGCTTGGGAATCATGTATGGAATATTCCCAAAAAAGTGCAACAGCCTCGGTAGTACTACCATCTTCAACAGCGCCACCCTTCCTACCATGGCTAGGGGGAGCTTAGCCCAGAATCCCATGCTGTTCTCAATATTTGCCACTGCCTTCTCTGTGTTATGTTTATATTCAGTCTCCACCGTATGATAGATATCAATCCCCAGGTATCTAAAGGTTCTGGTCTCCCAGGGTATTTGTAGTATTGGCAGGTGTTCCCGTGGAATCCCTTTATATCTCCCTAGAGGGAATATGCACAACTTCTTAGGATTCACTGCAATGCCAGAGTACAACACAAATCGCTCCATCACTTCTAAGATGTATTGCAGGTTTTCCTCAGGGTATCTCAAATATAGTAACATATCATCGCCACATAATGATATTAAGTGTGGCCTGCTTTTCGTGAAGATCCCCACCTCCTCGTATTGTTGTCTCAGGTATATAGCTAAGGGTTCCAGTGCAAGAATGTACAGCATCGGGGACCAGGGGCAACCTTGTCTAGTGCCCCTATTGAGTTGCCACCTCTCTGAAATGATTGCCCCCGTCTTGACCCTGGCTAGTGGTGTGCTGTACAATAGTTTCACCCACTTCAGGTATCCGGGCCCTATTCCATACTCTTTCAGGGCTGCAATCAGCCAAGGCCATTTGACTGAATCGAAGGCCTTCACCGCATCTAAAGAGACAATTGCCACTTCGTGCGAGTCTCCTTCTGTTTGTTCTATGACACGGTATAGCCTTCTGAGATTGTCGGATATACTCCTGTGCAGGACATATCCGGGCTGATCAGGGTGTATAAGTCTACTTATGACCTGTCTCAGTCTGTTTGCCAACACAGCCGTGAGTATCTTGCTGTCCTGGTTCAGCATGGATAGCGGTCTGTACGACCCGCAATCCATGCTCGGCTTTTTGGGCTTGAGAAGCGGGATGATGATCGCCTCTCTCAAGGATTCTGGCAATGTCCCTGTTTCGAATGCTTCATTTACCATTGCCAGCAACGGGGGGAGCACTTCCATCTTGTATGTTTTGTAAAACTCACTGGGGAGTCCATCCGCTCCCGGGGCCTTACAAGTGGGCAACTGCTCGATCACTGCTTCTAGTTCCTCCAATGTAATTGGAGCATCCAGGGTCTCTCTCTCCTCGGCACTCAATTTAGGTAGGCCAATATCTGCCAGTATTTCAACCATCTCACTCCACTCTCCCCCTTCTACGTTTCCATATAATTGTTTATAGAACTCTAGGAACCCTCCATTCACGCCCTCTTGGGTATCATGTATTTTTCCACCCATCCCCTGTATTGCTCTGATCGCTGGTCTGGGTGTCTCATTTTTATACAACCATGCTAGCAACCTCCCCGGCTTGTCTCCTCCCACGTGCTGCCTCTCAATGTATTTCCTGTAATACAAGTTACATAATCTGTCCCGAGTGCCCTTCACATTCTTGTTGTAATTTACTTATGGTTTCAGCATCTTCCAGGGAGTCATCTCCTCTGTGCATGACTGCCTCTAGTTTAGCCTCTGCCCTCTGCAGCTCTTGCAGTATGCCCCCTTGTAGCCCTTTAGATTTAGCTATAGCCGCTACCCTCATCACCACTTTAAATGTCTCCCATAGGGTGCCCGGCGATTCTACACTTCCAGTGTTATTTTCAAAATATTCTACGATTTCCTTCCTCAGGTCTCCTCTAAACACTGTATCTTTCAATGCTTCGGCTCTGAGCCGCCACGTGGGGTTCCTAGCTCTAGGGGGCAGATATTGCCATTCCAAGACCAGTGGCGAGTCGCCCGTCATCTCAGGAGAAGCGAACATGTAGTCTAGCCATGTGTATAAATGATGTGCGGCCGAATAATGCGAGTACTGTCTATCCTGTGGGTGGCATATCCTCCATATATCTTCCAGCCTAAAGTCCCCGAGTAGGGTCCTCCAAGTTTTGGCTGCGGGGGTAGGTTTATCCAATTTCCCGTCTGATCTATCCATCCTGGGGTCTAATGTGCAGGTAAAATCCCCACCCCATACAACTGCCCCCCCCCCCCCAGGTACGGGCTAATTCTGCTGTATAAAGTCTTAAAATAGGCCACTGTATCTTGGTTCGGGGCGTATGTGTTGATGACACACAATTCTCTATTTTCCAACAATCCCGTATCACTACCATCCTCCTGTCAGCCTCCTCTACGGACTGCAATAGCTGGAAGGGGACATGTGGAGCCACCCAGGTAATTACCCCTCTAGCGTAAGCTGAATATGTTGCCCCTACAGTGGCCCCCTTCCATTTCTTCTTTATTACCTCCTGCTTCTCTTTCGTAAGATGGGTTTCATGTAGTAGGGTGATATCTATTTTCTGTCTCCTTAAGTACATCATGATCTTATTCCTCTTCAAGTAGCTGTTTAATCCCCTGGCATTCCAGGTTATTATCTTAAGGTCTCCCATCTTCTATCCATACCCAGTCCCACCTCCGTCCACCCTTATTTTCCGCGTCATGCGCAGCAGCACGTGGATGTAAGCTCGGCCACCCCCTTCCCAACCCAACCTCAACTTGTGTCCCTCCCTCACCCTCTCTCTAACTTCCCAAACTTGTTGCCCAGCTCCATTTCTGGATCGCAGGCACTCCCGCATCTAGCCCTTTTCTCGGTCTAACCGATACTGCGTACTCTGCTGGGGGACACCGTACTAACAGCATCCCACCTAAACTACCTGGGGGGATGGTATTAAGTCTCCTAGTACAGTACCTCCTATAATGCGCTATCACCATGTATCAAATAACTATAATCCAGTCCCAATGTCAACGTTCATGCCGTACTTATCTCTCGAAGGGCCCCCTATGCATCAGCTTGGAACGTACATATGTCTGGTTCACTCTGCAGATCTGCTCCCTTTCTGAGCATCTTCCTCCGTCGGACAGTTCCGTGAGTCCAGCCATGCTGACACATCCTCCGGTGATTCGAAAAACAAAGCTTTGTTCTTCAGGAACACTTTCATCCTTGCCGGGTACATCAGCATGTACTTGTAACCTGCTTCCCGCATCCACCTTTTATCTGCAAAATAGTTTAGGCGTTGTCTCTGCACCAAGAGTGTGTAGTCCGGGTATGCTGTGATGGTCGCCGACGCTCTGCTTATTGTTCCTCCATTGCGGAAGTGCTCTAGGACCTTCTCCCTATCTTTATAGTTTAAGATCTTTGCAATGATGGGCCGCGGCGGGGCTCCCGATGGTGGACTTCTCGCCTGGGTTCTGTGCGCCCTCTCCAATGCGAAATCTTGGCTCAGTGCTCCGTCTGTAATCTCCTGCAGCAACATGTTTTCCACATAATTCGTCGGGTCGCCACCCTCCTCCCCCTCTGGGAGCCCTATCATGCGCACGTTGTTTATCCGGGCCTGTCCTTCCAACTCCTCTGCTCTGTTCTCCAGATTGCGCACCTGTTGTTGCAGCACTGGAATGCCCTTTGCATTAGTTGTGCACATGTCCGCGTTGCCCTTCATTTCCTTTTCCAATTTTCCTGTGTGCTCTGCAAGGGACCTTACGTCTTGCCGCAGCAAGTTAACATCTATGCTCACTGCATCGATCTTGGACTCCAGCGCTGTCTTCAGTCCATTTTGAGTCCCAGAGAGGCCTTCAGTTCAGCAATGGCATCCAGTACCTGCTGGTTTTGGGTTGCCATCTTCTCCGATTACCGGATGCCTTGGTCTCTGCCCCTGCTCGTATCAGACACTTGTGGTGATCTGGTGAAGTCCTCCGTGGAAGATTGTTTCCCCTTGTTTCTGGGTGCTTTAGCTGCCATTCCGCTTCACGCTAGGGGCCTTGCAACTGTCTGTGCCGTAGGGCTTGGCTTTCTTGGTTATTGTGGGCGCTTTCTTCTCGTGCTGGTTATATCCTCACTGGCCTGATCCAGCTGGGCGCGTCGGTGCACCCTTGGCCGCTTTGACCCTGGGCCCACCTTCTTCCAGGGAGACCCCTGCAGTCCCTTCTTCCACCAGGCATGGGCCGTCGCCGCCAGGCTATTCAAACTCTGTGTCTTATGCACCTCAATGCCCTGGAGCACCTTGTTGCATCCCACTCAGTGTGCTGAGTCGGCACAGTGTCTATTGCTTATTGTCCCATACATGTCTAGGCTCCGACATTCACGTGCTTAATTCACGGTCAGAGCCCTACCCTATTGTGTCACCAGCACCGTTTTCATCCCCATAAGCACATTGCCTGCAATGGCTCCGTGTCTGCTCTTGCTGCTTGTATCCGTGCGCTCCGTCCTCCTTTATGGGTTCACTTCGGTTCAGCAGTCAGCACTTCCCTTTTCTGCTTCGCGGCTGTGCCGTTCGAGCTTCCGACTTATCTATGCAGCTGTCGGTAGCCCGTCCATATGTTATGTTCTGGTGCAATCCTCTGTTTTTATGTGGTCGGCGAGGGGTTGCATATTCGCGACCCGTCTACAGGCGGGTCCCCGCTTTCTGCAGTCTGTTCCGGCTGGCTCATCTCACTGCGGTCTTCTTCCTCGGGTGCCGCTGCCTCAGTCCTCGGTCTCCGTCCTCTGTTCCTTACGCGGCTCGGCTGCTGTACAGCCTGTGTCACATCTGTGGACACGGGGTGTGATGCTCTGTCTTGCGGACCCGGGCAAAGCCTTACTCTTCATGCAATATGTCCGGCGGTCACTTTTAAGTCCGGGTCCGCCATTTTGTTTCCTTTATTCGTTCTCCCTGCCGCATCAAAGTTCTTGTTTCTTTCGATCCTCAACCATGCCATTCTCGCGGCTTCCAGGTTACGTGCAGTATACCTTTAGACGTCCTAGTCTCCAGTTTCAGGGCTCTTACACTTCTTTCAGCATGTAGTTTGGAGGATCATTCACGGATCGTCAGGAGCTACCCAGGAAAGACGTTCTACACCACGGCTAGTTAGCCACGCCCCCAACCTGTTTTAGACTGTTATTGCTGGGAAAGGCTTGTCTAGATTTCATTGGAAGATTTAATTGTCCTCACATTTACTGAGAACCCGTTTAACCTTTTTCCTTCCTTAAACCTTTCCTTTCTACAACCTCAGAATCTGAAAAATATAACACGTCTCATTTACAAATGCCATTACTGTCCTTGTGAATGAAGTCACCTCCGGGTGTAGGAAGTGTGTAAGAAGCATATCCAAAGATTGTCCACTAACTCCTTTGATTCTGAAAAGTATTTTTAAGTATATTTACATTGTTACACAAATTGCCCTTTTAAAGAACACTTATTTAAAAATTGATGTTAAATAAATAAATAACTATTTATAACTGAAAGCTTGAGTGTAAGTGTTACTTGGTTGCTTGTATTTTTACGAATTTCATTGCTACAGCTCTACAGCTCACATGTAACCCTGTAGAGATAGGCCCGGCTGCACAGTCACACTACCAACCTGTGTAGTAAAGACCTATACCAAAATTTGGGTTACCTAATACCAAACAGACAAGTGTTGTGTAGTCTCACACAGTGTGACTGCATGACTTCTTGCCTAACACTGGTGGCAGGTGGTGGGATTGGGGTAGAGTGGTTACATTCACTATTTGTTGTACTTGTGCCCAACTAAACCAGCCACAAGGCTAAGCTCCACCAAAAAGTTAAGCAATTGTAACATGCCAAATATGGATAACTTTAATGAGTCAGCCTTGACTTGCCTGACTGTAGAACAACTGAAAGATATGTGTAAAACCAGGGGTCTGGATCTGAAAGGAAATACATGTGAATTGATTGTAAGGTTGTTAAATCACCAAAGCTTGGGTGGTAGGCCTGTAACACCTACTCACCCAAATAATGTGGAAGATAATGATGAGGATGCTAGTTTAGAGTCAAACTCCAATCTGCAAGAGGAGTAAGAGGAGGGAGAGGAGTCTCCAGAAGGGAGCCACCCTCTTCCATAGTCTACCCCTGTACCTCAGTCACTTCCCATTGTGACCCCACAAGGTCAACATCTAAACCCAGATTATCTTGCATTTGAGAGACTAAGATTAGAGTTGGAATTCAAGAAACTCGATGTCCAAGATGAAACCAAACATCAAGAGGTGAAACTAAGAGAAGGAGAGATACAGCATGAAATGGAAATGAAATAGATGTCCCTTGATTCTGCTTCCCTTTCAGGGTCTTCTAGGTCTACTAGTCCAAAGAGGCCTCACCTGCCTAAAGAAGCAGTGAGTATGTATGAACCTAAACTTGATGTGTTGGATTGACAGGGTACGTTTGAATACACCTATCGTCTGCAAGGAATACGTGGGAATGATTTGATTTCATGGCTCATGCCTAGGCTCCCCCTGAATGGCTGTGATGCTGTTATGGAGTTGGGTGGCAGTGAAAGAAAGGATTATGAGTCAGTTAAGATGGAGTTAATATCCAGATGTGGGAAAACTTCTTCCCACTACCTTAAGAGGTTTAGGACCCTCAAAAAGACTGATGGTACCCCTTGGGCTACCTGGGTATGTGAATGTTTGAAAACTTAGATGGTTGGGTTAAGGGGTACAGAGTACACACCTTTGAAGGAATGAGAAATCTTTTTTGTTAGAATCTATTTTTGATGCCTGCTCTCCTTAGCTGAGCCAGCACTTGGCTGACTGTAAGGAAAATGGTCCTAAAAAGTTAGCACAAGCTGCAGACTTATGGGTAGCCAACAGTGCCACTCACAAGGACTCTGGGGCAATTTACAGGAAGGAAGAGGGGAAGCAGCACAAGAAAGAAGGGAAAGAGAATCTAATTCCAACCATCCAAGGGAGGGCCACAAACATAGCAAGGGTATATTCCATGGGAAACCTGGTAGGTCTAGTGAACCTTCTGGTGCCAAACCAGAGGGAGGTCGGCAGAAATCCCCATTCCAGAGAACATTCGGGAAATGGTTTGTATGTGGGTCTGTAGATCATGTGAAAGAGGATCCCAGATGTAAGGATAAACCTTCAGGGGTCCACACTGCCTCCTTAGCCTTTATCCCTGAGGGAGAAGCACAAATGGCAAGTGCACACTTTCAACTAATGGCTGAAGACCCCATTGGAGTTCAAGCCAGTGTATCTTTAGTGTCCCTGGGTCTGTAGGAACAACAGAATGTGTATCTTTATAACTCCATTCCAGATAATACCAAAGAATATTATAAGGACTGTGTTCTTGCAAATTGTCAGGAAACCCCTGCCACCCGAGACACTGGGGCAAGCATTACAGTGGTTGATGAACGTTTTTTATCAACCTGAGGATGTAGCTAAGGCACCCAAAGGTCCCACTAAACTTGCAGGAGGCCCTATCCAAATGGTTCCTATTCTGCCAGCTCTCATCCAGTGCAATAACATGACTGTTAGGGTCCCTGTTCGTGTACAGAATGAAGTGCCAGGGAGAGTCCTGTTGGGAAATGACTTGAAAACTCTTGGAGTAGTGTCTAGTACCCCCAGGCCTCCCAGCAAAAAGAGGCAGGAGCAAACAAGATTGGCCAGAGAGACAACCTTGAGAGACTCTCAGTTTGAGGTTAAGGAGATTTCGAATACCTCCAGTCCCGACGAAGGCCAACCTTCAATTTCCAAGAAAAAGAGAGAGACAAAGGAGAAATCTAAGATCTCTGGGAAAAACAAAGGTCTAAAAAGTAAACCTGTTCATAGGACAAGGACATCCCCGAGAGGACTGTCCCAGGTCTTGCTTCAATAACTTTAGACAGTGGAAGAAATCCACAGGAATTCTTCATATTCGCTGTTTGCCAAGACTTCATGCCCTTGCTGAAATGCCTCAAGCTAGGGTTATGTTTTTGGACGTAAAAGACTTTAAAGAAAGAATGTGCATATTTTGTTAACTACATTATGTCATTTCATTGACTGGTTGATTACTATGCCTGTCTGTTTGCTTAATGTTATAGTAAGGAACAAGTTACTTACCTGTAACTGTTGTTCTCCAGCATGGGTCTGGCATGGATTCATATGCTCATGAATATTCCCCGTCGTCAGGCTGGGAATCCTCGGCAAAGAAAAAATCAGTTTCAGTTTCGTTTCTGAACTGTCTTTCTCCCAATAACCAATCACTGGTCTCTGGGTCATACTGCCCCCAGCCAATGACTGCCCTCTACCTGAGCCCCTCCTCTGGCAGCCATCTTCGGATTTGGTAGCACGTAAAGTGGCAGTAGGACCAAGAGAAGAGCCGCAGAGGGGTAGGAGGGAGGGTTTGCATGTGATTCCATACCAGACCCATGCTGGAGAACAACAGTTACAGGTAAGTAACTTGTTCCTTCTCCAGCATGGGGTATGGCATGGATTCACATGCTCATGAATACAAAAATACATAGCAGTACACGCATGCACAACCGCAGGAGGTGGCAAGGCTCAACATTAAGCATTTAATCAACTCAACATTAAGCATTCTTACCTCCTCACCAGGCTCACCTTCAGGCGAACAGGTTGCGCAGCACTGCCTGGCCGACCCTGGACTCCTCCCTGGAATCCCAGTCGACGCAGTAGAATCTCGTGAAGGTGTGCGTCGACCACCACGTAGCAGCCCTGCAGATGTCCAGCAGGGGCACACCAAATAGGAACGCTGTGGTAGCAGTGATCGCTCTGGTCGAATGGGCTCTCGTAAGGCCGGGCAACGGTCGGTTTGCCAACCGGTGACAGTGTATGATGCAGCCGGAGAGCCATCTGGAAATGGAAGCCTTCGAGAGGGCCTTCCCTTGGTTCACAGGTCCAAAGTTCACAAACAGCTGTGATGTCTTCCGAAAACTCTTCGTGCAGTCCACGTAGAACTTCAGCGCTCTAGCTACATCCAGCGAGTGCAAAGTCCTCTCGGCCGGCGACGAAGGCGACGGGAAGAAAACAGGTAACACCAAGGGCTCGTTGAGATGGAAGTCCGACGGCACCTTTGGCATGAAGGAGGTGTGCGTCCTCAGCACCACCCTCGTCTCGTGGAAAGTCAGGTATGGAGGCTTGCAGGAGAGGGCCTGGATCTCTCCCACTCATCGTGCGGTGGTGATGGCCACAAGAAACGCTGTTTTCCACGACAGGCACTTCAACGGTGCCGAATGCAGAGGCTCGAATGGCGGCCCCATGAGCTTGGTCAGCACCACGTTGAGCTCCCACGCCGGGGCCAGAGCCTTCACCGGCGGGAACGATCGGAATAGTCCCTTCATGAACTCCTTCACCAGGCGATGGGACCACAGGGATGAGCGCCCTGGAGTTCTGGTGTAGCGGGAGATAGCCGCCAGTTGGATCTTGATGGAGGCATGAGCCAGCCCCGCCTTGGCCAGCGATAACAAGTACGGCAGCACTTGAGGGGCTGTAATCCGCAGAGGGTTAATCTTCTGTGCACGGCACCAGACAGAGAACCTCTTCCATTTGTGTCCATAGCACTTGAGGGTCGAGGACGCCCTGGCCTTTGCAAGCACCTCCTTGCAGTCCGCCGGGATATCGTACCCTCCAAATTCTAGTGCTGCAGGAGCCAGGCTTGCAAGTTCAGCAACCTCAGGTCGTGGTGGAGGATGGCGCCTCCTTCTCTGGCGAGAAGATCCGCGTCCGTCGGCAGTTTCACTGGGGGGGATGCTGACAAGTCCAGAAGGTTCGGGAACCAGATGTGTCTCGGCCACGCCGGTGCGACGAGGATCATCCTGCACCGGGACCGTCTGAGTTGACTGATGAGTCGCGGCAGCAACAGCAACGGTGGGAACGCATAAAGGAACAGGCCGTCCCAGGGGAATGAGAAGGCATCGCCCATGCTCCCCGGCTGGGGAAACCTGCTGGCGAACCTCGGGCACTTGGCGTTCGCCGCCGTCGCGAATAGGTCGATCTGGGGATGGCCCCATCGTCGGAACAGGAGGTCCACTTGATCCTGTCACAGCTCCCACTCGTGGCACGAGCGTAGCTCCCTGCTGAGTGAGTCAGCGATGGTGTTCTTTATTCCTGCCAAATGGAAGGGTACCAGAAACATCCCTTGGGCGACGGCCCAGTGCCACAGATCCTGGGCTTCCTTGGATAGGGCTGGGGATCTGGTGCCTCCCTGCTTCCGTATGTAGAACATTGTGGTGGTGTTGTCGGTGAAGATCCTTACCACCTTGCCCTTGAGGGATGGAAGAAAAGACCTGAGGGCCCAGAACACGGCTCGGAGCTCCAGAACATTGATGTGTTGTGACCTCTCCTCCGGGAGCCAAAGGCCTCTTGCGTTGAGATCTCTGGTGTGCGCTCCCCATCCCTCCAGGGAGACATCCGTCGTCACCGTTTCCTGATGCGCCGGGGTCTGGAAGTCCATGCCCGCCGCCAGATGCGCGCGGGTGCCCCACCATTGGATCGCTTGGTGGGAAGTCTTGTTGAGCGAGATCCTGTCTTCGAAGCTGCGCTTCGCTTGCATCCAACGGGCGTCGAGGAACTCCTTCAGGGGTCGCATCCGCAGTCTGCACAGGCGCACAAGGTAGATGCAGGAGGACATCATGTCGAGCTGGGACTTGATGGACCTCACCCTCGCCACCTTCATGGCCGACAGCCGTTGTACCTTGCCCAGGATTGCCTTTGTCCTTTCCTCCGATGGAGAAGCCAATCGTGCCACTGTGTCGAACCTGGCTCCCGGGAACAGGGCCACTTGCGATGGTACCAAGTGGGATTTCACGAAGTTGATCGAGAATCCCAGATCCGTGAGCAGTTGGACGGTCTTCGCTGTGTGGTCGACGGCGAGTTCTCTTGACCTTGCTCGGATGAGCCAATCGTCCAGGTAGGGGTAGACGTGGATCCCCTGCAGGTGCAGCCGTGCCGCCACTGGTGCCAGGCACTTGGTGAACACCCTAGGCGCCGACTTCAATCCGAAGGGAAGGGCCTTGAACTGGTAGTGGCGCCCTTGGACCACGAAACGCAGGAACTTTCGATGTCCTTTTAGAATGGGGATGTGAAAGTAGGCATCCTCCAAGTCCAGCGACTATAGGAAGTCGCCTTCCTCCAGCTGACCTAGCACGTGCTGGAGGGTGACCATCCGGAACTTCTGGGACTTGATGTACCTGTTTAGACGACGAAGGTCCAGGATGGGTCGCCAACCGCCAGTCTTCTTTCTTACGAGGAAGTAACGAGAGTACACTCCGGAGCCCCGTAGCCTCTTTGGGACAAGCTCGATGGCGTCTTTCTTCAGCATCGCCCGCACTATGGTATGCAGGGACACTTCTTTAGAAACACTAAAGTGTGCCCGCGGGCCAGGGCATCCAGCACCCAACCGTCGGTGGAGATGGACTCCCACACGATGACAAATTTCGCCAGCCGGCCTCCCACCGGGGTGCTCAGGTGGGGGCCCGACGCTACAGCCGGTTCAGTCCTGCTTGGAAGCGGCCTTGCCGCCTTGGCCTCCTTGGCGACGACGAGATCCTCCTGTCTTGCCGCATCCTCTGTAGGCCTCGTGCGACGAGGAGCGGCCCGCCTGGCGGTACGATGAAGAGCCGCCGCCAAATTCTTTGGAGGCACCTTGCTTGCCTCCGGAGTTCTGAAAGGACGGCTGTCGCTGTTGAGGAACACCCAAGGCCCGAGCCGTCTCGTTGTGCGCCTTGATGGCCTGCAGTGACTCGTCCACTGTCTTGCCGAACAGGTTGTTCCCGTCGAAGGGCATGTCCAGAACCCTGGTCTGCACATCTTGGCTCAAATCGGTTGCCTTGAGCCAGCCACGCCGACGAAGGAAAACGCTGTTGCCCATCTGGCGAAAGCTGGTGTCAGCAATGTCCATGGCCACCGTTATGGCGTGGTCCGACGCCACCTCGCCTTCCTGTAGGATCTCCAGGGCCTCAGCCCTCTTGTTGTCCGGGAGGAAGTCCAGCAGGGGAGCGATCTTAAACCACAGCTCCCTGTCGTAGCGGGCCACAATCGCGAGGGCGTTGGCCGCTTTAATCGTCGTTGCCGCTGAAGAGATGACCCGCCGTCCCATGGCGTCCAGTTTCTTCTCCTCGCCGTCCGGCGGGGATGTTGAAGTTGAAGCCGTCGCCCCCGCCGCCTTCTTCTTGGCCGTCGCGGAGACTACCGAATCCGGGGATGGCTGTGCCCTAAGGCACATGGGGGCGGAGTCCGGGACCCGGTACATCTTCTCGTACCGGTCCCTCTTAGCAGGAGCCGTGGACAGGTTCTTCAGGAGCGTCAGCCCCTCGTCCCGTATGTCGTCCAGCAAAGGAACTAAGAGGGCCATCTTCCTCTTGGCCTCACGCCGTTGGTAGAGGAACCGTTCCTTCTTTTGTTCTTCGGCGCAGAGCTGGAAAAGCTCGGATGCCCTGCCGATCATGGCGTGGAAAGAGCAGATTTCGTCGGGCGGGGAGGCCCAAGCGGGTGGTGATGGAGGGTCCATTCCATCATCACCACCGTCGTCATCCGTTCCCGTCGTAGCCGTCTCCGTCCCCGTATCATCCCTCGGTCCCGGGGAGGGGGATGACGGCTGTGAAGGCCGTGAAGGCTGGGAGGGAGGGGGTGGATGAATTCTTCTCCGTTTGCTTGGAGGGCTTTCCGACGGTCCGGGCTCCGCCGGGTCGTCCGCTGGGGATAAGGGCAACCTTATCTGTATCTCCGTACACAAGGCCTGAATCGCCATTAAGATTGCTCCTGAGTTGTCTTGTGGCATAGGCACCGGCTGCTACGGGAGGAACGGTTGGGGAGTAGAATCCTCTGTCCCCTCCACGGCTCGCGGCTCCTCGTCGGCACCGCCGTCGCTTTCTTTGTCCGCCTCATCAGGATCCTTCCCGTGGGACTGGACCTCCTCGAACTTCTTGTTCAGGATCCTTGCGACGCCAGCCAGCTCCTCTTCAGAGGCAGTATCTGTGTCCGTAATGGCCACCGCCCCCCCCTCTTTTTCCGCCCGGGGTTTCACGGGGGTATTATCGATGGGCTGAAAAGAGGATTCCCTCCGCGGTGGCAGGGAAACTCTAGGCCCAGAGGTCACCTCCACTGGGGGAGCCTCCGCAGGCTTCGCCAGGGCCGCCACGACTCCCTCGATCGAGGCCTTAGCCGGGTGAATCAGGGCCTTCACGACCTTAGGCGAGCCTGAGGCCTTCACCTTGGGGGCAGGGTCACCGCCTCGCTCCCCCTCGGCTGTCTCCGTCGGGATCGACCGGGACTTCTCCCGAAGTTTACCCGGGTTCTACGATTACCTCTTCCCCGAGCCAGAGCGTTGGCTAGTGGTTGATGGCGTCGGTGAAAGTGCGCCCTGCCTGGCAGCCGAGGAGCCCGACCGATCGGCGCTCCCGGGGCCCGCGGACTCGCAGTGCTTTGCCTTTTGTTGGGCCCCCGTCGCCGGAGCGCCCTCAAAGGTCTTAGAAGACCGCTCAGACTTCTTCTTCTTCTCAAGTGCTGGGCTCTTTCCTTCCAGCCAGTTGGTGAGCCGGATCCGACGATCCCTCATAGTCCGTTCGACATGTTCTTGCAAAACGCACAATCCGTCTACACGTGCGTTTTGTCTTTGTGAAGGCAGTAGAGGCATCGGGAATGCTCATCCTCCTTGAAGACATTTTGTAGTCCGCATCCAGGGCAGTGCCTGAACCGCTTGGATCCAGGCGTCGAGTTTCCTTTGTCCTGGGCCATGTCCACGCGAGGTAGGCCTCACAGATCTTCCGGAATCCTCCAAGAAGCAAAACTTCGACGAAAACTTTGTCCTTGAGGGGCGTAGGAAATTCCGAACCGGGTCTCTGTTGATCGGAAGTAGAAACGGTGGAGCTTGAGGCTCGATTGACCGAAAAAATGAGGTTAAACTCTTTGAAAAATCATAAAACGCAGTAAAAGCTCGAGAGCTATGGCACGAGGACTCCCAACACTTGAACGTGCGGAAAAAATCTGAAGATGGCTGCCAGAGGAGGGGCTTAGGTAAAGGGCAGTCATTGGCTGGGGGCAGTATGACCCAGAGACCAGTGATTGGTTATTAGGAGAAAGACAGTTCAGAAACGAAACTGAAACTGATTTTTTCTTTACCGAGGATTCCCAGCCTGACGACGGGGAATATTCATGAGCATGTGAATCCATGCCAGACCCCATGCTGGAGAAAGAGAAAAATCTAATAAAGAGGTAAAAAAAAAAAGACTTGCCAGATGAAGAACCGTCTCTAGAACCTTGAACTAAGCACATGATATGATATATGATATGATATTTTATTTATATTAAGCCGATACACAAGTGTTTCAGGGCGCGACGAGGCAAGGGAGGACATAACAATGACCTTTCTAGGCCCAGTGACATTGAGAACACGCAAGTGCAGGGGAGACGGAGGGGGAAGTGCAAGGGGCAGGGGAGGAGTGGAAAGTGCTGAACATGTGGCAGTGGGGCCAGCAGGTGCCAAGTGCAGGAATTAAGCACAGACTAAGGATGTCGAAAAGTGCAGGTAAGGGGGCTGTAGGGTTGCAGATACAGACCCAAGTTCAAGGGTTGCCAGGAGGCAGTGTGGGTATGCAGGTGCATGGGCAGGGATCTGGGCCCAAGATCAGAGGGTAATCAGGTGCCCAGTGCCAGAACAGACAGATCAGCCAGGGAGAGGGAGAGATAAGGCTGAAGCAAAGAGGAAGGTCTTGAGGTGCTTCCAGAACTGGACGTGGTTCTCCTCAAGTTTCAGAGAGGAAGGGAAGCTGTTCCAGAGGGAGGCCTGAGCGACTGACCCAGAGGGAGTTGGAGGTAGAGGAGCGAAGGGCTCGAGTAGGAAGGTATTTTCGAAGGGAGAGTTGAAGGTAATGCGGACCCAGGCTCCAGAAGGCCTCGTGGACAATGCAAAGGGTCTTGAACTTAATCCTTGCAGCCACTGGAAGCCAATGAAGAGATTTCAGGGCTGGAGAGATACGGTCTTGGGCTTTCGGCCAAGGACAAGTCTTGCAGTCCTGTTCTGGATGAGTTGCAACGGGCAGAGATTAGAAGCAGGGAGATTTAGAAAGAGGCTGTAGCAGTAGTCAAGCCTAGAGAGAACCAGGGCTCTATAGACAGTGAGTTCATGGGGGAAAGAGAGGAAAGGAATAATACCTCTGAGGAGGTGCGGTTTGTAGTTTGACTTCTTACAGACGTCAGAGATGTGTGGAGAAATGGAAAGCGTGGAGTCGAAGATCACCCCGAGGTTCTTAGACACACAAGTGGGAGCAGGGAGAGGGCCAAGGGAGGCCGGCCACAGAGTGACAGGAAAGGAAGGTGCAGGAGTGCCGATGAGGAGGATCTCTGTCTTACTGGCATTATGGCAAAGGTCTTTGGCAGCACACCACTCCTGGATTGCGACAGAAAATCAGAGATGAGAGAGGGAGAAGAGGTGGCATAGGGGAGCCTGAAAATGAGCTGAGTGTCATCTGCATAACACTGGAAGTTGGAGCAGAGAGCAGCAATGCGGTGGGTGAGGGGTGCCAGATATTGGTTGAAAAGCCAGGGAGAGAGGGGGAACACCATGTTGCACTAACCACTTATTTTCCTCCGTTTAAGTGACTTTTCTATATGTATTTGCAGAGTAAATGCATTACCGTTTAACCTTTTGAAAACCGCATAAGTGCGCAATTACCGATACTATGATAACCTTGTCTTTTCCCTTTCTAACGTTGCTACAATTGTAACTGCGAACAAACACAAAAGTGAAAGTGCCCTTTGAAGTGTATTATCTAGTATTCCTAAGTGTTTTACCGTAAACGTCTGAAGTATTTAAAATGATTGTGGTGTAAATATAATATATATATATCCTTTATATAAATATATGTGTAGGTGCTTCTTTGCTGTGCCTGTCTAACTAAGATTCAGACTACTTACCGACAGCTCACATCGTTCTCTTAAAATACACCTGACTGCCCTGCCACACTACCAAGGTCCAGAGCTAGTACAGATTGATACTAAGAATTGGGGATCTACAAACCACTGGAATATCTTACTAAATTCTTACTACCAGTAGGACTTTAGGAAAACTCCCCTAACACCCACAAGCCAAAGGGAAGGAGTTGTCCTCTTTGGAGCTCTTCTGTCACATAAAAAACAGGGTCAGGACAGCAGTGGTTGCTTCACGGTCTGGCAAAGGCTCTGCAGGCGTCTTTGCTCGTCTTCTTCTTCGGTTATTTCTGTTTTCTTGGGACGACTTGCTTTACACTCCAGAAGCCTCCCCTTTTATACAGTTCCAGCACACCCTCCTCTGGAATCTTTCTCAGCATTTTACACAAAGGGACGTTTGGCTGTCCAATCAGGACAGCCAGACCCCCTGTGGGAGCTGGACCTATTCAGGCACTCTGGCAGACAAAGGACAGTGGGGTTGAAGACTCCTCCCCCACTTCATGCCTGCCCAGACACTCTGGAGCCTAGGTGGGGATACCTACTGGTTCCTGCCAAAGGCAAACACACACACACTGACCTCTCCCTCCCAGAATCGTAGATGAAGGGCTAATAAAGAACAACAAAGCTAGTAATGGCGAAAAAAGAAGGGAGGCACCTAGTTGGTACTTATGTGCCCCTATTGTGCACTACTGAGGCTATGGACATAGCCTATGGTATAAAGAAATACACAATAGTTGGTAGAACACATCCACTGCCACCAGCCATAACTAGGTGATTGTCTATTTGACTAAAAAGTCACTGGAGCAGAGAGAAGGGGGATACTAAGTATCCCTTTGGCACTCCACTGAAGGTGGTGTGTGCCAATCTCCCAGACTATAGAGTTTTGGGAGAGATACTAAGAATCTCTCCATCCTTAAGAACTGTAGTTACTTGAGGAGATAGACAAAGAATCTTAAAGGAGGACCCTAAAGCTCCCTATCAACACTGCCCTTAAGAAGCTGTGTGCTGCAGTAGTAAAACACAGATGCCTTTTAGAGCTATGGAGCAGACAGACTCCATAGTACAGGTAGATTACAAAGACTAGAGTTCCAAATGGCAGAGTGCCCACAAGAAGGAATGAGTGGAAAAAGGCTCCACTCATTCAGGACTGAAAGAAAAAGGTCCAGAAGTTCTACAAAAGGTGCTGGGGGTCACACTAGGAGAGGGGGTGACGCATACAAATGATAAATCTCCCTAGCATGTTGCATTGTAGATAGAACACAGATGTGTAAAATATCCCTATGCAACCTGTGTCCAAAGAGTCAGTCAACAATGGGTGGTCGTGTGAATGTGGCCCATAACAAAAAGAGCCACAGGTAAGACAGTGAAGATCAGATATGACACAGAGTATGTATGTAGTCTCAAAATGGTTTTCCATGGGCATTTATTCATGTGTTCTATATTTACCAGTCTTCCCCTGTATCTTGGACTCATACAAGATAATATATACAATCCTGGGGGAACAAGTAATTAATTAAAAGGCATTTTAGAAAGTGAATGTGATAAGTCTATGCACCGCTGTGATGTATTCAAAGTGACATTGATTAGTGATATATGATTTAATCATTTACAACAATGTAGTACAGACAGAATTTATAACAGTGACTTTGCTTTTGTTTACAGACACCCTGAATACTGAAGTGTAATCAGAGTGGTACTAATTCAGATGCCATTCCCGACCTGAAGAAGGCCGGAGCAGTATTTAGCCATAGTCTTGGGCTAACGAGAACCGGCTGAAACACGTGTCGACGAGAGTCATAAGAAATAGGAACATTTATGTAATCAGTGTTAGGTGGTTGTTGTACTGTGTAGTGGTGTTGTATATAGTGTGTGATCCTGGCTAACTGACTGCATAGGGCATTGTTCTCTGGGAGGTGCATGTTGATCAAGAAATGTATGTGTATGACTTGCCAGATAGGCAGGTATTCAGGAAAATGAATTGTTAAGTGTGACATGCAGTATATTTTGTATATATTTATGAATTGGTATTTTGTATTGGTTTTAAATTTAACAAAATGAGTTAATATAATTATTGCTTAAATAAAATAGATGTGGAGACATTCATTTATATATGTCTAGTTCTGTCTTGTACTACTGGTCTTGATCATTTTCTGTAAAATATGTTATGAGAGCCTGACAGATCAAGACCCTTTCAGGTAACCTTGTTTAGTTACATGTGTGTTGGGTGCCAGGAAGAGGACTGGGACTTTCTGTTCGCAATCCACAACCTGGCTCCAGAACGTCTGGTGTGCATGCATGAGTCAGACCCAAAGTGGTCCCTGATTGGACCAGAGCTGGTGTGCATGGGTGGGGCAGATCTTGCCATTGGAGGGTCGAGGCTGATCACTCAACGGACTGGGATAAGAAGAGGTGTCCTGCAGCCATTCCAGCAGATCTGAAGAGGAGCCAAGTATCCTGAACAGCCATGCAGTAGAAGGAAGATCCTTGGAGGCATCTTAAAGAGGCCTGTCGACCAACTCGTTTTGCCTTCCCGGTGGAGCCCTGCCTGTCTGCTGATCTCTGGAGACCCTCGTCCGTGCTTCAACCCTCTGGACTGGTGGGAACAACTGGTCCCGGCGTCTCCTGGTGTCCAACCAAGTCTGAGCCTTCAGAAGTGTCCCAGGGCCATCCAGTGGATTGACCAGCTCCAAATTGGGCTACAGTGTTAGGAGCGCCACTGTGCCAAAGTTTTCTGCCCGTAACTCCAGGGGTCATCAGCTTCTATGATAAGGGTCCTGCATGCAAGATTTCAGCTTCCCATCTTCTTCGGGTCCTGAGTTAGGTGGCTTCCTTCGACAGCAACAACTGTGATGCCTGGTGTCGCATTGCAACTGTAACCTACTTTCCCACGCCAGGTTGAGTGTCCTGTGGGGTGCGGCACCAGTGTTTTCTGCATTGTTCATTGAAGGGGGGTTGCACCGCGCTTCCATTCTCGACCAGAACTCTCCTTGCACCCGCAGCACCTGGGCACTGACGACCAGACCAGGGAGCGGGAAAACGTACCCCAGGAACACCTATGAAGTCCCCCCAAGTCTGAAGAGAAACCGGAGCATGGAGGGTAAGTTGTAGTGATAATTACCTGCCCCCTTATCTCCACCCTTGAAAAGTTAGCATTACTTTGAAAACCTTTACAACTCTTTGGCTTGGGAACAACTTGTTGCGCCTAGCACTCCAAAAGCTGGAAACTGTTCTATTGACTAGAACACTACCTCATGTACCTTTCTGACCCATCTTCACATCCCCAGGACCCTTCTCCTACTTTTTCCCAACTTCTTAAACTATGGTGAACTTTGTGCACAAGGCCCCATTCAATTATGGTTGGACTGCTAAAGTTAGGATTGTAAATCCTGTGGACAGTTGGTGCTAACCTAATCCATTGCCGCCTTTACAGGTATTGTGGGAGTGGGATTGTTTTCTTTGTACACCACCAAAGTGACTATATAAATGTTTCATGATGATTAGTGTGTGATAGTATTACTTGCTAGTCGTCATTTTTTCTGGGTCTATAATAAATATATTATTTGTATAACTTCCTGTCTAAGTGTAATCCTTGTTTTTTCACTGTGTGGACTCATTGTGGACCCCCTGGCCACTCTCACATCTCCTGAGACTTAGCCTTGACCACTCTCCTTGCTACCTTGATTGGTTAGTCTAAACTCCCAGACGTGTTCCCTGTTCACTAAGGCAAGGGTGGCCTCCTAAACATCTGTCCACCAGACCAGAGTTTAGAATTCCATTTCAAAAGTATACCACTGAATACCGGCCATGTTTATTGACAACAGAAACAAGAAAAAGAACAGCTCCGAATTAAAACAAAGGAGGGCATTACATTTAAAGTGAACATTACCTTCACAATCTGCTCAAAATGAAACGAAGTAAAGCCATTGTGTGTTTCGAAAAAGCTTGAGTTAGAAAAAGAGAGGTTACGAAAAATGTATAAATACAAATACATTCGGCAACAATGCACTTGTCAATGGTTTCAGGGGGCAAATAAAACATCAATGGAGACTTATTGGGAAATATAGCTAATTCACAAGGTATAATCACATCATTAAATACCCATGGTGGTGAGCAGTTTGCAGTACCAGAACGACAAAAATAAACGCACTTGTTTCAGAGTAGACGATGTTGGAATTCATTGGCATTAACCACAAATTACAATTTTGGTCATTGAGAAATAAACACAAACACTGAGCGACGCAAGACTCGAATACTGGCATTGGATGAAGATGTTGTTGATATTTATATAACACTAGAGCGTTTTGCGCTTTTCCATGGCAACATGTAAATGTTTTGCACAGAAAGGATTTTTACCTGCATTGTCTACTCACATCACGACTAGGGGAGTTAATTTGCGGCTGCAGCAGCTGACGTCAAAGGCTGTGGTGTGTGCTATGATTTTTGCTACCAGGGTGTTATATGTGATTAAAAGGGACACAGCCCCTTTAAGAACAGAGACACAGGGAGAAGCGGGAAGAGGGCGGAAAGGGAGGGCCGAAAGGGAAGAACGGCAGTTATGTTGTAGGAGTGAATAAAGGCAGTTCACAGCAGGCAAGGCTCCGTCTCGTGATTGCGTGTGAACGCATGTGAGTGAGTGAGAGCCTAACACTGGCGACGAGGGCGACACGAACCCTCGTGTGACGGCAGCAGCGGAGGGCTGTGAGCCCAGCAGGTCTGAAGAGCCAGTGCGCTCTGTAACTGAGCAGTGGCCCGTGTGCCCAGCTGGAGGGCCCGTGTGCCCAGCAGTTCAGGTGGGCCTGTGTGCCCTGTAATAGAGCAGAGGCCCATGCGCCCTGCCGGAGGGCCCATGTGCCCAGCAGTTCTGGTGGGCCTGTGTGCCCTGCAATCGTGCAGAGGCCTGTGTGCCCTGCCGAAGAGCCCGTGTGCCCAGCAATTGTGGTGGGCCTGTGCGCCCTGTGGATGCAGAGGCCCATGTGCTCTGCGAGGGGGTAGAGGCCCGTGTGCCCTACGCGACCCGAAGAGGACTGCCCGCGGGCCCGTGCGCCCGACATTAATCGTGCGGCCCGTGTGCCCGTGACGGAAGTCCCAGCAGCTGCAGAGCTTCCAGAGAAGAGAGGACCGGACCAGCAACTGCGGAGCCGCCAGCGGAGAGAGGAGAAGACGCCCGCGACCGCACTGCAGGCCCAGATGATCCATCCCGCCCACCCGGAGGGGACGAGAAGAATCACCCGACCGACGTGGTCGCAACGATCCAAGAAAGGAGCTCGGACGGGGGCTGGGAGCGAAAGGAGCCACGGCCGAGGGAAACCATGTGTCTCCCAGAGTGACAATTGAGAATAAACTGATAAAACCCAGCGAGGTTAACCCCGCGTCTCCCGCCCAATGACACCTAAAATAAAAAAGTGGGAAACCCGCGTCTCCCACAACGTGACATTGCAGAGGATGAAACACCGACCCAACAGAATTAACCCCGCATCTCCCGCCTTGTAACAAGCAATATAAAAGGCAGGAAGCCCCGTGTCTCCCACAAAGTGACACGACAAAGCGAATGTATTACGGGCCTAGCAAAGCAATATAAAAGGCGGGAAGCCACGTGTCTCCCACAAAGTGACACGCCAAAGCGGACGTATTACGGGCCTAGCAGGGTCAAGCCCGCGTCTCCCGCCCAATGCCACCTAAAATAAAAAAGTGGGAAACCCGCGTCTCCCACAACGTGACATTTCAGAGGATGAAACACCGACCCAACAGAATTAACCCCGCATCTCCTGCCTTCTAACAAGCAATATAAAAGGCAGGAAGCCCCGTGTCTCCCACAAAGTGACACGACAAAGCGAACGTATTACGGGCCTAGCAAAGCAATATAAAAGGCGGGAAGCCACGTGTCTCCCACAAAGTGACACGCCAAAGCGGACGTATTACGTGCCTAGCAGGGTCAAACCCACGTCTCCCACCAGTGACACTAGAAAATATTTAAAAGGAAAGTGGCACTGCAAACAGTGACGCATGTTCACGAGAAAGGCCAAATCCGAGGGCCCAACGACCCCACGTGAACACCACAAAAGTCAAGACTAAACGTCACGGCTGACCCACCCTACCAGGCCAGCCAACTCAAGTTTCCAGAAGGAAAGACCACACCCTATCACCTGACAAGCGACCACAGTGCCGCGAGAAACAACTACAACCGGCGCCTACGTGCCACCTGAACCACTAAAGCGCACCCAGCGGTGCCACCATGTCGAATCAGGACGCAGCGGACCCCAATGCCCAACCACCAGGACCACCAGGGACACCCTCCTCTCAAGCTAGCCTAATGAGGAGACCCGCCCCATTTACACTGAACCCGCACCACGATCAGGGTCAGCAATGGGAAGAGTGGGTGGAAGAATTTGAGGACTTTGTAGGTGCCATCGGCACACAAGAACCACCCAACATAATCAGCATCTTTGCCAATGTCGCAGGGAGAGAAATTAAAAACATCATACGCACGATCCCCCTACAAGACCGCACCACGTATGCGAAACTCCTACAAGCCATCAATGAGAAAATTGTCATCTCACCCAATCGCGACTATGAACGATACACTTTTAATCAATGTGGTCAACTCCCCCATGAATCAATAGGAGAATTCGTCATTCGCCTTCAAAGAAAGATAACGAAGTGCGACTTCGCCAACTTTAATGACGACGAAGCCATCAGGCTGCGCACAATTGAAGGATGCATATCCTCGATGTTCCGGGAACACCTCCTAAAGAAGCCCCTATCCCTAAAGGAAGTACTGGACTTGGCCAGAGTTTATGAAACAGTGGACATCCAGGCCGCAGCCATTGAAAACCCCAAGAAGGGCGACATTATCGCAGCTGTAAACCCCTATGCCCGATACCCTGCCTCACAAAACAGAACAAACCCACGATACCCAACTCAACGGACACAAAATGACCGCCAATGCTACCGCTGTGGATTTGAGTACCCACACAGAGGCCCGTGTCCCGCCATTGGCCAACACTGCCTAAGATGTGGAATGGAAAACCACTTCCAAGTGATGTGCAAGGAACAACTACCCGAAGGAAGTTAAACACGCCGCACAATAGAGACACACGCGGAACAACATCGCCCTGCAGATAGAAACGCTCCATCTACCCTAAACGCCTATCAACGCCCGAACACCGTAAGGGCCCTTGAAGGACTCCAAATCGAACCAGACAGAAAAGACCATGAGCTATACGACATCCGCCAACGGGACCTCATGCAAGCGCCAGAACAAGGGGCGACATACATGGGGGAAACCCTGTACCCCCACGAACAGGACATGGACCCATACCTCAACTCCCCACCAACATATCAGGCAAGGGAAAACGAACCTACTGAATACCTACAAGATGGCTACGACAGGGAGTACGTCCGCCTCCTCAGTGTTGACGTGGAAGATACTTCAGCTCCCAGAGTAACAATTCAAATGGGGGACACCAGAAACAAATTCGTCATCGACACAGGAGCGACGGTAAACGTCATGAACGAAGACCTATACCGGGATATCGCCCTTTCATACCCCCTACGAGAATCCAGGACACACATCTTTCAATGGGGAGCGGCCCTACCCATGACCTCCAGAGGACAATTCCAATGTGACCCACGACATCGTGACCTCACGGTGACTTCCACGATACATGTCATAAAGAGCCCATCCTTCGGCCGCTGCCTCCTCAGTTACCGAACAGCCAGTGCCATAGCCCTGAATGACCTGCACTATGACCAGTCGGAAATCATAGAGGGACACCCATCGATACATGAATCCATCAGGGCGATAATAGACCGACCCTTTGTGAAAGGAGACCTCAAAAGCCAATTCCCCAAACTATTTGAAGGGGTGGGAATGCTCAAGAACTCGCCCATCAAGCTACACATCAACGACACCATCACACCGGTACCACAGCACCCCCGCAAGGTGGGCTTCCACCTTCAGGAACAAGTGTCGAAGTAGATCCAACTCCTCCTCCTCAACGACATCATAGAAAAAGCAGAAGGACCAACACCATGGGTATCCCCAATAGTTATTGTGCCCAAAGACAATGGACGCCTCCGCATAACATCCAGGTAGTATGTGATGCCAAGGGAATCATCACCTCAGTATATGCCAACTATCCAGGGTGCACCCACGACAGTTTCATTTACAGAATGTCAACCCTAAACCGGGACCTAGAAACTGGGCGGCATGGCGATACATGGCTGCTTGGTGAGTATAAATGCCACTGCACATGCATGCATGTCAGATACTGAGCAATGTCACAACCCCACTAATGATACCCATCACCACCTCCCCAGGGGATAGTGCCTACCCTCTGAGCACCCAAATGATGACGCCAGTTCGGAACCCCACCACGCCACCCGAGGTAAGATACAACACAGCCCACATTGCAACCCGGGGCATAGTGGAGCACACATTCGGAGTGCTCAAGTCACGCTTTCGCTCCCTTGACCGTTCTGGCGGGCAGCTGTTATACGCTCCCCCAGTAGTGTGCAGGATAATAGTGGCAGCATGTGTCCTGCACAACGTTGCAACACGCCAGGGCCTGCCCGTGGACATGGTGGTGCCCCCACATCCCCAACCACATGCACGCCCGCTGCGCATGGGAGGGGAAAGGGCACGGGGTGAGGCAGCCCGTACGCAGCTGGTGGCTAATTACTTCACCTAAAATCACACCCCTGTGGAATGCACACAGCCCTGGCACATACCATCTGACAATCAATGATGATGACATAAGGGACAGTATACCACCCTGAGATTGGTCACCTGGAAGTGTTACATTGTGTGCATCCCTACCTACACAAACACCACCAATGCTGTGTCATCAAAAGACACACTTCTATGCTGCTAAATTCATTACCCCTTGCAAAATACAACATGACAACAGTGCCATGTCACCCAACCCCTCCCCAGCACCGCCACCCAACACACCATGGCATGTCATGCTATGTGATAGCAAACAAAGCAATCCCCAAAACATGACACAAGTGTCACAAAGTACAGTGTCCCTAATGGAAACTGGCCACACACAATATGCTCCCAGTAATGTAGAACTAACAACACACATGACCAAATACTTACCAACAATACAATGCAGCTACACAACCTCAAACATAGCATAAACATGACAGTACTAAGTTAAAGTAGTGGTAGTCTTACAACCTGATTATGCCAGCACATCGACCACTTCCAACTGTACAGTGTTGCTGCCACGCAAATGTATAAGTGCACTGCTTACAACATGAACTCCATCTCCAAAGTAGACAGACTTGTGAAGACATGAGGAATGAACCTGCAAATTAGGAGGAAGACATGGATGCACAAGCACATATCAATACACCATGCAGTGTACAATACAACAATATCCACTAGGAATGTATTCACAGTATTGACTACAGACTGCCCACACAGCTCATGGGAGTCCAACGTCACTGTGTAAGTCACTGTCACCTGGGCACACCCTTTGCAAGCCCATGGAAACGGGAAGCAGGAGGGGTGTGTGTCTCACGAACCCAAGCATCTAACCCAAACTCAGGACAAGCCTGCATGTGCCCAGCCGGAATACAGTGGATGCCCACGGGAGCCACACAAGGCAACACACTGTAAAAAAAATCAAAAATCAAAAATCAAAAATGGCCATGTGTGGGCCGGGGGGTGTGGGGGAGGCCATCCAGGAGGTCCGAGGACAGGGTGCACACCAACAGCCACCTGTGTGGATGTTGGAAAAAAAAACACCTCCATGGGCTCATGGCCTGCACGGCTACGCTATTGTGGGAGAATTGCTGCTGTCGCTCTCCCCACCCTCTGCTGCTGCATCAGGAGGTGGTGGCACTATGGGAGGCAGCCCACACAAAGCCCTGGTCTGGTCCTCCATGGCAGCAAGCATGCGGGTGTGGAAGGTCTCGTTCTGGAGGATTATAGTGCGGAGATCCCCATGCACCACCTGACGTGATGCCCGGATCTCCTCCCGAGTTGCCTGCATCTCAGCTGAGAGCGAACGTGTGAGCCGCTCCAGCTGCTGTTCTGTCCTCAAGTTAGTGGAAGCCTCAAGGTCAACAAGAGTCTCCCTGAGGGGATGGAGTTCTACCCTCAGGGCTTCCCTGTGGCCCTGGGACTCTATTGATATCGATTGGCGTAGAGTCTCCAGTGCAACCCGTCTGTATCTGTTGGACGCCAACATGTCCTCCCTGTGTGATTGGCAAATGGAGTCTGTTGCCTGCTGTAGTTGCTCCATCTGCCTTTCAGGGGGGACAATGGAAGTGGCCACCCTCTCCATTGCTTGAGCCATCATCTCAACTGATGCTGCCTGTTGGGTTGCCATACCGTACATGGATTGTTCAGAAGCGGTATTGCCTGGTGGCGTATGGCCACCGCGTCGGCGGGCACCACACCTGTTTGGGGCAAGGCGATCTGCGCCTTGCTGTGCCGGCACTGCCTGAGGCTGCAGGACTGCATTCCCCCTCTGATCTGCTGGCCCAGGAACAGGACCAGATGTTGTGGAGTGTGACCCTGCATCCGTAACCACCAAAGGCAGACTTACCAACACTGACATCCCCATAGAGGGTTCTAACCTTGGTGCAGGTGGGTTGGACAGAACAGAATCCCTGCCAGAAACACTTACCTGCGATGGCACATAGGTCTCATCATCCGAATCAGCACCTGAATAGAGGTCTGGGGAGGTGCACCCAGATACACCCCTGGACAGAATGGTCTGCATCAAGATTGGGTTCTCACCCACCACCACACCACGTCCCCCACTGGTGCCCGGTCGTGCCTGAGATCCCTCCTGGGTCTGCACCATCTCCTCAACCTCAACAGCATCAAGTGCGTCATCCCCTGCAAAAACATGAAAGACAAAAAATGGAAACAGGCATTAGCACCATAGCACACAAATAGGTCTGACAAGCTACAGAACCAGTACATGATTTACACATGTCCCACATGACTATAACCCTCCCATGCATGCACTCTCACTGAGTTGGAAGGGGAGGCAAATGGCAGACACTGATGACACCAAGATGGAAGTGCAACACATTAGCTGCATGCTGGGTAGCACTGCCATCACACATTGGCCTGTGAGTGGCATGTCTAATCCACATACATGACACATGCCATCACACAGATGGCATGTACCATAGCCATGGTACATTTGACAAGTACAGCCATATGTCAGTGAATGAGTACTGTCACCCATCCATGTGAGATGGACATGATGAGATGAAAAATGCTACATAGTGTGACAAAATTACACATGTGCCACTCACTGCAACACATGCAGCGTACAAGAATACAGTGATCGCAGGCAGAAGTACACATCAATGGTTGTTCACTTAAATCTCCCATGAAACAACTATAATGTACCACATACAAACAGGCCCCAAAAATCAATGTCAGCAGGCCAATACTCAATGTCCAGAGCGTTGCCAGTGGTTAAGATTAATTCTAAACCTTCCAGCCATCACCTCTTTGTTTTTGCTATGTCACCCCGAGTGGGACGGGTATGCCCAGACGTGGGTCCCGTGCCTGCTGGGCCTAGAGACCCAAGCTACTCCTCACTGATGAGCCCCAACAAGGGCGAAACATGTTTGGGGATGCTTGTGGTCTCGTGCAGAAGGGATGTGGCCTAGCAGTTCGGGCTGGACTGCCCCTTTTGGGGTGGGGCCAAGCCTGATTTGCATATGGTCTTTCCCTTCTGTAATGGCTTGGCAGGCGAAGAATGGTGGTCTGGAGGGTTGTCCAGAGCGTTGCCAGTGGTTAAGATTAATTCTAAACCTTCCAGCCATCACCTCTTTGTTTTTGCTATGTCACCCCGAGTGGGACGGGTATGCCCAGACGTGGGTCCCGTGCCTGCTGGGCCTAGAGACCCAAGCTACTCCTCACTGATGAGCCCCAACAAGGGCGAAACATGTTTGGGGATGCTTGTGGTCTCGTGCAGAAGGGATGTGGCCTAGCAGTTCGGGCTGGACTGCCCCTTTTGGGGTGGGGCCAAGCCTGATTTGCATATGGTCTTTCCCTTCTGTAATGGCTTGGCAGGCGAAGAATGGTGGTCTGGAGGGTTGTCCAGAGCGTTGCCAGTGGTTAAGATTAATTCTAAACCTTCCAGCCATCACCTCTTTGTTTTTGCTATGTCACCCCGAGTGGGACGGGTATGCCCAGACGTGGGTCCCGTGCCTGCTGGGCCTAGAGACCCAAGCTACTCCTCACTGATGAGCCCCAACAAGGGCGAAACATGTTTGGGGATGCTTGTGGTCTCGTGCAGAAGGGATGTGGCCTAGCAGTTCGGGCTGGACTGCCCCTTTTGGGGTGGGGCCAAGCCTGATTTGCATATGGTCTTTCCCTTCTGTAATGGCTTGGCAGGCGAAGAATGGTGGTCTGGAGGGTTGTCCAGAGCGTTGCCAGTGGTTAAGATTAATTCTAAACCTTCCAGCCATCACCTCTTTGTTTTTGCAATACTCAATCAGCCTGAATGCTGTACTCATTCACCTAACAAGGTAACACATGTGGTCCAATGTGGTGTGTAATGAATGACAGAATCATGTCACATATGTGACAATAGGGCTGAGAAATGTGTAGTAAAAGGGAGAGAATTGAAACAATCAGCCTGAACTAACACTGAAAAATACAGAACAGTGTTGTTGCAGGATGCCACTTCAAGGGCAACTGCCGTAATGTTGTGCAAAATGTCTACTGTGGGCAGAAGGGATACTGTCATACCCAAATCCAAGGCCGCTGAATGTTTTGGATGAAGCACATGGGTGACCCATACCACTCAGGCACAACCCCCCCACCTGGCACTCAATCAGAACCTGTCACACACACAACATACACATGGATCACACACACATGCATGGGCACTCACCGGACAATGCCTCGTAATCTGGTAGTTCTCCCACGCCTTGGATCTGTTCCTATGTGACGAAGGTTCCAGCAACATACTCATGTTCAGTGAGTTGGTTGTCCTCTTGTGGAGACCCACCGCCAGTCACCAGAGTAGCGGCATGATTTGAGGCCAGCTTGTTCTTTGCTCTGCGTTTCAGGTCATTCCACCTTTTGTAGCAATCATCAGCTGTGCGCCTTACAAATCCAAGGGCACTTATGCGGTCCGTGATGATCTGCCAGTGTGCCCTACGTTGACCAGGTGTGGTCTTGCACCCTGCAGTCACCACCATTTCGCGGCCATGTGCTGACACATAGCCCACAAGTGCATCAAGATCGGGGTCATTGAAGCTAGGCTTCCTTGACGTGCCGGAGTGTGTAGCCGTGCCTGGGTCCTTAGCCTGTTGTGCTAGAGCACCCTTCTTCCTCTTTTTCGAAGGTGGAGCTGAGCCTGAGTGGCTTACGCCGCTCTGGTCAGTAGGGGCAGAAGCGCCTGTGGACTGGGTAGTAGGAGTGTGCGAATGCACAAAGACCATAGGACTTGGTGCAGGCATTGGCTGAAGTGTGATGTTGTCAGGGGGAACGTTAGTATGATGGACCAGGACCGACACTGTCCTGGCTGGGAGAGTCAGAGCTGGGGTGGATGGAGCTGCAGCTGCGCCTGCAGCCTCCCCACCCCGCCTACTTGGGGCAGCAGATGACATAGCTGCCCCAGATCCACGTGGCCTGGTGACACCAACTTGCACCGCCACAAGTGGCCTAGACTTGCTGACCTGGAAGTCAGCCTGGGAGTCATCCTGTGCCAGGTCAGGTGCCACAATGGGCCGGTCCAAAAAGGGCCGAGCTGGGATGGTGTCAGCCACGTTTCCCTCAACCATGGTGGGGGGGGCATGGGTGTCCCTGATTGGTCCTCCACACATGGGGGGCTAGGGGCACCCTGCAAATCCCGGCCACGTCCCCTACCGTGCCCACTGTGCCCACCTTTTGAAGCTCGGCCACCTTTGCCTCCCTTACCGCTTGGTCGCCTCCCAACCATGGCACTGTTGTTGTTGTGCGTATGGGAGTTGCAGTAAACTATTGTCCTGGGCAATTGGGGGTCAAAGGGGTAGGGTACTAGATGGAATTCGTACCCTAGTGCTCTAGCAAGGCTGTCTGTGACCGCTGGTGGAAGATGACGGGTCATGCAACGCACAGGCACCCCAAAAACAGAAAATAACGTGCACGCAACCCCTCGTAGACCACGTGCGTGGAAAAATGAACCCGCACTATGCTGTGGCACCCAGAAACACAATAATAAGTGTACGCGTGTTACACGCAGCCTACAATGACCTCTGAAGGGGTACGCGACACACGGGGCAAGCACAGTTGGTAAATACGTGTGCGACTCACCGTCTGCCTGGAAAAAGAGCATGAAAAAGACGCACGTGTGTGTGTTGGCAACACCCCCGCCAAAAGAAGAATTGTACGCTGTCTGAGGAGAGAGGACAAAAGAAGAAGTGAACGCTGTTTGAGGAAACAGGCACAAAAAAAAAGTAATGAAAGCTGTCAGAGGTAACAGGGAGTACGAACTTGAAACGCTGTGAAGTAAATCGCGTGTGAACCGACAAGAAGTACAGAATTCACCCACTCGCTCTCCACGAAAAGCACGTACAAGGAAATGGCGTCCTACATGTACCTTTTAAACCGGCCCACACGTCCAACGTCACTTCCGCGTGTACGCGCTAAGGCCCTTTCCTCCAATTACACGAGCTGACACTCGAACGTGCAGTTTTTGGACATGTACGATGAACATGCACCCGTGTTCAGGGAAACGCCCATGCGCATCACGTCACAGACGCGCTTACGCGCTAAGGGCCTTTGGTCCAATGAAATCGCGTATGTGTGCTGACGCGCTTACGCGCTAAGGGCCTTTCCTCGAATTACACGCTGATGTGCACTGTTTTCACGTGCCAAATCACTCCGTATCAAGCTGGCCACGCGAAAACACACAGAAGACCACACTGCTGCCCTGAAGGCCATTTTCCTGCCCCCCAAAGCCCCGAGCACGCTCCCACCTGCCATCTGCTGCTGCCTGCCTGCTGCCCACATGCCCTGCTATTTTCTGCCTGCACGTCAGCCAGGGGTGCAGTTGCTGTGACCACCCCTGCTGGAACTGAAGACTCCCGACTGGGATACCATCGCTCCACAGCCCAGCCCCAGGACCCAGTTGCCCACCCACTCCTGCCTCTGGGGTTGCTATGTCGGGCAAACACATTTGGCACCACTGGCAACCCCCAGCCAGAGAGGCAGAGGGCCACCAGCTTCACTGCCAGGGAAGTTGGTGTCCTGGTGGAGCAAGTCCTGGGGCAGTATGATGCCCTCTACCGAAGTTCGCGCGCCGACAAGGAAGGACGGACCAGGATCTGGATGGACATTGTGACTGCCATCAACGCGGAGGAGGTGGCAGTCCGCGACTTACAACATGTCAAGAAGCGCTGGGAGGACTTCAGGTCCAGGACCCTCAAGAAGGCCCGGCGCCTCTCGAAGGCAGTGGATGCCAAGGGGCGCCAGGGCCACCTGTCCGACCACCAAATGAGGGTCCTGGAACGCATATGCCCAGCGCTCCACATCCAGGTCCTTGAGAGGCAGACCCGTCTGGAGTCGAGCGGTAAGTGTACATGCATACTGATTGGACGCTGTGCGCGTCGTGGTGTGCCAGTAGTGTGCAGGTTGCACATGTGTTTTTGTAGGGCCATGTAGGGATGTGTATGAACATGGGCGTGAGGCTGCCACATGTGAGTCCTCTAAGGTGTGAGACACATGGATGGTGTATGTGTTGGTAAGCATGTTGGGCAAATGCAGGTGTGGGAGCACACATGTTTGCATTTCTGTGTATGTACGTTGCCATGGTTGTGGTGTCACACATGGATGGTGGTTCCTGCTGCATGTATCTGCACTGTGTACATGTGCATGTGTGTGTATTTGACAAGTGTGCAACTGTGATGCAACATGGATGCATGTGACACTGACATGTAGAAGGCAGAATGCCAGATGTGACATGGATGTGGATGTCATGACTGCGACAGTTTGTGGACATGTACACATGCATGTAGGTCTGGTGGCGTGTGTGCATGTGTTGTGCACTCCCCGTGTTTCCTGTGACGTCAGGCTCACCTTCGGCTGCTGGTGCTGTTGTTTGTGTATGGATGGTGCTGCCTGGTGCAATATTGCTGTCGAATTGATCATGTGTGTGAGTTGAAATGACATGTGTGTTGGGGAGTGTGATGCCATGTCTGAAGTTTCACACTGCCACTCATGTACAACTGTCATGTGTGTATCAGTCCATTGTACAGTGCCCTGATGCCTGTGTTCTATCTCTCCCTGTCTGCAGCGTCAACTGATGAAGAGGGCAGAGAGGGTGCTGTGGAGGGAAGCGGCAGGGATCCCACCGCCAGTCGGAGACGCAAGCACCGGCTCCCCTCCGAGATTGTCATCTCATCGGGGAGTGAGGAGTCTGGTGTCGCGTCCCAGGCCGCAGCTGCCGAGGGTAGGTCCAGGAGGGGGAGGTTGGAGGTGGACTCCTCGGCAGCAGAAGGGGCAGCTGAGACCCCACAGGGTCCGACGGAGGAAGATGGCATGGAGTCATCCAGGTTGGTGGGGGGTTTGGTTGAGGAGGAGGCCGTGGAAGGGACACACACAGGGTCTGGAGGTGGGGATTCCACTGGTGCTAGTGGTGCAGTGCAGGACCAGGGACAGGAGGCAGCACAGGCCGCCGCGGAGGTGCCTGTGTGCAATCCTGTCACTGATCCTGTCACTGCATCATCTGGCACCAGCAGGGATGCCTACGTCCAGACCGGTTTTCAGGGAGGGGATGAGCGCACAACAACTGGCCTTCCTCAGCCTACGGACGTGGCTATCCGGGACTGTTTTGAGCATGTCCTGGCCGGGATATCGTTGCGTCAACGGGGCATGCGAGGTGACGTGCAGTTTTTTCGTGAAGAGACGGCACGTGATCTCGGGTGCCTCTTTGACCGCGTTGACCTGCTGGGATGGGTCATCAGTGCTGGATTCCTCCATGTGCTGGACCTCCTTGCGACCCCCTCCTCACCTGAAACCCCTACGCACCAGTCGTCCTCCATGCCATCTTCCCACCCATGTATCACCTGGGTACCCTGTGGAGCTGCCTCTGACCCTGCGGCCAGGCTGGTGGAGGACTCATCCCTGCCACAGTCGGGAGTCGGACGTCCAGCAGGGGTGGCCACCTCAACAACTGCACCCCAGCCGGAGGAGGATGTGCAGGCTGCAAGAGCCAGGGCACAGGCAGAGGCACAGCAGCAGCAGCAACAAGGTGGGAGCCATCATGGCTCGGGGCCTTCGACATCGGAGGGGCAGGCATCGGCCAGAGGGCAGGAGGACCCAGGACTGGAAGTGTCTTCCGTGTGGCAGCGGTTAGGCCATGCTATAGATGCGGAGCGGCAGCGGGCAGAAGAGGCACGGCTCACGATGGTCAGGGCGGAGAACTCCATGCGGAGGGCCCTGAGGCGGGCCGAGTGCCTCGAGGCAATTCGCAGGAAGTTGGAGGAGAACATGTCGTCGTCCCTGCGAACCCTCGGGGCCATGGAAGAGGACCGCCTCCAGGACATTGAGCAGGAGTTCGATGATGCCCTGGCCCGGGACATCCAAAAGTGAGCCGTCGGACTAGCCCTTTGCCCTTGTAAATAGTTTTTAGAGTTAGGTTTCCTTTTCGTTTTCCTTTTATTTGTGGTCAATGGACAATGCCACACAAATTTGTATATAGTTATATTGTTAGGTAGTTTGTTAGGTAGGTTTCATTTGTTTGGTTGGGATCATGGACCCTTTATATCCTTGGACAATGGATTGTATATAGTTTCATCATGTATTCATTTTTTGTTTTTATTGCATTATGGACATGGAGCAATGGATTTATTTTTTCCGGACAATGGATTGTAAATAGTTGGACTATGGATTGATTTCTCTTTTCTTTTATTATGAACATGAAGCAATGGAGATTTTTTTTAACATTTCCTTTGGATTTGCGTTGTTGTAGGGTGATTTTGGACTGTTTTTCTTTCAATTTTTTATGGATTGGTTATCATTTTCAATCATCTTTTTCACATGCTTTTCATTTCATGTTTCATATTTTGGTATGCTTTCATTTAATTTTTGATTTCATGTACATAATACATTTTCATTTTTCAGTTCCATGTGTGGGATTAGCTCATTGGGTTGATGCATGTGAAAATGTGGGTTTACACAAGCAATGCCAACCAGTGTATGTGTGTGACGGACATGTGTTGATGTACATAGTTGACTTTTGGTTTGTCTCATGAGATCGGCATTTCACTGCTGGGGGGTGGGGGTGCAGGGGGACATGAGTGGGGGCCTGCTGGCAGGTGCCTCACAGTGCTGGGGGGTAGGAGTGCAGGGGGACATGAGTGGGACATGAGTGAGGGCCTGCTGGCAGGTGCTCCACAGTGCTGGGGGGTGGGGGTGCAGGGGGACATGAGTGGGGGCCTGCTGGCAGGTACCCCTCAGTGCTGAGGGGTGGAGGTGCAGGGGGACATGAGTGGGGGCCTGCTGGCAGGTGCCCCACAGTGCTGGGGGGTGGGGTGCAGGGGGACATGAGTGGGACTTGAGTGGGGGCCTGCTGGCAGGTGCCCCACAGTGCTGGGGGGTGGGGGTGCAGGGGGACATGAGTGGGGGCCTGATGGCAGGTGTCCCTCAGTGCTGGGGGGTGGGGGTGCAGGGTGACATGAGTGGGGGCCTGCTGGCAGGTGCCCCACAGTGCTGGGGGGTGGGGGTGGGGGTGCAGGGGGACATGAGTGGGGGCCTGCTGGCAGGTGCCCCACAGTGCTGGGGGGTGGGGTGCAGGGGGACATGAGTGGGGGCCTGCTGGCAGGTGCCCCTCAGTGCTGGGGAGTGAGGGTGCAGGGGGACATGAGTGGGGGCCTGCTGGCAGGTGCCCCACTGTGCTGGGGGGTGGGGATGCAGGGGACATGAGTGGGGGCCTGCTGGCAGGTGCCCCACAGTGCTGGGGGGTGGGGGTGCAAGGGGACATGAGTTGGTGATCAGTAGTGCAAGGTGACATGTGGCTTGGCTGGGGGGCATGCCCATGGTGGATGGGCTGCCTACGGGACATGACCAGGGGTGCAGGGTAGTCCCCGTGTTGTGGGCTGCCTGCAGGGGCCGTGGAGGGTGTAGAGGCAACACCTGGGAGGACCCACACTGCCAATTCACGTGTACGACTCCCCGGCACCACCGCAATACACGTACCCTGCTGAAATCGCGTGTGAGACTTCCCGCGAACCCCAGGAATACACGTACCCCGCTCGCACAGGGCCCTTTCGTGTGTAAAACTTCACGCGAACCCCAGGAATACACGTACCCCACTCGCACAGGGCCAATATTCCTGAGGTTCGCGTGAAGTTTCACACGCGAAAGGGCCCTGTGCGAGCGGGGTACGTGTATTCCTGGGGTTCGCGGGAAGTCTCACACGCGATTTCAGCAGGGTACGTGTATTTCGGGGGTGCGCAGGAAGTTTCACATGCGAAAGGGCCTGTGCGAGCGGGGTACGTGTATTCCTGGGGTTCGCGGGAAGTCTCACACGCGATTTCAGCAGGGTACGTGTATTTGCGGGGGTGCGCAGGAAGTTTCACACGTGAAAGGGCCTGTGCGAGTGGGGTACATGTATTCCTGGGGTTCGTGGGAAGTCTCACACGCGATTTCAGCAGGGTACGTGTATTTCGGGCGTGCGCAGGAAGTTTCACACGCGAAAGGGCCTGTGCGAGTGGGGTACGTGTATTCCTGGGGTTCGCCGGAAGTCTCACACGCGATTTCAGCAGGGTACGTGTATTTCAGGGGTGCAGGGGAGTCCTACACGTGAATTGGCAGTGTGGGTCCTCCCAGGTGTTCCCTCTATACCCTCCACGGCCCCTGCAGGCAGCCCACACCACAGGGGACTACCCTGCACCCCTGGTCATGTCCCGCAGGCAGCCCATCCACCATGGGCATGCCCCCCAGCCAAGCCACATGTCAGCTTGCACTACTGAACACTAACGCATGACACCCTGCACACCCACCCCCAGCAGTGCAGGGCACCTTCCAGCAGGCCCCCACTCATGTCCCCTGCACCCCCACCCCCCAGCAGTGCAGGGCACCTGCCAGCAGACCCCACTCATGTCCCCCTGCACGCCCACCCCCCAGCAGTGCAGCGCACCTGCCAGCAGGCCCCCACTCATGTCCCACTCATGTCCCCTTACACCCCCACCCCCCAGCAGTGCAGAGCACCTGTCAGCAGGCCCCCACTCATGTCCCCCTGCACCCCCACCCCCCAGCAGTGCAGGGCACCTGCCAGCAGGCCCCCACTCATGTCCCACTCATGTCCCCTTGCACCCCCACCTCCCAGCAGTGCAGGGCACCTGCCAGCAGGCCCCCACTGATGTCCCACTCATGTCCTCCTGCCCCCAGGTGTAACGCTCACCTGATTCCCACGGAGGCGCTGGTCTTGGCAGGAAGGTGTCTGTGACTCGAAAAGTGATGTGCAGGACTCGATTGGCTTCTGGGGTCGAACCTCTTCGCACTGTGTGTCGAACTCGTAGGGTGAGGTTTCTGCAGGTGAAAGAATATGGGGGTTAATGGTCTGGGTTGTTGAATGTCCCTCTCTCTCTCTCTTCCTAGCTTCTCCGTAGAGCCCCCAGGTCAACGTGCTCACCTTAGATAGGTGAATGCTAGACTCTCCATCTGCGTCTGGTGCAGGGTGCCGTTGCCAGTTCCTTCACTGGTGAAACATACGCCTCTTGAACTCAGAGGATCGTGACCGTCGTTAACTGCACGAGCGGTGAGTTTCCAGACACCTTTTTAGTCTTTATAGTCTTTAGGTGCGTGGCACGTTAATATTGAACAGGACTTTGTATAATGCTTTTCCCTTTTTGTCTTGCAGGACTCTTGAGATGGAAGATGGAGTGAGCACCTGGAAATGCGTAAGTAAATGCAAGCGCTCTAACTGTCTTTTTCCCTTGCAGCTTAATTCGTGCTGAAGAGACGCCGGAGTATTTGCAGGCGTTCTATTGCGACGAGCGCGATGGGCGTAAGTAAATACCTGTCTAATGTCTCTTCTTTTGTCTTTCCGAAGTTGGGTTGCAGCGCCGGAGTCCGCGGAATGCCCGTAAGTAATAACAATGCTTTTGTCTTCACAGGCGGCGATGCAGCGTGAAGAAATCCGTAATTCGCGGAGTGCCGGTAAGTAATAACAATGCTTTTGTCTTCACAGGCGGAGATGCAGCGTGAAGAAATGGCTGCAGCCGATGGATCAGGTGAGTAAGCACTGCGAGTAAAGGTTGCCTTGCTAACCTGTTGTTTCTTGTCTTTGCAGGTGCTGCTGTTGACTGGATACAGGAATGGTAAGTATAATTCTTGCAGGTTCAGGATCGAAAGAAGAAAGGCTGGAACAGACTCGGTGAGCGTTCTGCTGCAGATGCAGAATAACGCGAAGCACGTTTCTTCTATCGGGTGTGGTTTAAATAGCCTTGGAGTGATGAGGCGTCTTCCTCCACGGCCCCGCCTAGGTAAGAAAAGAGTTCCAGTTCCAGAAGAGTTCCAGTGCTGTATCCAGGGAGTGGAGCTTGCCCCACCCAGGTAAGAAAGTAGTTCCTGTTCACAGAGGACTTCTAAGTGGCTGGTAAGTAAGCAGCATGGTCTGCTGCAGGTAAGTTCACCCAAGCATCTTCACACATATTATGAGCCCGGCGCTTCCAGTGCCGGAACCGATGGTTTTGATGAGCCTGGTGCCGCCAGGACAAGGTCCAAAAGGTCCCAGTGGGGACCGGCTGGTGCCTAGGATTAGGGTTAGGGGCCTGTTCCAAGGACGTTGGGCTGGTCCTGGCTCCTTGGAAGCAGTGATCATGACAGCACCCCCCCTCAAGGCCCCTCCTAAGCGTGTCTTCTCCGGGGGTTTTGGCTTGTCGGGGTGATTCAGATGGAATTTCTTGACCAGACGAGGTGCGTGGACATATTCTGAGGGTTCCCAAGACCTTTCCTGGGGGCCGTATCCTTTCCAATCAACCAGATAATATAACTTAGATTTGGAGATTTTGGAGTCTAGGATGTTCTTTACTTCGAATTCAAGTTCTCCATCTACCAAAACAGGTTCTGGGAGTTCAGTCAATCGGGTTTCTGGTTGTACTGGTTTTAATAAGGAGACATGGAATACTGGATGTATTTTCATATGCGCAGGTAATTCCAATTTGACAGCCACCGGATTAACTATGGTAGAGATGAGATAGGGTCCAAGGTATCTCGGGATGAAGGTGCAGGGTCCTTTTAGAGGCAGGTGCTTAGTGGATAACCAGACCTGATCTCCTACTGCGTAGTGAGGGGCTTCTTTACGGTGTCGATCTGCTCCTTTTTTGAATTGAGCTTTAGCTCTTTGCAGATGGACAGTGGCTTCCTTAAAAGCACGAGTGATTTCCGAGTGCAAGTGATCCACAGCAGGTGTTTCGAATTCTTGGGGAGGATCCAGGTTAGAGGTTCTAGGATGGTGTCCGTATAATAGGAAGAAGGGAGTCTTCCCGGTTCCAGAATGCGTCGAATTGTTGTAAGCGTATTCAGCGATCCAAAGAATATCCTTCCAAGGGTTTTCAGTTTGTTGGAGCATGCAACGTAGATATTGCTCTAGAGTCTGATTTGTCCTTTCGGTTTGTCCGTCAGTTTGGGGATGGTGACTCGTTGAAAGTCTTACATCAATTTGGGCTAGACGACAGCAACTTCGCCAAAAGTGGGAGATGAATTGACTTCCCCTATCGGAGACTAAAACCGAGGGAAAACCGTGTAACCAAACGATGTTTTCTAAGAATTCTCGGGCCAATACTGAAGCTGAAGGTAGGCCCTTCAGGGGAATGAAGTGAGCCATCTTGGAGAATAGATCCACGACTACTAAAATGGTATTATACCCTGAGCATGGAAGTAAGTCCGTGATGAAATCCATGGACAGGGTATGCCATGGACAGGGAGGAATGTCTAGAGGGTGTAATAGGCCGGCTGGTTTCTCCTTCTGACTCTTATTCTGGGCACACACACCGCAGGAGATTACAAAGTCTCTAATATCCTTCTTCCATGATGGCCACCAGAAATGTCTTTTGATCTTTTCCATGGTTTTGGTAATGCCAGGGTGACACTCCATTAGAGAGTCGTGATAACAGGAGATTACTTGTTTTTGTATTTTCTCACAGGGCAAGTACAATCGTCCTCGGAAATATGGTAGGTCTTGATCCACTGAGAATTCTTTTCCCTTTAATTGCCAGTCCTGCAAATCGGCCGGAGTTAGGAGTGATTTGACTGTAGTCTTGATGTCTTCAAAGGATTGAGCGCTGACCAAACCCAAAATCCTTTGTTCTGGGATTATGGGTATTGGTTCTGGATTGGTCAAATGTTCATCTACTCCCATCCGGGAGAGGGCATCTGCTTTTCCGTTTTTACTGCCTGGTTGATAAGTAATTATAAAGTCAAACTCATCCAGAAACAGAGCCCAGCGAAGCTGTCTGGAAGACTGAGCTTTGGCCGTCTTCAGATATTGTAAATTGCGGTGATCAGTCACTACGGTGACTGTGTGTCTGGCTCCCAAAAGATAATGCCTCCAGGCTTTAAAGGCCGATCTGATAGCTAAAAGTTCCTTGTCTGTAATTGAATAGTTGATCTCGGGAGCCGAGAATTTGCGGGACCAAAAGGCTACAGGATGTAATTGGTGTGTGACCGGATCTCTTTGTGATAAAACTGCCCCAATAGCAAGACTAGAAGCATCCGTTTCCACGATGTAGGGGAGTTCTGGGCGAGGATGTTTTAGAACAGGTGCAGAAATGAATTTAGCTTTTAAGTCCTGAAAAGCTTGTTCTGCTTCAGTAGACCACTCAAAACGTTTGTTCTTCTTTAACAGAGCGGTGATGGGCTGGACTATCCGAGAGAATTCAGGAATGAATCTGCGGTAAAAGTTAGCGAAGCCTAACATGCTTTGCACTCCTTTCACAGAGGTTGGTGATGGCCACTTGATGATTGCATCGACTTTCTTTGAATCCATATGGACTCCATTAGGTGACAATATGAATCCCAGGAAGTCAACTTCAGTTACGTTGAAAACGCATTTTTCAATCTTAGCAAAAAGGTTATGTTGACGCAATCTCTCGAGAACCTTTTTAACGTGTCTCTGATGTTCCTCTTCAGATGATGAGTAGACAAGGATGTCATCAATGTAGACAACAACACACACATCTATGAGTTCTCTAAGGACATCGTTCATAAAATACTGGAAAGCGGCAGGAGCGTTACAAAGTCCAAAGGGCATCACTTGATATTCGAATATCCCATACTTGGTGCGGAAGGCCATCTTCCATTCATCGCCCTCTTTTATTCGTACCAAGTGGTAGGCTCCTCTGAGATCCAACTTTGTATATATACATGCGTCTTTGACTTGGTCCAGGAGTTCAGGGATCAAAGGTAACGGGTATCTGTTTTTAACGGTGATTTGATTCAGGGCGCGGTAATCTATACAAGTCCTAAGGTCTCCTTCCTTTTTCGGAACAAAGAACAAAGCCGATGAAGCTGGAGATTTTGAAGGACGGATAAACCCGTTAGCTAGGTATTGGTCCAGATATTGTCTGAGGTGAAGATTCTCTGGCTCGGTGAGGGCATAAATCCTACTGCAAGGAGGAGTTGTTCCGGGTATCAGATCTATTTGACAGTCGTAAGACCTATGAGGAGGCAGGGTGTTAGCTTGATCCTTCCGAAAGACATCTTGGAATTCCTGGTATTCGGGAGGTAATTTGGGAACCTCAGAAGAGATTGCCGCCAGTGAAACATCAGGCCGAGGATAACAAGTGGTAAAACATTCTGGAAACTGAACCGTCTTTGCTCGCCAATCGATCTGAGGATTGTGCTTCTCTAACCAAGGGATTCCCAGAATGATCTGGAACTGAGGGGCCTTGATCACATCGAACACGATTTTCTCCCGGTGTCCATCTTGGCTCACTAGCGTCACTTCTTGGGTGGCGTGTGTTACTGGTCCGGAGGCTATCTCCGTGCCATCCACTGTAGTAATGACGTCTTTTACTGCCTTAGGGACAAGGGGTAGATTCATCCTTGATACCATTTCACGGTCCACATAATTAATGATTGCTCCGCTGTCGATGTAAGCTTCAATTGCATGCAAACGATCCGGACGTTCAGGACTAATGAGGACCATGGGCACCACGAAATGCGAGGTCACGGGACAGATCTTAACGCTCGGCAAGAGGACCTCTACACTTGCCGGGCTAGGTGGTTTCCCTGCTCAGAACTTGTGGTACAGGTATCTGCGGCTCCTACAGCCTTCTTAGCTGGTTTCACTGGACAGTCTCGAAGAAAGTGCCCTGAGTTCCCGCAATAGAGGCATAATTGCAGCTGTCTTCTTCTTTCCCGCTCCTTTTGGGTTAAATGACCTTTCATGCCCCCTATTTGCATGGGTTCCACAGTGTCAGCTCCCTTAGTAGAGGTCTGTGGTTTAGAAAACACTCGGGTATCAAATTTAGAACGATCAGCCTTCCTGTTCTGTAATCTGTGGTCCAATTGGACAACTAAGTCAATATAGTCTGAGCATTCTTGTGGAGGGTTCACAACTTGAGCTAACACATCCTTGAGCTCTCCACGCAGGCCTCTGTAGAAAAGCGTTATTCTCTTATCATCGGGCCATTGAGTTTCCACTATGAGTCTGTTGAATGAGGCTATATAAGTCAAGAGGTCTTGATTACCCTGTCGTAATGAAAGAAGTTCATTGTCCAAGGCCTGCCCTTGTGCATGTCTTGCAAACAGTTTCTCCATGCTGGACTGGAAGGCCTGGAAATCATGTAAAACCGGATCATCCTGGGTGACTAAAGGGATCGACCAATCTGCGGCGCTGCCACTGAGATAAGAAAGCACGAAAGCCACCTTGGTCTGGTCTGTTGGGAATGCAGCCGGTCGACATAAGAAGTGTAGGCGGCACTGGTTGATAAACACTGCAAATTTCTTTGGGTCACCAGAAAAGCGTTTGGGCGGAGCCAAGGGCACATTACCGGGTAGATTGATTTGCACTGGATTTAAAGATGATGCAGAAGGATAACTTCTTCCTGGAGCGGACAGAGGTGTCTGTCCTGCCTGCGTTTGTAGCAATTGCCTAGCGAGGTCCTCTGTTCGCTCCTTGGAAATTATCAGTTCTCTTCTTAGAGAGTTTGTTTCCTGACGAGCTGCATGTACTTCTGCTCTTAATTCCCCGAGCAACTGGGCTAATTGATCAGTGTCTGAGGTGTCCATTGCGCCTGGGTAGGAGTTTTGCGGTGGGCTTCGCGTTCTGTAACGCTCACCTGATTCCCACTGAGGCGCTGGTCTTGGTAGGAAGGTGTCTGTGACTCGAAAAGTGATGTGCAGGACTCGATTGGCTTCTGGGGTCGAACCTCTTCGCACTGTGTGTCGAACTCGTAGGGTGAGGTTTCTGCAGGTGAAAGAATATGGGGGTTAATGGTCTGGGTTGTTGAATGTCCCTCTCTCTCTCTCTTCCTAGCTTCTCCGTAGAGCCCCCAGGTCAACGTGCTCACCTTAGATAGGTGAATGCTAGACTCTCCATCTGCGTCTGGTGCAGGGTGCCGTTGCCAGTTCCTTCACTGGTGAAACATACGCCTCTTGAACTCAGAGGATCGTGACCGTCGTTAACTGCACGAGCGGTGAGTTTCCAGACACCTTTTTAGTCTTTATAGTCTTTAGGTGCGTGGCACGTTAATATTGAACAGGACTTTGTATAATGCTTTTCCCTTTTTGTCTTGCAGGTCTCTTGAGATGGAAGATGGAGTGAGCACCTGGAAATGCGTAAGTAAATGCAAGCGCTCTAACCTTCTTTTTCCCTTGCAGCTTAATTTGTGCTGAAGAGACGCCGGAGTATTTGCAGGCGTTCTATTGCGACGAGCGCGATGGGCGTAAGTAAATACCTGTCTAATGTCTCTTCTTTTGTCTTTCCGAAGTTGGGTTGCAGAGTCCGCGGAATGCCCGTAAGAAATAACAATGCTTTTGTCTTCACAGGCGGCGATGCAGCGTAAAGAAATCCGGAATTCGCGGAGTGGCGGTAAGTAATAACAATGCTTTTGTCTTCACAGGCGGAGGTGCAGTGTGAAGAAATGGCCGCAGCCGATGGATCAGGTGAGTAAGCACTGCGAGTAAAGGTTGCCTTGCTAACCTGTTGTTTCTTGTCTTTGCAGGTGCTGCTGTTGACTGGATACAGGAATGGTAAGTATAATTCTTGCAGGTTCAGGATCGAAAGAAGGCTGGAACAGACTCGGTGAGCGTTCTGCTGCAGATGCAGAATAACGCGATGCACGTTTCTTCTGTCGGGTGTGGTTTAAATAGCCTTGGAGTGATGAGGCGTCTTCCTCCACGGCCCCGCCTAGGTAAGAAAAGAGTTCCAGTTCCAGAAGAGTTCCAGTGCTGTATCCAGGGAGTGGAGCTTGCCCCACCCAGGTAAGAAAGTAGTTCCTGTTCACAGAGGACTTCTACGTGGCTGGTAAGTAAGCAGCATGGTCTGCTGCAGGTAAGCACACCCAAGCATCTTCACACATATTATGAGCCCGGCGCTTCCAGTGCCGGGACCGATGGTTTTGATGAGCCTGGTGCCACCGGCGCCAGGACAAGGTCCAAAAGGTCCCAGTGGGGACCGGCTGGTGCCTAGGATTAGGGTTAGGGGCCTGCTTCCAAGGACGTTGGGCTGGTCCTGGCTCCTTGGAAGCAGTGATCATGACACCAGGTCATGACGATCCTCAATCGTGGCCCTTATGGCCAGCCTCCCCAGCCCAAAGACCCAACCAAGTATTGCATCCACCCACATAGAAAAGGCAATTACATGATACAACCCCAATGGCAAGTATGTAAATGAACACATTTTCGTCACACACACACAATGGGTGCAAGTGAATGTGAAAACCATATCATGACATGCATGAAACCAATGAGATAATACCACACATCAAAGTATGAAGAAAAAAATGTATTGAACACAACATGAATGTAATCTAAATCCAACACACAACAATGGGAATAATAAAAGAAAAGCTGCATGTCCGTAAAAGAATAAAAAACAAGAAATCATAATCCAAAGAAATCCTAAAGAAATGGTGTCCAAAGTCACAGTCCAACAAAGCAAATCCATGGGAAGAAATAAAGTAAAAACCATTGCTCCATCGTGAAAATAAAAAAAAGAGAACAATCCAATGGTGAACTATGTACAGGGTCCATGAGCCCAAATGATGAAATGAAACCTATCAAAAATACTACCTAATAAAAAAACTATATACAAAAAACATGGTGCATTGTCCAAGCGCAACCAAAATAAAGAAAAAACGAAAGGAAACCTAACACTATCTAACTATATACAATGGCGGAGGGCAAGTCCAGCGGCTCACTCTTTGGTCTCTCGCGCCAGGGAATCATCGAACTCCATGTCTATTTGCCGGAGGAGGGCATCTGTCCTGGCCCCGAGGTCTTGCAGGGAGGCACTCATGGCCTGTTCCAACTCCCTGCGAGTTGCCTCGAGGCACTCTGCCCGCCTCAAAGCCTGACGCATGGAGAACTCCGCCCTGACCATGGAGAGCCGCGCCTCTTCCGCCCGCCGCCGCTCCCCACCTATCTGCTGGCCCAACCAATGCCACACGGAAGACACTCCCATTCCTGGGTCCTCCTGCCCTCTGGCCGATGCCTGCCCCTCCGATGTTGATGGCCCGAGCCATCATTGCTCCCACCTAGAGCCTGCTCCTGCTGTCCATGTGCCGTGTCTGATGGTGCCTGCACATCCTCCATTAGCTGGTCTCCAGTTGTGGTGTCCACCCCTGCTGGGCCGCCGACTCCCGACTGTGGCAGGGATGTGAGCTCCATCAAGCTGGCTGTGTTGGTCGGGCTAGGTCCACAGGGGGCCCTGGTGGAATCTGGGCCGGAAGACGGTGTGGATAACGACTGGCGCATAGTCTCCACAGAAGAGGAGAGGTCCGCCAGAGTGCGCGACACATGTAGGAACCCACCACCAACCAGGACGGAGCCCATACGTTCGTGGGACCCCTCGTCCACAGGTAGTGGAGAGGCAGATGACATGGCACTCTCCCCTACCTGCGGACGGGCCTGGGACGGGGCCTCCCTGCTGGTGCATGGTGGTGCAGTCACAGGGTCAGGGACAGCGACATGCACAGGCCCCTCCGCGGTGACCTGTGCTGCCTCCTGACCCTGGCCCTGGACTGCACCACTTACACCAGTGGTACTACCCCCACCAGGCCCCATGTGCGGCTCAGTAGCGGGCTCCTCCTCCTCTGTGGAGACCACCAACCTGGATGTCTCCACACCATCTTCCGCCATTGGAAGCCCCTGTGGGGGCTCACCCGGCCCTTCCGCCACAGCCGTTGTGGCAGACGCAACACCAGCCCCTTCACTCCCGGATGATGGTAATTCCTGGGAGGGTGGCTGGGCCTTGCGTCGCCACCCAGTGGAGGCATCCCCGCCGATTGGCTCCACAGCGCCGTCTCCGCCCTCTTCTTCACTTGACGCTGCATAGAGGGAGACATAGAACACAAGCATCAGGTTACAGTGAAAAATACCCTAGACAGGAAGCAACAACACATGGGTGAATGCACACAACACACATGCAGAAACAGTCCTGGCGCCTGCAATCAACATCAACATCCATGTAGAAGGGCCCCTGTAAACCAAGATGTTGCCTTCAAAGTCACATGCATCCATGGCGTTTCAAAGTCACACACACACTTCTCAGGCACACACACACACATGTGCACCATACATGTACATGACATCAGCACCCATTCCTCACCCCCCCTCCAAGTCCAGGAACAGAGACAGCCATGCTTTCATGTGTGCATTCCGCATAGAGCTCCCCATGTTGCATTGAAACACATGCACCAACCATGTGGTTCACACATAACTGGTCTCACTTGCATGACCATGATGTCCCTGCACACACACATCCATACATGGCCTATGTCACACATACAGGCAAGCATCAGACTACCAGCACACTGCAACATGCCCTGTCTCACACAGCAATGCTTGGCCACTTACCGCTCAACTCCAGACGGGTCTGCCTCGGAAGGATCTGGGCGTGGAGCGCTGGGCCTACGCGTTCCAGTACCCTCATCTGGATGTTACTCATGCGTGCCCGGCCCCCCTCCGCGAGGCGCCGGACCTTGTGGAGGGTCCTGAACCAGAAGTCCTCCCAGCGCTTCTTGACGTGCTTGTTGTCGCGGGTTGCCACCCCCTCCGCGTTGATGGCAACCACTACGTCGTCCCAGATCCTCTCCCTCCTTCCTTGTTGGCGCGTGATGTTCCGAAGAGGGCATCATAATGCCCCAGGACATGCTCCACCAGGACACCAACTTCGGTGGCAGTGAAGCTGGTGGCCCTCTGCCTCTCTGGCTGGGGGTTGCCAGTGGTGCCAGATGGAGATGTGCCCGACATGGCAACCCCAGAGGCAGGAGTGGGTGGGCAACTGGGTCCTGGGGCTGGGCTGTGGAGCGATGGTATCCTAGTCGGGAGTCTTTTGTTCCAGCAGGGGTGGACACAGCAACTGGACCCCTGCAGATGGCTGATGTACAGGCACCAAATAGCAGGGCACGTGGGCAGCAGACAGTCAGGCAGCATCAGATGGCAGGTGGGAGCGTGCTCGGGGCTCTGGGGGGCAGGAAAATTGCCTTCAGGGCAGGAGCGTGGTCTTCCGTGTGTGTATGCATTGCCAGCTTGATACGGAGTGATTTGGCACGTGAAAAAATTGCACGTCAGCGTGTAATTCGAGAAAAGACCCTTAGCGCGTAAGCGGGTCAGCACACATACGCGATTTCATTGGACCAAAGGCCCTTAGCGCGTAAGCGCGTCTGTGATGTATCGTGCACGGGCGTTGCCCTTTCGCGTGTGAGACTTCCCGCGAACCCCGTAATATACGTACCCTGCTCCAATCGCGTGTGAAACCTCACGCGAACCCCAGTTATACACGTACCCCACTCGCACAGGCCCTTTTGCGTGTGAAACTTCACGCAAACCCCAGTAATACACCTTCCCCGCTTGGTGTTTGCTGTTTGGCAGCCCTGTAAACTGGTCCAGGGTTAGCGCAGCCCTTAGCGCTGGATTGGGAATTTTGATGGCTTTTTCTTGTGCAAGGGTGTTCTTGGGGCGTTACTGGCGCTGCTGCAGGCTCGCTGCGCCACTCTGCGCCACGGCTGGTTTTGGAGGCTAAAATCCATGAAAACGCTGTGCGCGGAAATCGATTTTAGCGCACGCGGCTGGCGCAGACATTCGCAAGGGCACACTGTGCGCCAGCCGCGTGCGCCTCTTGTATGCGAAATTCTATAAATTACCCTGACTATCTTGAAGAACCAGAGGTACAGGAGGCCGCAGAGGAAAGTCCAAGCAAGGAAGAAGAAACAGAGCCCCCAGTGGAAACGACCGGCGAAAGCAGGGAATCCCCAGGGAGGCCTCACAGGACAATAAAGAAATCAGTGAGATTCATCGAACAGATGTAACTGGACTTTTTTGTATTTATTTGCATTTAGTTCAATTACAAGAATAAATTCATGTAGAACCTTTGCAAAAAATATAAAATCCATATACAAAAATTCATAGCTTCACAAATAGAAAATTAATAAAATAAAGCTTGTAAATCATTTTCAGGGCTTCTGTTTTTTAAAATACAAGTGCATAGTCAAATTTATACAGTATTAATATCAAAGTCGTTGTTTACTTATTTCATATATAAGCAAGTTTCATTACGATTCCACAATAACATGTTAAAAATAAGGTTTACCAATCAATTTGCCATGCAAGCATTTCATTTTTCAAACAATGTGAGTTATTTTTCAATATGCTTACAAAAGCTTACCAATTCATAGATTATACGGTTATGAATTCCTTGCATCATTCGAGACCATAAAACTCGAGGCAATCCTCATATTCAATATTAACGAATTTCATCAACCTTGCTGTCCGAATTTTTTTTAAATGGGGACAATAGAGTATGAGGTGCTTCAATGTTTCATAGGATTTGTTACAGTTGTCAAAGCGACATCCCACCGGGAATTTTATAACATTTACTTTCCAGTTATTAATTCTATCTCTAGTATGGTAAAGATTAAATCTAAATCGAATATATGCTTTCCTGGTAATTTCACAAGGGAATAGAGTAATGTGTGCATATCGAGGGATGCGCTGCTTAACGAATGCACCATATTCCTTATATGATTTGTAAGTCATAATTCGATCAATAGTTAAGCACCAGTCTAGTTCAAATAGTTTTTTTTAGCATAGCAGGGGCGATGGTAAACGTCATTCACTGTAAGGAACAAGTTACTTACCTGTAACTGTTGTTCTCCAGCATGTGTCTGGCATGGATTCACATGCTCATGAATATTCTCCGTCGTCAGGCTGGGAATCCTCGGTAAAGAAAAAACCAGTATCAGTTTCGTTTCTGATCTGTCTTTCGTAGCAATAACCACAGCCAATGACTGCCCTCTACCTAAGCACCGCCTCTGGCAGCCATCTTCAGATTTGGAAGCACGTGAAGTGGTAGTATGACCAAGTGAAGAGCCGCAGAGGGGTAGGCGGGAGGGTTCGCATGTGAATCCATGCCAGACCCATGCTGGAGAACATGCTGGAGAACAACAGTTACAGGTAAGTAACTTGTTCCTTCTCCAGCATGGGGTCTGCCATGGATGCACATGCTCATGAATAAAGAATACATAGCAGTACACACATGCACAACCACGGGAGGTGGCAAAGGCTCAACATTAAGCATTACATCAAACTCAACATTAAGCATCTTACCTCCTCACCAGGCTCACCTCAGGCGAACAGGTTGCGCAGCACTGCTTGGCCGACCCTGGACGCCTCCCTGGAATCCCGATCGACGCAGTAGAATTTCGTGAAGGTGTGCGTCGACCTTCACGTAGCAGCCCTGCATATGTCCAGCAGGTGCACACCAGAAAGGAACGCCGTGGTAGCTGCGATCGCTCTGGTGGAATGGGCTCTCGGACGGCTAGGCAGCGGTCGATTTGCCAACCGATGACAGTACATGATACAGCCGGAGAGCCATCTGGAAATGGAAGCCTTCGAGAGAGACTTCCCCTGATTGACAGGTCCAAAATTCACAAAGAGTTGTGACGTCTTCCGAAAACACTTTGTGCGGTCCACGTAGAACTTCAGCGCTCTAGCCACATCCAGCGAGTGCAAAGTCCTCTCAGCCGGCGACGAAGGCGACGGGAAGAACACAGGCAACACCAAGGGATCGTTGAGATGGAAGTCCGACGGTACCTTGGGCATGAAGGAGGGGTGCGTCCTGAGCACTACCCTCGTGTCGTGAAAAGTCAAGTACGGGGCCTTGCAGGAAAGGGCCTGGATCTCTCCCACCCGTCGTGCGGAGGTGATGGCCACAAGAAACGCTGTTTTCCACGACAGAAACTTCAACGGGTCCGAGTGCAGAGGCTCGAACGGAGGTCCCATGAGCTTGGTCAGCACCACGTTGAGCTCCCACGCCGGGGCCGGCGCCTTCACCGGCGGGAACGATCTGAACAGTCCCTTCATGAACTCTTTCACCAGACGATGAGACCACAAGGACGTCCGGCCCGTGGTTCTGGTGTATCGGGAGATCGCAGCAAGATGAATCTTGATGGACGCGTGTGCCAGTCCAGCTTTGGCCAGCGTCAGCAAGTACGGCAGTACCTGGGGAGCCGTAATCCGTAGAGGGTTAATCTTCTGTGCGTGGCACCAGACAGAGAACCTCTTCCATTTGTGTCCGTAGCATTTAAGAGTCAAGGACGCCCTGGCCTTTGCAAGAACCTCTCTGCAGTCGGCCGGTATGTCGTATCCTCCAAACTCTAGCGCTGCAGGAGCCAGGCCTGCAAGTTCAGCGATTTCGGGTCGTGGTGGAGCATGGCGCCTCCTTCCCTGGAGAGTAGATCCGCGTCCACCGGCAGCTTGATTGGCGGGGACGCTGACAAATCCAGAAGGTCCGGGAACCATATCTGCCTCGGCCACGCAGGTGCGACGAGGATCATCCTGCACCGTGACTTCTTGAGCTGGTTGACGAGCCGGATTAGCAGTGGCAAAGGAGGGAACGCGTAGAGGAACAGGCCCTCCCAGGGGAACGAGAAAGCATCGCCCATGCTCCTCGCCTGGGGAAACCTGCTGGCAAACCTCCGGCACTTGGAGTTCGTCGCCGTCGCGAACAGGTCGATCTGGGGTGTGCCCCACCGTCGGAAGAGGCGATCCACTAGATCCTGCCGTAGTTCCCACTCGTGGCACGAGCGCAGCTCCCTGCTGAGTGAGTCGGCGATGGTGTTTTTTATCCCTGCCAGATGAAACGGCACCAGAAACATCCTTTGGGCGACAGCCCAATGCCACAGGTCCTGCGCCTCCTTGGACAGTGCTGGGGACCTGGTTCCGCCCTGTTTCCTGATGTAAAACATGGTGGTGGTGTTGTCGGTGAAGATCCTCACCACCTTGCCCTTGAGGGACGGAAGGAAGGACCTGAGGGCCCAGAACACTGCACGGAGCTCCAGGACATTGATATGGAGGGACTTCTCCGTCGGGAGCCAAAGGCCTCTCGCGAGCAGATTTTCGGTGTGCGCTCCCCACCCTTCCAGGGAGGCATCCCTGGTCACTGTCTCCTGGTGGTCTGGGGTCTGGAAGTCCATGCCCGCCGTCAGCTGCGCGCGGGTGCCCCACCACCGGACCGCTCGGCGGAAACTCTCGTCGAGTGTGATCCTCTCCTCGAAGCCGCCCGTCGTTTGGATCCAGCGCGCGTCCAGGAACTCCTGCAACGGGCGCATCCGGAGCCTGCACATGGGAATGATGTAGATGCAAGAAGACATCATTCCGAGGAGGGACTTGATGGACCTCACCTTGGCCGCGTCGGAAACCAACATCCGCTGTACCTTGCCCAGGATGGACCTGGTCCTTTCTTCCGACGGGGAGGCCAGAAGGGACACTGTGTCGAGCTTCGCTCCCAGAAACAGTGCGTTTTGCGCGGGTACCAGGTGAGACTTGGCGTAGTTCACGGAGAATCCCAGGTCCGTGAGAAGTTGGACGGTCCTTGCCGTGTGCTCCACGGCGAGCTCCCTCGTCTTGGCTCGGATGAGCCAGTCGTCCAGGTAGGAGTAGACGTGGATCCCCTCGCGGCGCAGCTGCGCCGCCACCGGTGCGAGGCACTTGGTGAATACCCTGGGTGCCGACCGTAGTCCGAAGGGGAGGGCTTTGAACTGGTAGTGACGCCTTTGGACCACAAACCTGAGGAATTTTCGGTGCCCCTTTAGGATGGGAATATGGAAGTAGGCATCCTCCAAATCCAACGACGACAGGAAGTCTCCTTCTTCCAGCTGACCCAGGACGTGCTGAAGGGTGACCATCCGGAACTTCTGCGCCTTGATGAACTTGTTCAGACGTCGCAGGTCTAGGATGGGGTGCCATCCTCCTGTCTTCTTCTTCACGAGGAAGTATCTTGAGTAAACTCCGGAGCCCCGAAGCCTCTTTGGGACGAGTTCGATGGCGCCCTTCCTGAGCATCGCCTTCACCTCCAGGAGAAGCTGAGGGACGTGAAGCTCTTTCCTTGCCACGGGGGGGACGCGCGGGCACCTTCTTTGAAACTCGAGCGCGTGGCCCCGGGCTAAGGCGTCCAGCACCCAACGGTCGGTGGAGATGGACTCCCACACGCTGACGAAGCTCGCCTGCCGGCCTCCCACCGGGGTGCTTCGGCGGGGGCCCGACCCCACGGCCGGTTCAATCCTGTTTCGACGAGGCTTTGCCGCCTTGACCTCCTTGGCGACGATGGCGGGGTCCGCCAGACTTGCCTCGTCCTCTGTAGGCCTCCTGAGACGAGCGGGCCGCTTGACGGTAGGTGGAGAAACCGCCGCCGGAACCTTTGGAGGCGCCCTTGCCTCCGCTCCTCCGAAAGGGCGTCCGTCGTTGCTGCAGAACCCCAAGGGCCGGGCCGTCTCAGTGTCCGCATTTAATGGCCTGAAGGGAATCGTCCACTGTTTTCCCAAACAGGTTGTTCCCATCGAACGGCATGTCCAGGACTCTGGTCTGTACGTCTTGACGGAAGTCCGTAGCCTTGAGCCATCCACGCCGCCTAAGGCACACGCCGTTGCCCAACTGGCGAAACCCAGTGTCGGCGATGTCCGTCGCAATAGTGATGGCGTGGTCCGACGCCACCTCACCTTCCTGTAGGATCTCCAGGGCATCCGCCCTCTTGTCGTCCGGTAGGAAGTCCAGCAGGGGAGCCAGTTTGTACCATAGCTCCCTGTCGTAGCGGGCCACGATAGCCAAGGCATTGGCCGCTTTAATCGTCGTCGCTGCAGACGAGATGACCCAGCGTCCCATAGCGTCCAATTTCTTTCCCTCGCCGTCCGGTGGGGAAGACGATGTGGAGGCCGCACCCCCCCCCGCTTTCTTCCTGGCCGCCGCGGAGACGACGGAGTCCAGGGTAGGCTGCGCCCAGAGGCACAGGGGGGCCGCGTCTGGGACCCGGTATTTCTTCTCGTACCGGTCTCTTCTAGCTGGCGTCGTGGAAGGGTTCTTGAGGAGGGCGAGGCCCTCATCCCAAATGTCGTCCAGTAGAGGCACCGCGAGGATTGTCTTCCTCTTGGCCTCGCGCCGTTGATAAAGGAATCCTTCCTTTTTCTTCTCCTCAGGGCACAGTTGGAAAAGCTCGGATGCCCTGGCGATCATGGAGTGGAACGATCCAATCTCGTCGGCCGGAGAAGCCCTGGTGGGAGGTGACGACGGCAGATCCTCGTCGTATACCTCGTCGTCCGTACCCGTCGCTGCCGTGTCAGTCCCCGTATCATCCCCTCGGGTGGACGGGGAGGAGGGCTGGACGGGTCGCGACGGCTGAAAAGGAGGTGGAGGGTGAATCCTTCTTTTCTTGGGCGGGGGAACACCCGAAGGTCCCGGTTCAGGATCCCCCGACGGGAGAGGTTCCTCCGTCGGCAACGGTAGTCTCGTCCTTATCTCTGAGCATAAGGACTGTATAGCCAACAAAATGGCCGCCGAGTTGTCTTGCGGCGCTGGCAGAGGGGAATCCGACAGGCGATCAGGGGCCCGGTCGTCACCCTCGACGCTGTCGTCGTCACCTGCGTCGGGATCCATCCCGACGGGCCGGTCTTCATCCACGCCAAGGCAGTGGCTTAAGACCTCGATCAGCTCTTCCTCTGAGGCCGAATCTACGACGACGCCCTGCCCCCCCTTTTTCTTCCCCACCGGGGATTTCACAGGGGTCCTGTCGATGGGCACAAAAGAGGACTCCCTCCGAGGTGGCAGGGAGACTCTGAGCCCCGAGGTCGCCACCACTGGTGTAGCCTCCACAGGCTGAGCCAGGGCCGCCGCGACAGTATCGATAGAGGGCTTGGCCGGATGGATTAAGGCCTTCACCACCTTAGGTGCGCTCACCGCCTTATCCTTGAGGGGGGGACACTGCCTCGCTCCCCCTCCGATGGTGCCTTCGAGCTCGACCGGGGCCTCTCCAGGAGCTTCGCCGGGTGCTCGCCCTTCCTCTTACCCGACCCAGAGCGTTGGCTCGTGGCTGAAGGTGCCGGGGAGGGTGCGCCCTGCCTGGCGCCCGTAGAGCCCGACCGTTCGGCGCTCCCGGTGCCAGCGGACTCGCGGTGCTTGGCCTTGTGTTGGACCCCCGTCGCCGGGGCGTCCTCAAAGGTCTTAGAAGACCGCTCGGATTTCTTCCTCTTCTTCTCGCCTGACGGGCTCTTCCCTTCCAGCCAGTTGGCGAGGCGTTGGTGGCGGTCCTTCATGGTCCGCTACGACATATTGCCGCAAAACGCACAGTCCTTCTCCACGTGCGTCTTGTCCTCATGTAAGCAGTAGAGACAAAAGGAGTGTTCGTCCTCCTTAAAGACGTTCTGCAGCTGGCATCCAGGGCAGACCCTGAACAGCTTTCCGGGCGTCGAGCTTCCCTTCTCCTGGGCCATGTCCGGGCCTGAGAAGCTTCTGGAGTCCTCCAAAACGTAGCTCGACGAAATCTTCACCCTTGAGGGGCGCAGACGAATCCGACACGGGTCCCCGTTGATCGGATGGAGAGTCGGTGGAGCTTGAGGCTCTTTTGACCGGAAAAAACGAAGTTTTGAGAAAAAAAACGTGAAAAAATAGCACTAACGCTCGAGAGCAACAGCACGAGGATCCCAACACATGAACGTGCGGTAAAAATCTGAAGATGGCTGCCAGAGGCGGTGCTTAGGTAGAGGGCAGTCATTGGCTGTGGTCAGTATGACGCAGAGACCAGTGATTGGTTATTGCTACTAAAGACAGATCAGAAACGAAACTGATACCGGTTTTTTCTTTACCGAGGATTCCCAGCCTGACGACGGGGAATATTCATGAGCATGTGAATCCATGCCAGACCCCATGCTGGAGAATATTCACTTCACTCAAAAGTTGTTGCATTTTCAAGTGATAATTATGAAAAGAGAGGGGAGTGTGTGTACCCAACATCTTATTCATATCCAAATTTAACGAATTTGTGGGTGGATAATACATTTTCACGTAGTTGGATAGCTGTCTCCATTTCCATCTGGACAATAGTGCCACCAGCCCCAATTCATGTCGAACAATGGCGTTTGGAACAGACATTGGTAAAAACATTGCAGCTTTCAAAAGTGAACCTTGTAAGCAATCTAGCATAATAGTCATATCACACAGACAAATATCTAATGCATAAAGGATAACACTCTCAGTCTTCAGTGACATAAATTCAATTAACAGTGTTAATGAAAATTTGCAAAACCTAGTGTAGATCTTTTTCATTTGCGAAAGGGGTGGCCTGGTCTTGCACTTAATTATGTCCGTCCATGATTTAATGGAATTCTGGTCTGAGAGATGGTACCCTAAGTAAATAGCATTGTTGATGCAAGATATTTGTGTGTCCATGATATGCCACTTGAAACTACCTTTTTTCTGTTTCACTCCAAATTTCATGATGGCAGTTTTTTCCGGGTTTGGAGTTAGATTATGTTACTTTGCAAATTCCTCAAAGAGTATTAATTTAGTTTGTAACCCCACCAGGCTGGGGTCAAACAAAATAATATCGTCTGCAAAGGTGATCCATTGCAGAGAGATACTCCCAACCTTCACGGAGAACAGGTTCTTATTTTCCCAGTTCTTGTCAAGATCTGACATATAAAGGTTGAACAGGGTTGCTGCAAGATTACATACCTGTTTCAGACCCAATGCTGTTCCTATTGGAGCGGTGGTACCCCATCCGTGGATATTTTTATTCTATATGATGTATTTGTGTGCAATTTCATAATCCAATACATCAGAACATTCGGAATTCCCAACTCCGCCATTTTCATCCACAACAAGTTGTGGACAACATTGTCGAATGCTGAGGTCATATCAATCATTGCAATATACACCGGATTAGAATTCTTATTTTTTGCCCCAGCAATGACATGAGCAAGGATGACTGCATTTAAAGTTGTGCTCATACTCTTCCTGAAACCAGTTTGGAATTTAGAATATAAGCCTTTTGTCTCAATGAATTTCTCTAGATCATATAAGAGTAAGATCGCAAAAATGTTTGCCTCAGTATCAATTAGAGAAATCGGGCGATAGTTTTCAGGAAGAGAAGGATCACCGCTTTTAAAAATCGGGACTATATTTGCAGTTAGCCATGATGATGTAATTTCCCCAGAATAAAAATAGTTTCAAATTTAGTGTTTAAGATTTCTGCCCACATAACAGGATCCGCCTTGTAAAGACACGGGGGAAGCCCGTCTGGTCCTGCAGCCTTCGAGTACGACGGACTTGAGATTGCCCAAATAATGTCACTAAGGCTCCAATTAAGCCGAGGGATATTAGTAGGGTCCAGTGGTAAACTAGGAACAAATCGAAATTTGTAGGGCAATTGATATTTGGCCGTTATGTACTTCTGCCATATCTGATCAGAGATGCAATTTGGCATAGGTAGTGAAACATTTTTAGAGTCAGCTTTTAAAGTGTGCCAGATTACACGAGTGTCATGTGACGTAATGGCACGTATTAATGCACAGTTCTCCTCATTGTGTCTTGAGATACGGGCAAACTTTAAATTTTGTTTGTAATGAGACAAAATTTCGCTCCGCCTTTCCCTAAAACCTTCACCACCTAAATTACTTTGTTTCAAGTGTCTTAGGGATTTATTTTTTTCCCTTTTCAGTAATTTACATTTCTGATCATAAATGTGAGTGTGTTTCACATTACTTTGATTTTTGCAGAATTTAGCCAGTACGGTATTAACTATTTCAGAGTACTCAATGCCAGAAGGTTTTTTAAAATTGACGCCATCTTGCCCGACCCGCACTGTTTCTAGCGATATCTGTTTGACGATCTGGTTACATAACCCATTGTTCCACCTAATGGAGTGCTCGGGGCGATTGATTTCAACCACTGCTAGTGTACTATTTGCTCCGAGCTGATAGCATTTCAGTTTCAAGGATGTAGTAAGTTGCGCATGATCACCAATCAGTATCTGGTCTATTTCTAATGGAGCCATATGAGTTATGAGGTTTCGAGTGACAAAGATAAAATCTATCATTGATTTCTTCGCTCTTCTTTCCCATGTTATTTTTGATTTCATGTCATTAGTCACAAGAAGATCCATATCCCAGTTAGTTAAAAGTTCTCTGAACTTAGCTCCTCTAATGCATGCTAAGGATGATAGGTTAGATAAGCCTATTTCATTAAGGTTTCTGCAGTCACAATTAAAATCCCCACTTATAATGATCTCACAAGTCTGATACCTACCAGCGATAAATTCTAAACACGCGTCAAGATCATCAGGCATCTCATCTATTGTTAAAGTGGCAGGATTCCAATATAAAGAGATGACAATTAATGAGGAATATCTAATTGAGGGTATATCAAGATGAATCCCTAGTAAACTTGCAGAGTCCCAGACTGATTTAGATTGAACTTTAAGAGAGGTGTTTATTGCAATCGCTAAACCTCCAAAGGGGCGGCCTTGTTGATGTTTCTTAGCTGGTGAGCTAAAAGTGGAATAGCCAGCCATTAATAGAGGTTCAATTTTCAACGATTCTTGAACAATGATTATCATTGGTTGTTCGTCACTGGTAAGATTGGAATACCATTTCATTAAATTCACAAAGCCACATGAATTCCAAGATATCATTTTGAGTTCTTTATGGTTAGGTGGCTATGTGACAGATGTTTTAAATGATGAAGAAGTATTGGAACACAAAATAGCCGAAAGCATTGGTTCTAGCCAAGGAAAACCTTTTGCATTAGCTACAACTTTCAAAAGCTCAACCAGATCCGGTTCCGATCCATCTTTCGGTTTGATACGAGGTCCACTCAAGTCAAAACAATTTACATCAATCTCTCTTGGGGATTCTAAGAATAAAGCAGCATCATCTTCAGACCCAATGGTAAGCAATACCAAACCCTCACTTTTTATTTCCTCCCGACTAAACCAAATAAATTTCATTACGGCCTCAGAGCTAAGATAACATACGGCCCTGAAATTATTTGATCTAGCCATAGAGACCCTGGTAATATCATCAGATTTCACCATTCTCAATTGGGGTATTTTGGAGAATAGAGAGAATATGAATGAGCGATTAATACGCCTATCTATCAGTTCTTCAGCGTTCCCCTCAAATCCAATAATATACTGCCTTTTCGAATCCAGCTGTGAGGACCTAACTGGATTTAACGCTGGAACATCGGGAGTTACTACTTTCAGGGAGGAACTAATTGATGCATGATGGGGATGATTTGATAAGATCCTGCTATTACTATTTAAATTCTGAGTGTCCACATGAGAAATTTTACTCAGGGCTTCATGGGCTTCATGATTGTTATACAAAAGTGGGTTGATGTTAATATTTTGTGATAGTGCTGTTCCTATTGGAGCGGTGGTACCCCATCCATGGATATTTTTATTCTATATGATGTATTTGTGTGCAATTTCATAATCCAATACATCAGAACATTCGAAATTCCCAACTCCGCCATTTTCATCCACAACAAGTTGTGGACAACATTGTCGAATGCTGAGGTCATATCAATCATTGCAATATACACCGGATTAGAATTCTTGTTTTTTGCCCCAGCAATGACATGAGCAAGGATGACTGCATTTAAAGTTGTGCTCATACTCTTCCTGAAACCAATTTGGAATTTAGATTATAAGCCCTTTGTCTCAATGAATTTCTCTAGATCATATAAGAGTAAGATCGCAAAAATGTTTGCCTCAGTATCAATTAGAGAAATCGGGGGATAGTTTTCAGGAAGAGAAGGATCACCGCTTTTAAAAATCGGGACTATATTTGCAGTTAGCCATGATGATGTAATTTCCCCAGAATTAAAAATAGTTTCAAATTTAGTGTTTAAGATTTCTGCCCACATAACAGGATCCGCCTTGTAAAGACAGGGGGGAAGCCCGTCTGGTCCTGCAGCCTTCGAGTACGACAGACTTGAGATTGCCCAAATAATGTCACTAAGGCTCCAATTAAGCCGAGGGATATTAGTAGGGTCCAGTGGTAAACTAGGAACAAATCGAAATTTGTAGGGCAATTGATATTTGGCCGTTATGTACTTCTGCCATATCTGATCAGAGATGCAATTTGGCATAGGTAGTGAAACATTTTTAGAGTCAGCTTTTAAAGTGTGCCAGATTACACGAGTGTCATGTGACGTAATGGCACGTATTAATGCACAGTTCTCCTCATTGTGTCTTGAGATACGGGCAAACTTTAAATTTTGTTTGTAATGAGACAAAATTTCGCTCCGCCTTTCCCTAAAACCTTCACCACCTAAATTACTTTGTTTCAAGTGTCTTAGGGATTTATTTTTTTCCCTTTTCAGTAATTTACATTTCTGATCATAAATGTGAGTGTGTTTCACATTACTTTGATTTTTGCAGAATTTAGCCAGTACGGTATTAACTATTTCAGAGTACTCAATGCCAGAAGGTTTTTTAAAATTGACGCCATCTTGCCCGACCCGCACTGTTTCTAGCGATATCTGTTTGACGATCTGGTTACATAACCCATTGTTCCACCTAATGGAGTGCTCGGGGCGATTGATTTCAACCACTGCTAGTGTACTATTTGCTCCGAGCTGATAGCATTTCAGTTTCAAGGATGTAGTAAGTTGCGCATGATCACCAATCAGTATCTGGTCTATTTCTAATGGAGCCATATGAGTTATGAGGTTTCGAGTGACAAAGATAAAATCTATCATTGATTTCTTCGCTCTTCTTTCCCATGTTATTTTTGATTTCATGTCATTAGTCACAAGAAGATCCATATCCCAGTTAGTTAAAAGTTCTCTGAACTTAGCTCCTCTAATGCATGCTAAGGATGATAGGTTAGATAAGCCTATTTCATTAAGGTTTCTGCAGTCACAATTAAAATCCCCACTTATAATGATCTCACAAGTCTGATACCTACCAGCGATAAATTCTAAACACGCGTCAAGATCATCAGGCATCTCATCTATTGTTAAAGTGGCAGGATTGCAATATAAAGAGATGACAATTAATGAGGAATATCTAATTGAGGGTATATCAAGATGAATCCCTAGTAAACTTGCAGAGTCCCAGACTGATTTAGATTGAACTTTAAGAGAGGTGTTTATTGCAATCGCTAAACCTCCAAAGGGGCGGCCTTGTTGATGTTTCTTAGCTGGTGAGCTAAAAGTGGAATAGCCAGCCATTAATAGAGGTTCAATTTTCAACGATTCTTGAACAATGATTATCATTGGTTGTTCGTCACTGGTAAGATTGGAATACCATTTCATTAAATTCACAAAGCCACATGAATTCCAAGATATCATTTTGAGTTCTTTATGGTTAGGTGGCTATGTGACAGATGTTTTAAATGATGAAGAAGTATTGGAACACAAAATAGCCGAAAGCATTGGTTCTAGCCAAGGAAAACCTTTTGCATTAGCTACAACTTTCAAAAGCTCAACCAGATCCGGTTCCGATCCATCTTTCGGTTTGATACGAGGTCCACTCAAGTCAAAACAATTTACATCAATCTCTCTTGGGGATTCTAAGAATAAAGCAGCATCATCTTCAGACCCAATGGTAAGCAATACCAAACCCTCACTTTTTATTTCCTCCCGACTAAACCAAATAAATTTCATTACGGCCTCAGAGCTAAGATAACATACGGCCCTGAAATTATTTGATCTAGCCATAGAGACTCTGGTAATATCATCAGATTTCACCATTCTCAATTGGGGTATTTTGGAGAATAGAGAGAATATGAATGAGCGATTAATACGCCTATCTATCAGTTCTTCAGCGTTCCCCTCAAATCCAATAATATACTGCCTTTTCGAATCCAGCTGTGAGGACCTAACTGGATTTAACGCTGGAACATCGGGAGTTACTACTTTCAGGGAGGAACTAATTGATGCATGATGGGGATGATTTGATAAGATCCTGCTATTACTATTTAAATTCTGAGTGTCCACATGAGAAATTTTACTCAGGGCTTCATGGGCTTCATGATTGTTATACAAAAGTGGGTTGATGTTAATATTTTGTGATAGTGCTGTTCCTATTGGAGCGGTGGTACCCCATCCATGGATATTTTTATTCTATATGATGTATTTGTGTGCAATTTCATAATCCAATACATCAGAACATTCGAAATTCCCAACTCCGCCATTTTCATCCACAACAAGTTGTGGACAACATTGTCGAATGCTGAGGTCATATCAATCATTGCAATATACACCGGATTAGAATTCTTGTTTTTTGCCCCAGCAATGACATGAGCAAGGATGACTGCATTTAAAGTTGTGCTCATACTCTTCCTGAAACCAATTTGGAATTTAGATTATAAGCCCTTTCTCTCAATGAATTTCTCTAGATCATATAAGAGTAAGATCGCAAAAATGTTTGCCTCAGTATCAATTAGAGAAATCGGGGGATAGTTTTCAGGAAGAGAAGGATCACCGCTTTTAAAAATCGGGACTATATTTGCAGTTAGCCATGATGATGTAATTTCCCCAGAATTAAAAATAGTTTCAAATTTAGTGTTTAAGATTTCTGCCCACATAACAGGATCCGCCTTGTAAAGACAGGGGGGAAGCCCGTCTGGTCCTGCAGCCTTCGAGTACGACAGACTTGAGATTGCCCAAATAATGTCACTAAGGCTCCAATTAAGCCGAGGGATATTAGTAGGGTCCAGTGGTAAACTAGGAACAAATCGAAATTTGTAGGGCAATTGATATTTGGCCGTTATGTACTTCTGCCATATCTGATCAGAGATGCAATTTGGCATAGGTAGTGAAACATTTTTAGAGTCAGCTTTTAAAGTGTGCCAGATTACACGAGTGTCATGTGACGTAATGGCACGTATTAATGCACAGTTCTCCTCATTGTGTCTTGAGATACGGGCAAACTTTAAATTTTGTTTGTAATGAGACAAAATTTCGCTCCGCCTTTCCCTAAAACCTTCACCACCTAAATTACTTTGTTTCAAGTGTCTTAGGGATTTATTTTTTTCCCTTTTCAGTAATTTACATTTCTGATCATAAATGTGAGTGTGTTTCACATTACTTTGATTTTTGCAGAATTTAGCCAGTACGGTATTAACTATTTCAGAGTACTCAATGCCAGAAGGTTTTTTAAAATTGACGCCATCTTGCCCGACCCGCACTGTTTCTAGCGATATCTGTTTGACGATCTGGTTACATAACCCATTGTTCCACCTAATGGAGTGCTCGGGGCGATTGATTTCAACCACTGCTAGTGTACTATTTGCTCCGAGCTGATAGCATTTCAGTTTCAAGGATGTAGTAAGTTGCGCATGATCACCAATCAGTATCTGGTCTATTTCTAATGGAGCCATATGAGTTATGAGGTTTCGAGTGACAAAGATAAAATCTATCATTGATTTCTTCGCTCTTCTTTCCCATGTTATTTTTGATTTCATGTCATTAGTCACAAGAAGATCCATATCCCAGTTAGTTAAAAGTTCTCTGAACTTAGCTCCTCTAATGCATGCTAAGGATGATAGGTTAGATAAGCCTATTTCATTAAGGTTTCTGCAGTCACAATTAAAATCCCCACTTATAATGATCTCACAAGTCTGATACCTACCAGCGATAAATTCTAAACACGCGTCAAGATCATCAGGCATCTCATCTATTGTTAAAGTGGCAGGATTCCAATATAAAGAGATGACAATTAATGAGGAATATCTAATTGAGGGTATATCAAGATGAATCCCTAGTAAACTTGCAGAGTCCCAGACTGATTTAGATTGAACTTTAAGAGAGGTGTTTATTGCAATCGCTAAACCTCCAAAGGGGCAGCCTTGTTGATGTTTCTTAGCTGGCGAGCTAAAAGTGGAATAGCCAGCCATTAATAGAGGTTCAATTTTCAACGATTCTTGAACAATGATTATCATTGGTTGTTCGTCACTGGTAAGATTGGAATACCATTTCATTAAATTCACAAAGCCACATGAATTCCAAGATATCATTTTGAGTTCTTTATGGTTAGGTGGCTATGTGACAGATGTTTTAAATGATGAAGAAGTATTGGAACACAAAATAGCCGAAAGCATTGGTTCTAGCCAAGGAAAACCTTTTGCATTAGCTACAACTTTCAAAAGCTCAACCAGATCCGGTTCCGATCCATCTTTCGGTTTGATACGAGGTCCACTCAAGTCAAAACAATTTACATCAATCTCTCTTGGGGATTCTAAGAATAAAGCAGCATCATCTTCAGACCCAATGGTAAGCAATACCAAACCCTCACTTTTTATTTCCTCCTGACTAAACCAAATAAATTTCATTACGGCCTCAGAGCTAAGATAACATACGGCCCTGAAATTATTTGATCTAGCCATAGAGACCCTGGTAATATCATCAGATTTCACCATTCTCAATTGGGTTATTTTGGAGAATAGAGAGAATATGAATGAGCGATTAATACGCCTATCTATCAGTTCTTCAGCGTTCCCCTCAAATCCAATAATATACTGCCTTTTCAAATCCAGCTGTGAGGACCTAACTGGATTTAACGCTGGAACATCGGGAGTTACTACTTTCAGGGAGGAACTAATTGATGCATGATGGGGATGATTTGATAAGATCCTGCTATTACTATTTAAATTCTGAGTGTCCACATGAGAAATTTTACTCAGGGCTTCATGGGCTTCATGATTGTTATACAAAAGTGGGTTGATGTTAATATTTTGTGATAGTGCTGTTCCTATTGGAGCGGTGGTACCCCATCCGTGGATATTTTTATTCTATATGATGTATTTGTGTGCAATTTCATAATCCAATACATCAGAACATTTGAAATTCCCAACTCCGCCATTTTCATCCACAACAAGTTGTGGACAACATTGTCGAATGCTGAGGTCATATCAATCATTGCAATATACACCGGATTAGAATTCTTGTTTTTTGCCCCAGCAATGACATGAGCAAGGATGACTGCATTTAAAGTTGTGCTCATACTCTTCCTGAAACCAGTTTGGAATTTAGAATATAAGCCCTTTGTCTCAATGAATTTCTCTAGATCATATAAGAGTAAGATCGCAAAAATGTTTTCCTCAGTATCAATTAGAGAAATCGGGCGATAGTTTTCAGGAAGAGAAGGATCACCCCTTTGCGCAGGACCATGTATAAAAATACGATTCTGGACCAGAGCGGTATCAATTGGTTCGGCATGATCAGAACAACTGAATTTAGGACTCTCAATAGGGAGCATAGTTGGTCCTCAACCAATACAATTTTTTTGCCCATACCATATACTACAGTTTCAGACTTAGTCCTATACACCACCTCTTCTATTGTGTTATTTATTTCATCAACCTCAACTTTCGTTGTTTTACCCATACCATTTACTACAACTAGGGACCTATTTTTAGTCTGCTCACATCTGTTGTTAATAATAGGTTCCCTAATCGCATCATTCATACATGCTTCACTATAAGATTTCCTTATTGGTAGATTCAAATTATCACAACCAGAGAAGCCTGCATGAGTAGTATCACTTTTCATCGTAAAACTTCTCCCTACAGTTGGGAAATAATTGTTTAAGTTGGTTTTTACTTAAATGCCTATCGTAGGTTCACTTACAGACACTACACATCCCTTATCCTGATGTTCCAAAGCCTTAAAAGACATCTTACATGATTTTAATTTGGTTAGCGGTTTACAATTCATTGTTTTCTCAGATGGATTCTTCCCAGGTTTGAACTGCCAGATTTAAGATTTGCAGTCTTGGGGGGAGCTACCACCTTCATTCGTGAGTTTTTTATAATACCATTTTGACTCGCTTCCTCTCATATATTAGTGGCAGGAGTAAGTGTGTCTTGACTTTCTTTGAACAATTGTTCTACATCAATGTGTTCCTCATCAATTAATTCTAAGCTAGGAACTGATCCAATATCCTTTCCTAATCCACCTTTCTTGTTGGTTAGTGCTTCCTTCCTTTGCTTGGCATATCTCTTAGCAGCACGTAAGTGGGTTCTTTTAGCACGACGAGACATGAAAGTAAATGTCTCCTCAGATGCAGGGTACTCATTCTCTGTCTTTTTTTGTTGTTCAATTTCTACCACTAAAACAGATGGACTGTCAGGTGTCTGTAATGGTGGTTACGTTTTGAAAAAGTGAGTTGCAATAGTGATATTCAATGCATCAACTGATGCTTTGATCTCTTTCAAATCGTTATCGCACTTGCACTTCACAGGCTCAAATAATATATTGTGACTATTCATTTGTTTCAGACAATTCATGCATTTGTCATGGCTCACTACACCTGCATTACTAATTCCTTGTCCACTGATTTCAGATTGAATGGATCTCAAGGTATCCACTGCAGTAATAAACTCCTCGATTTTATCCATTTTGGAACACAGGTAATGCAAAATAGCCTTGGTTTCCTTTAATTCGAGGTGAGTGAGCTCATGGCCCTTGTCAAGAAGATCTAAAATTTTGGTGAACACCGGGAGAGAGGTTTGGGATTGATGTTCAATTCCGCCCACACTATTCATCCCTGCTTCAGAATCATCCTGTGACGATTTGTTTGGGACATTGATCTGATCAGGCGAGTATGAAAGTGCATGCAGAATTGCCCCCATAAGTACCTAATCTGGTAGATCATCATCTGTCTTAGTAATATAACTACTATTAGATTTCCCAAAAATACCCATCTTTGTTGTGCCATATACTAATGGAGTCATCATACTAATAGATTGGTTGACTTGTGCCTCTAATGCGGCCATCTTCTGCATAGTGGTGCTAAATTGTTCTTTACTTGGAGTGCTGGAAGCCGATCTAATCATACTATCACTCGTATTCACATCTGCGCAATCACTTTTCTCAACCTTTAAAGGAACATGCATACAAACAGAGGAGACAGCATGAACTTGAGCTAAATGAGTAGCATAGTTATCAGTATCTAAACTGACCACATGGTCGGTGGGAATACCCCCAGCCAAAGCATCCATTAGTGGTGATTCATGGTATGAAGTGCGACCGTTGCACACCATAGAGTCAATGTTGGTAGATGTTAAAACATTCGATAGTGCCTCAGTGCAACGCCCACTTCGCAAGCCGTTAGCCATTGTTGGTAAACTAAAAATAGAAATAGAGTAAAATATGGAAATACGACAAAATTTAAAACTTACTTTTTGCAAATAAACAACTTCAAGAAGAGGCACCTATCCTACTGCAAAACCAGATAATTTCAAAGTGCCAGCCATATTGAAATGATTTTTGGCCCGACGTTATATGAGTTAAAAGCACCCGTACACCCCAGACAAACCAGACTGACCAGCGAGCAGCCAACAGTACTTTTCAGGTACTTCGTTGGTGCGCAGCGCGCTGGGCTGGCTGGTTATAAGGGAGTCACGTGGGTGTGACAATCATGGGGGCGGCCCGCCAGAACTCTGATGCACCTTAAAGTTAAACAAACAAAGAGTTTGAAAATGCAACGGTTTCAGCTAATACACGTGTCGAGTCAAAATAGACACACAATGTCCTTAGCAATATGCTCTATCAATGCACAATATGATTAAAAGTCCACACTATGGACACAGAATGTCCTCAATTGATCCGGACTATGGACGCACAATGTTATTAGTCAATGGTTAGTGTCCACAAGTGGTTAAAAGGGAAGTACCCGTTCACTCCTCCTTCTTCCTCTTCCAGGGTCAGGCAAGTCGTGTACAGCAGTTAAGGACGTCCTCCGGTAGACGGACTGACAGCGCCTTATAATGCTGGTCGTGGCTCCGTGGACGAGAAGGCAGTGCGGGAATAATTTGTTGCTCGACCTCAATTTCAACAGCCAACAGTACTTTTCAGGTACTTCGCTGGTGCGCAGCGCGAGTGCGCTGGGCTGGCTGGTTATAAGGGAGTCACGTGGGTGTGACAATCATGGGGGCGGGCCGCCAGAACTCTGATGCACCTTAAAGTTAAACAAACGAAGAGTTTGAAAATGCAACGGTTTCAGCTAATACACGTGTCGAGTCAAAATAGACACACAATGTCCTTAGCAATATGCTCTATCAATGCACAATATGATTAAAAGTCCACACTATGGACACACAATATCCTCAATTGATCCAGACTATGGACGCACAATGTTATTAGTCAATGGTTAGTGTCCACAAGTGGTTAAAAGGGAAGTACCCGTTCACTCCTCCTTCTTCCTCTTCCAGGGTCAGGCAAGTCGTGTACAGCAGTTAAGGACGTCCTCCGGTAGACGGACTGACAGCGCCTTATAATGCCGGTCGTGGATCCGTGGACGAGAAGGCAGTGCGGGAATAATTCATTGCTCAACCTCAATTTCAACAGCCAACAGTACTTTTCAGGTACTTCGCTGGTGCGCAGCGCAAGTGCGCTGGGCTGGCTGGTTATAAGGGAGTCACGTGGGTGTGACAATCATGGGGGTGGCCCGCCAGAACTCTGATGCACCCGTTCACTCCTCCTTCTTCCTCTTCCAGGGTCAGGCAAGTCGTGTACAGCAGTTAAGAACGTCCTCCGTTAGATGGACTGACAGCGCCTTATAATGCTGGTCGTGGCTCCGTGGACGAGAAGGCAGTGCGGGAATAATTCGTTGCTCGACCTCAATTTCAACAGCCAACAGTACTTTTCAGGTACTTCGCTGGTGCGCACTGGACTTTCGTGTTAAGCAGATGGGAGGTGTTATACGTGATTAAAAGGGACACAGCCCCTTTAAGAACAGAGACACAGGGAGAAGCGGGAAGAGGGCGGAAAGGGAGGGGCCAAAGGGAAGAACGGCAGTTATGTTGTAGGAGTGAATAAAGGCAGTTCACAGCAGGCAAGGCTCCGTCTCATGATTGCGCGTGAACGCATGTGAGTGAGTGAGAGCCTAACACAGGGCAATCGACCTTAGGTTGATCGAACTGCAGATTACATTATCACAACATGGAGGATGGAAATAAGTGCGGTTCACAGATACTAATTATTTGAAATGTAAATTATTCTCAGCAAATTTGTTTTTTTAATTCATCGCTTTATGGTGGATGCGGATGTCATTACGATTGGCCAAATGTAACACATGAGTAAACCTTTCCTTTAAATCCTGAAGCCATGCCTTTTCTGTTGGGGCTGGAACTTTCCTCTAGCAAAGGGCTGCCCTACACTGTGCCAGTACGAGGGCAACACCTAAGAAACAGTGCCTTGTGTTTGATTTCTCAGGGAAAAGGCCCATCAGCCAAACCTTGGTGTAAGTGAATATTTAATTCCCATAATCTCAGCAATCATGTTCCCTAGTACTGCCAAAACAACTCAACCTGCCTGCATTTCCAAGTCAGAGGACCAAAACCTGCTGCTTCTGTTCCACATTTTTTACAGCGGTTCGAGACTAAACCAAACAGATATGTTTTGGCGTATAGTAAAATTGGCAGAGGAATTTGTAATAAACTAATCAATATCTATAATTCCATGCAATGTTCTGTAATTTTTAACGTACTACAGCATAGTTAACAATGTCACCTGGAGGGGGCGCTGTTGCGCACATCTAAGATGGCTGCCTAGTTCCAGAGCTCCGGCTTCTATAAATCCTTCAAGATACGCATCCTCTCTCAGGGCCGCCCGCGAAAAAACAAAGCGCGTCGATCTGTGGCGTAAGACTGTGGGCACATACTGGGAAAAATTTGGGCCGCTACGCCGGACCGGGTTGAAGATACACCGTCCTGAAGATCCTGCGTCGGAGGCTGGGACATTGGCCGCCCGCGAGTTCCGGGTGATCTTCCCCTGGAGCCGCGGGGGGAGGGGCCGGATCGAGTCGGAGAGGCCGCGCTTCGACCAAACTCCTGGAGGTGATCGGACCATCGCTGCCGGCTAATGTTAGGGTGCCACGTCGGTATATATCGCCGCCGCGTACTGGGCACAACGACGCGGTGCCCCCCCGCCAACGGCCGCGTGGTGTGCAGCCGCCGTGCTACACGGGCCACTGTTGATCCGACTCCCGTGCCTGCAGAGCTGCCGTTGGCTCCCCTGATATCTGCTGCTGGTGGAGTGCCCCTCCACATGTGGACGGACGTTAAAACAAGTAAGAACAGGTGGGGAGGGTGGACACCCCGAACAGGATCTGCCGAGGAGGGGACATTTTATCCAGCTACAGCCCTCCCTGGGCGATAACCTTTACAAACCTCTCCTGCATGATAACTGGGTCTAAGCTCACTACCAATCCTGTATAGAGTCCGTACCATACGTTGGGGCGGACGGAGCTGGGGGCGCTGCAAGACGCGGTCTACTTGAATCTACACATGGGCCGATATGAGCAGAAGGGAGCACGCCCCAAGAAAACAGGCCCAATGGACTCCTTTGCCAATTCCCAGCCCAGCGGGTCCACGGCGCCCCCGTTGCAGCAAGTGGACAGTCAACCCGAGTTGCCAATGGAGGAGAGGGTGGACCGATTGATGGCTATGGTTCAGAACGGCTTCCTAGCGGTGAACACTAAATTGGATGACAGGGGCAACAAACAGCTCCTTGAGGGCGAGGGTGGACAAGGAAAGCACACGGATTACTGAGGCCGAAGGCAGGATCGCTATCAATGAAGACTCGATACTACAACATGGCCGCGATATTGCCCAGTTGAAAGGGAACTCCGGAAAACCCTTGACAAATGCGAGCGTTCCAGGAGGAACAATATCCGTCTGGTTGGCTGAAACCTTTGGCAAAGGGTCTATGGAACGCCAGGTAGAGGCCCTTCTGAAGGAACTCCTGGGTTCCGACTCCTTTTCGGACCATTTCCTTGTGGAGCGAGCACACCGTACATCGGCGCCTCCGCCCAGGCCTGGAGCTCTACCTCGTACAATAATTGCCCGCCTTCTCAATTATAGGGACAGGGACGCTATCCTGCGGATATCCAGAGATAAGGGCACCCTATTCCATGAAAACAACAGAATCCACATATATCCGGACTTTTCCACCAATGTGCAATCACTTAGGAGATCCTATGAGCCCGTCAAGAGACAACTGAGACTCCGCCAGGTCCCGTACTCCCTTGTCTACCCAGCGAAAATGGGAATTCAGCATGGAGGCAGGGCTCACTTTTTTGAAAATCCAACCGAAGCCATGCTCTACGTTGAAGCCTCCATCCCTCTACCGAGCCGGGAACGGGCCGGAAACCAGAATCTGCCGCCCCGGGGTGCGGTGGAGCCGGACGACCCCGCGGGGTGATATGTTTTTTGATGCCACACTGCTATAATGTTTTAAATTGAAGGCCGCAGGGTGGCCCTGAATGTAAATGTTTGTTGGAATGGACCCGTGCAGACTTCCTGGGTCGGCGGTCGTATGAGTGCAGCTGACACCCCCAGGAGTGTTCCTACGTTATGGTTTTAGGGGTACATCGTCCAGTTGGGGTTGATGATGCGGGAGGGGGTTGGGAGTGGAATAGGGATACGGTGTTGCCGTGCGAAATGCCGGGCTTGTTGGGGGAACCCATGTTTCGGGTTGTTATAGCGGTTAAAATAGAGAGCGGTTTTGCAGCGGGATACCCATTCTCCCTGCGACAGGGGCGGGAGTATGGATGTATGCCTAGTCTCAGGTATGACCATGACACAGGTCAATAAGGGCTTGAATGTTAAACTCCTTTCCTGGAATATTCGGGGGTTAAATAACCCGATTAAGGCAAGGAAGATCACAGCATACATCACACGCCACAACCCTCACATTCTTTTTATGCAAGAGACGCACGCGCTTGGGCAGGTCAATACTAAACTTTTACCGAGGTGGGGGTCGCACAGGTACTATACAGAATACTCAGCACAATCCAGAGGAGTGTTGACTCTCATACACCCCAAATTGTGTTTTAAATATCAGTCCAGCAAAATAGACCCACAGGGTAGATACGTACTGATGTGGGGGGAATTGGCGGGGTACCAAGTGCTTCTGATTAATACTATGGTCCCAATTTAGATGACCCACAGTTTTATTGCACAATACTGGATATGCTATCATCATCTGGGGAGACACAAATACTCTGGGGTGGCGATTTCAACATGATATTGGACCAATCCCTGGATCGCTCATCGACTGTCCCCAGAACCCCCTCCAATGCTGCACTGGTAGTAACACAATTAATGAAACAGATGGGTATGGTAGACGCATGGTGTGCATTACACCCAAGTGAGAAGAAATGACAATGCATTACTTACCTTAAAAGCATTTCTGATGGTTGTATCTGCTTAGATTCACATGCTGTGCATAGGTCAGACATCCAGTGGTCACTGCGGAGTATTGCATTTTGTTTTTCGTAGTCGAAAAGGGGACGTCGACAAGGCGTGTCTGTAACACTATCCCTATAGTGACGTGTGTTGTACCCACAATCCCTCACGCGTCGAGGTCCCTCTGTTTGTATTTTTCTGCCCTGAGGGAGCCTTCTAGACGTGAGTGAGTACAGAAAAGAGAGAAATATAGAAAAGGATGTCTATGTTCCTTCCATCCAAGCAGATACAACCATCAGAAATGCTTTTACGGTAAGTAATGCATTGTCTTCTGATGTTTGTTAATCTGCTTAGAATCACATGCTGTGCATAGACTAGCGAGCAGTACCCGGAGTTGGCGGTGGGTTATGAGAAGGAACAGTAGAGAAAAGATGTCTTAATACTGCCTGTCCCACCTGGGAGTCAGATCTAGAGTGTGCATCTAGACAGTAGTGTTTTGTAAAGGTGTGCACGGAACTCCAGGTAGCCGCTTTGCAGATGGACTCAAGGGGAACATTTGCAATGAATGCTATGGACGCCCCCGTGCCTCGAGTAGAATGTGCTCTTGGCCTAAAGGGCAGTTCTCTCTTAGCAAGAGTATAGCAGAGAGTGATGCATTGAACAATCCATCTAGAAATAGTGGACTTTGAAACTGCATCCCCTTCTCTTCCTGCTGCCACGAGACGAAGAACTGATTAGTCTTCCTCAGTGGTCTAGTTCTTTCCATGTAGAACATGACCGCTCTGCGGACATCTAGTGTGTGCAGAGTCCTTTCTCCCAAGTTGGAAGGATTTTGAAAGAACGCTGGTAGTTCTATAGACTGGTTTACGTGGAATTTTGAGATGAATTTCGGAGCAAACCTTGGGTGAGTGCGTAGAACCACTTTATCTTTGTGAACTGTAACAAAGGGGTCTAGAACAGAAAGAGCCTGTAGTTCACTTACTCTCCTGATGGAGGTGATAGCTATTAGAAAAGCAGTCTTAAGAGTGAGGTCCTTAAGAGATGCTTTGTGCATGGGTTCAAATGGTGAGCCCATGAGTTTGGTAAGTACCACGTTAAGGTCCCATCCGGGAGCTGGGTCAGCTATCGGGGGGTGTATTCTCTTTACTCCCTCCATGAAGGCCTTTATAATAGGGATCTTCCACCACAACACTTTGAGTTGGGAAGTGGTGTATGCAGAAAGTGCCGCTAGGTGGACTTTAATGGAATTGAACACTAGACCTGAATCCAATAAATGGGTCAGGTATAGAATAATATGTGTGGGAGAGCAGTCAATTGGGTTGATGCTCTTTCCTCTGCACCAAATGACAAATCTTTTCCATTTGCTAGAATAGCAGTGGCGAGTGTTAGGTTTTCTGGCTTCCCTGAGGATGTCCATGCATCTCTGTGGGAGCTGTAGATGTCCAAATTCTATGATCTCAGGAGCCAGGCTGCTAAGTTCATGTTCTGGGGGCATGGATGCAGAGTCCTGCCCCTGTCTTGTGACAGCATGTTGTACAGGCAGGGGAGTTTCACTGGGGGAGATAGAGACATCTCCATCAAGTGAGCGAACCATGGCTGTCGGGCCCACAATGGGGCCACCAGTATCATGGTTACTTGTTCCTGGTGCATCTTGTGCACTAACTTGTTGAGAAGGGGAGTCGGGGGAAAAGCGTAAACAAATCTCCCTGACCATTGAATCGACAGACCGTTCCCCTTGGATTGGTTCTGGGGGTACCTGGAGGCGTAACTTTGGCATTGTGAGTTCTCCAGGGTTGCGAACAGGTCTATTTCTGGGAACCCCCATTGCGTGAAGACGTCGAAGACGATGTCTTCGTGCAGTCGCCATTCGTACTCTTCGGGCAGGGGGAAATCTCTGCTGAGTTTGTCTGCCAGCAGATTGAGTTCCCCTGGTACATGTTGTGACAGAAGGAACATATTCTGTTTGAGAGCCCACTTCCATATGTTTTGGGCCAGTTTGGACAGTCCTGGAGAGTGGGTTCCCCCCTGCTTGTTGATGTAATACATGACAGTGGTGCTGTCTGTAAGGACCATCACTGTCCTGCCTTGTAGGTGTTCCTTGAAGGCTTTTAGCGCCTTGAACACCGCTAGTAGCTCCAGAAGATTGATGTGTTTGGATGCTACGTTCGGAGTCCACTCTCCGTGAGCAGTCTGATGGGATAGGTGAGCCCCCCATCCTGTGAGGGATGCGTCTGTGGTTAGAGTGGCTTCCGCCGCGGGTGTGGCAAAAGGTTTCCCTTTTTCTAGGTTTTCCTTTGTCCACCACCGTAGCGAGAGAACTAAGGCCTGCGAGACCACCACTAGGTCGTCCCATAGTCCGCTGGCCTGACACCACTGGCTGTTGAGCCACTCTTGCATTGGGCGCATGCGCAGGCGCGCGTGAGGTACCAAATAAATACACAACGCCATCATGCCTAGCAAGCGCATTGCTTTGCGTACCGTCACCTCTCGACCGGTCACATATTGAGGGATCTGAAACAACATGTTTTGGACCCTCTCTTTGGAGGGGAAGACGAGGCCGTCCTTTGTTTGAATTAGAGCCCCTAGGAATTGTTTGATTTGGCTGGGGTCTAGGCTGGACTTCTTTTCGTTGATGGAGAAGCCCAACTGGAACAAAAGGTCTACAGTCTTTTGGGTATTGGAGAAGCATGTTTCGTAAGAATCCCCTGTTATGAGCCAGTCGTCGAGGTAAGGGTAAACTGGGATGGACAACCTGCGCAGGTGGGCCGCTGCCACTGCCAGCACCTTTGTGAATACCCTCGGTGCTGATGCTATGCCGAAGGGTAGCACTCTGAACTGGTAGTGTTTGCCCTCTATCATGAACCGGAGGTATTTTCTGTGCGCTGGCAACATTAAAATATGAAAGTATGCATCTTTCATGTCCAATGTTGTCATGTAATCTCCCTGTGATAGCAGTGGGATCACTTCCTGTAAGGTCACCATACGAAACTTTTGGGGTTTGATGAACTTGTTCGCTGGGCGCAGATCTAATACAGGGCGCATGGTTAGATCCTTTTTGGGCACAATGAAGTACACTGAATAAATACCTTCCGTTACCTGAGATAGAGGCACGACCTCTATGGCTCCTTTTTCCAGCAGTAGTTGTACTTCTTGTAGAAGGATGGCAAGATGTTCCGGTGACATGCGTCGTCCCCTCGGGGGTTTGTATGTTGGGGAACTGTTGAATTCGATGCAGTATCCGTGGGCTACGGTGGAAAGTACCCAGCAGTCTGACGTTATACCCTTCCATGCTGGAAGAAAGGATGTTATCCGGCCCCCGACCGGTGTTGCATGGGAGGGGACGCAAATCTTCGCGTCACTTGGTGTTGTTAGGGGCTTGGGAACCTCTGGGGGTGGACCCTCGCCCTCTTCCTTTGCCCCGGCGCTGTCCTCTTTGGCTGTACTGGCCACTATTGGTCTGGAAATTGGTGGCAGGGTACTGTTGCTGCTGGTTTTGTTGTTGGCGTTGGCCACGAAAAAAGCGTTTGTTGCCATAGCCGTGCCTGGTAGAGGGCTTAGAGATTTGGTCAAGAGTTTTGATAGTATCAAACTCTTTTTTAGACATCTCCAGAGCCTCATCCACCGCTTTCCCGAAGAGGTTTGAGTCTTCAACAGGTTTATTTATTAAAGACGCCTGTGTCTCCGGTTTGAACCCTGAGTTGCGCAGCCATACGTGTCGTTTTAGGACTATTCCCTGAACTAGGGAACGTCCCGCAGTTTCTGCCGCATCCAGAGAGCTCTTTACAATACTCTGGTTGACCTGGGTTCCTTCGCCAATAGTTGAAAGCAGGCGTGTACGTAATGGTTCCGGCGCTTCTTCGGCGTCTTTGCGCAGTTTGGCCCACTGCGCGTCCGCATAGCTAGCGAGCAAAGAATTGTTGTTGGCAATTCTTGCCGAAAAGGCGGCTGAGGATGTAACTCTTTTTGCAAGGGCATATAACCGCTTGCCCTCCTTGTCAGGTGGTGCCTCACTGGTGGAAAGTGGTACCCCTGCCCTCTTTCTTGTGTTGGTTACTACCAGGGAATCCGGAATGGAATGTCCCCTGATGTACAGCGGGTCTGAGGGTGAAGGAGTGAAAAGTTTTTCAATTCTAGGATTGACCCCTCTGATTAGTGCGGGTGTGGACAGCGAAGGGATGATTCTTCTCTTCACCGAAGCGAGGAGAGGAATTGTCTGACTGACCGGGGGTTTCTCCTTAATTACCCTTTCTACAAAGTCTAATTCAGGGGAGAGCTCCCCAGTGTCCAGTTCGAAGTGTGCTGCTGCTCTGCGCAACAGGGCATTAAATGTGGGTTGATCGTCAATGGGAGACGTGTTTCTAACAGGTGAATTGTCAGGAGGATTTAGGTTCAGGACATCAGTGTCGGAATATATTGAAGGGGATTGCCAGGGGTGAGAAGGTCCTTCTTCTGGATTTTCTCCGAAGCCTTCTCCTACCAAGTCTGGGCTGTCTTCCAGACCTTCCTCCTGGTTCCGTCCCTCTTCCTCGTCCATAAAATCATCCTCTTCCTCAAAATAATGTTCTTCCCCAGTGAGGTCGTACACACTATGGAAGTCTGAGGCTGTGTCCTGGTGGGGATTGACTAGTCTTGGAATTCTGCCCCTGGGGTCCTCCTGAGGCCCTTCTCTTATTCTCTTTGGAGTGGGAGGGTTTTGGGTATTCATAAACCTCTCCATTCTTTCCATGCAGAGATGGAGCCTTTCCATGGTTTCATGGGGTACCCCTGAGCGGTCTAGCGGGGGAAAATTGGGGTCTTGTAGCTGAAAACGGCTCGACCTCTCCCACAACATCGAGGAAAGTGTCCCGTCGCCCTCCGAAAAGCCTTCAGGTGTGCTGGGAATCCCTTCGACTGAAGGAGATTTCCCTGTGTTTTCGGCGTGTCTTTCGACCTTTGCGTAGCGCTCGACGAGTCTTTCGGCGTACGCTTGTGGGCGTCGGCTACCACGATCCTCGCCAAGCTCTCAGCGACTCGTTTGTCAGCGGAGGGCTGTGGTTTCGACGTTATGGGTGTCGATCGCTCTACGGCGGCATGCGCCTTCTGCTGTTGCGCTCTGGCCGATAATTGGGGGTGGCGCCCTTATTTGCCGAAAGCCCAGTCGCTGGTCGCGGCTGCGGTTGCGAGAGGGGCTTCGAACCCGAACGGTCCGAGGAGGCCGCCGGTGAAACCTGCGTCTCCTTGGGCGCTGATGCTCTTTTTGCCTTCGGCAAAGAAGAGCCATGGGTTGTGTGCTTATGTGTGGTCTTGTGTGCGTCAGTGTCGCCGGGGTGTTCATCCCCATAAGCAGGGCGTGAGCCGAGCCCGTCGGGGCCGGGGACAGACGACGAAGCGCGTGTGCGCTCTCTAGGGGGGTTTTCGACTTCCGTAGCGGAGGTCGTGGTATCACGTTCCTCGTCACTGTCGGAGGTAGCGACGGTGGGTGGAGCGTCGGCCTTCGACATAGCGTAGGCCGCCCACCTCTTGACCCTACGGTCTTTTAGAGTCTTCGGCTTAAGAAGCCGACAAGCCGTGCAACCTTCCTCTTTGTGATCGAGGGGCAAGCAGCGGTTACACCGTGAATGCTTGTCCTTCCAAGTAAACTTGCCCTTGCAAAGCGGGCAAAACCTAAAGGGTGTCCTCTCCATAGGCGAGGCAATAAACGTGATAACCACCCCAAGGGAAAGGAAGGGGAAAAGGAAAGGCATTCTCAGAAAAGAACTAGAGATGTCCCACGACCCCCACTCTCCCTACTGTATTTGGCCTGCGAGGCCAGGCCACGTGTTCGGCAACGCCGAAGGATCTCCTCCGCTCGTCCCCTCCGTCGAAGATCTTGCTCGGCGGAGACAGCTTCACAACAGCGTCGAGGGGGGGATCGATATGTTCTATATTAATATAAGAAAACGACCAAAGGTCGAGGAGATGAAATCTGCAATGTCTCTCGAGGAGCTCCGCGTAAAGGCGACCAGTAGCTGGGCGGAAAAAAAACAATCTGAGGGACCTCGACGCGTGAGGGATTGTGGGTACAACACACGTCACTATAGGGATAGTGTTACAGACACGCCTTGTCGACGTCCCCTTTTCGACTACAAAATGCAATACTCCGCAGTGACCACTGGATGTCGGACCTATGCACAGCATGTGATTCTAAGCAGATTAACAAACATCAGAAACACCTTTTACTCGTCGGTGCACGATTCTCATTCGCGCATTGACTATTGGATCGTTAGTCAGTCCCTATCTGGGGCGATCTCCCAATGTCATATACATCCCCGTACCCGTTCGGATCACGCTTGACATTAACTTTAGTGATGCCTCCCCCCCGGCGAGAAGATGGAGGATGCCCCGTGCAATCCTAAGAGACCCCAACATATGCGAATCGTTGCATACAGAGATTGTGGAGTTCCTAGAACTAAACGAGGGTTTGGTTGCCACTTATGCCACACTTGGGATGCATTCAAGGCCTGGGTCCGGGGAGCCATCCTGGGCAAGTCGACTGGTATGTTGAAGTCGGTACGTGAGGGTTTGGGGGTGGCCGAGACAAAAATTGACCTGTTACAGACTGAGTACAGCATCACACAGGATAAGGGAACCCTGTCGCAAATACATACCACGCTAAAAGAATTCCAAAAGTTGGCCCATAGAGAAGTTCTCTATATGGCTGCACCAGCCAAAGCCCGACGATACGGGGAAAGCAATAAGGCTGGGAGATTCCTGGCCAACATGCTTAGAACTGATAAGCACCATAACCCGATCCCGAGCATACAGACACCGACTGGAGGGACGGTAAACAGATACCGAGACATTAACTCTGCTTTTACTGAGTTCTACTCCTCCCTCTATTCCAGCCACGATAAAAAAAAAAAAGAGGACACGTTTCAATATCTAGATAATCTCGACCTTCCCACATTAACGGCTGAAACCCGTAATACACTAGACATGCCAATCACATCAGAGGAGATTACAGAGGCCATAAAAGCTCTATCGAGCTGCAGTTCCCCTGGCTCGGATGGCCTTCCAGCGGAACTATACAAAGAATTCTCTAATGAATTGGCCCCGATACTGCTGAAAGTGTGGGAAGAGGCAATGAGCCTGCGGGTTCTCCCGGAATCGATGCGAGAAGCAATCATCACTGTCCTTTTGAAACCCCCTAGACCGCCACAAGACATGGCGTCCTATCGACCCCTGTCTTTAATCAACACTGATGCAAAAATCTTCGCAAAAGTGCTGGCCACAGACTCCTGCCATACATGCCGATCCTGGTTCATCCTGACCAGGCCGGCTTCATACCAGCCCGATCCACGGCTCTCAACCTGAGACGCCTATTTAATGTTATGGCACAGATAGACCCAGATGCCAAGGCGGCCGTGGTCGCATTAGACGCCGAGAAGGCTTTTGACTCTGTTTCCTGGGCATACCTCTTTCTGGTGCTGGAGCGGTTTGGTCTCGGCCAGTACTATATTAACTGTGTCCGATTATTATATACACAACCGACAGCTAAGGTCCTGACTAACACCACTCTCTCCCCGTCATTCCACCTACACAGTGGGACCAGGCAGGGATGTCCCTTCTCACCCATACTTTTCGCTCTGACCATTGAACCAATGGCGGAATTCATACGTCAGAACCACTCACACAGAGGTCTTAGGATGACCTGCCCCCCTCAGATAATATCACTTTACGCGGACGACACTTTACTATATGTCCGTGACCCCAAAGAAAATGTGCAACACATCATGTCCGACATACATGAATTCTCAGAACACTCGGGTTATAGAATTAATGTACCGAAGTCAGAAATATTTCCCCTTACTGACGGCACGGGAGACCTAGCTGAAATAGAGGGATTTAGACCTGCCCCCACCAAGGTACATTACCTAGGGATAATGGTCGCCAGAGATAAAACCCTGCTATATACGCACAATCATGGGGAACTGTTGTCAACCCTTTCGACCAAATTTCAGATGTGGGCTAGCCTTTCACTATCCCTGTATGGCAGAGTTGCGCTACTCAAAATGGTGGTCCTCCCCAAGCTCCTATATTACTTCAATAACATCCCACTTTGGCCTGGTAAACCCTTCTTCTCGAAAATTAAATCACTCGCCTCCTCGTTTATCTGGAATGGGAAAACTGCCAGGATGGGGTGGGATAAGATGGTTGAGCCTTTCGTGCAGGAAGGCATCGCGGCACCAGGCTTCGAGCTTTATTATTTATGCGCGCAAGCGCAATTTGCAAAGCATTAGTTCGACCCAGAGGACACTGCCCCCCACATATTGATTGAAAAGCACTCTGTTCGCCCAAACAACATACGCTCAGTCCTTCTTAACCCAAGCTATGGGGACATATGCCCGTTCGATCCGGTATACACGGCCACTCATGCTTGGGCCAGAATTTACAAGAGGCTAGGATTGGAATCCCCCTACGACCCGGAAGTCCCCCTGTGGGATTTCTCCAGTGTTTCCCCCACATTTGATCGAGCCCTCCAGCAATCCTGGGACCCTAACAAGCTTTTCACACTACGCGACATGTTCCCAGATGGTGAGTTCTGTGACCTCACAGGCTTTACTGAAGCGGCGGGGAGGGGCCAGCTTAAACGCCTTCAATATTACAGGATGAGGGCTGCTTTCTCGGCAAAGTGGCCGACATTTCCGCAGGAACCCCAGTCCCATGCATGCATTAGGTCAATAGCGTCCATGGACGGTCACGGCAAGGGTGTCTCTATGCTATATTCATTGGTGCAGACCCATTCTCCATCGCGCAACACAATGAGAGAAATCTGGGAGCGAGACGTGGGCACTCAGATAGATGAGGTCCGCTGGGCCCGGTATTGTCAGCTTACTCGATCAGTGTCCATGAATGCTGGGCTCCGGCTGATTCAGTTCAAAGTTTTAAACCAATTACACTATTCCTCTGCCAGATTAGCTAAATTTGTGGAAAATTGCACAGGTGCCTGCCCCAAATGTGACGCCCCCAATGCGGGGCCTTATCATATGTACTGGTCATGTCTGTTAATTGTGGAGTTCTGGAAGGAAGTCACGAGGCTCCTTGAAGATATCACGGCCATACCGGCGACTCTCTCCCCCCTGAAATACTTGTTGGGCGATATAGGCAAAGTAAAGGAAACCACGAGGCGATTATTTAACATCTCTTGCATTATTGCCAAACGCTGTATTCTTAAATGTTGGAAGTCCTCCACCACCCCAACCAGAGCCACTTTCTTAAAAGACCTTTGTATGGTAAATGACGATGAGGAACTATTTGTATTGTCGGTTCCGTCACCATGTCGCCCCAAAGATATTTGGTCATTGCTACGCTTTTACCTGTGCGACCTGGACTCAGATCCTGATGCAACACCCAGGTCCTCGCCTTGATCTGCAATGTCTACTACTCTTGTACTGGTTGCTCTCATATCTGAAAACTGTGATGTCTTCCTCTTCCCCTCCTCCCTTAAAATGAAGGCTGTAAAATAATTAAGCTATGTTTTGATATGTTTATATTGGGCCTCATTACGACCCAGGCGGTAAGGGGTTTACGGCAGCGTTAACAGCGCCGACCCTTACCGCCTGAGTACGAGGTCCCTTAGCGCCATGGCGCTTTTAACACCTGCTTTTAGCAGGTGTTAAAATCCATGGCGCTAAGGGACCATGGAGTTAATTACGCCACTGTAATTTACGGTGGCGTAATTAACGCCTTCCCCACTCCCATTATGCCCTATGGGGCAAAAATGGGAATGGGGAAGGGTAAATGGGGATTGGGGACTTACCGCCCCCGCCAACCTCGGAATGGGGCGGTAAGTCCGCCAACCACCATGGCGTAAACGTAGTTTACGCCATGGTGGTAAAGTCACGGCCCAGGCGGTAACTTACCGCCTGGGTCGTAATGAGGCCCATTGTGTCTTGCTGCTGACCTACTCTCTCAATAAAAATATGTTTTAAAAAAAACAATGTCACCTGACCTTTCCCCCCACTAAAAAAAAAAATTAATCCCCCAAATGGTAATCCGCAAAACTTTCATTTGCCCGTGAAAGCCGTTCTCAAATGTTACATTTATTCCTGGGGTTGCAAAAAGTGATACATTGTGTAAGCATGTAACAACGCTGCGCAGTGGCAGCTATTTTATGCATTGCCCTCCATGTGGTGTGCCTCTTTCGTTTTTGGTGTTTTACGAAAGCCAAATGCAAGGACTGCAATGATATCGGATGTGCCACGTTTCATTCAATTTGGACGTGTACAGTGTTAAGATTCTCATTATAGCACCTCGTGGCAAACTGTGCCTGTGCCACACTACTTTGATACCTCTCAAGATCCAGAACTGCAATGCAGCAACATAAGTGTGTCTACAAATATTCATGGCTGTTGCCCAGCCCATATCAAGAGATTTATGAGCCATTGAGCTGCTTAAAATACTCAGCAGAGACCAATGTTCATTAAATGGCGGCAAACCTTCGACAACATATGGCGAGTGTGCCACATTATCGAAAATGTGGGGTTGAAGGACAAACCAGCAGTACTCCTCTAACTCGACAAGGAAAAAGCGTTTGACCGCGTAGAGTGGTCATTCCTGTTCCATACGATGGAGGCGATGGGCTTTGGGGCCTCTTTCTTCCACAAGATACAGGCCAACTACAAAAACCCCATAGTCCGCTTGCAAATAAATGGGCAAATGTCACGGCCCATCCGGCTCGGGAGGGGAACTAAGCAGGGATGCTCCCTATCCCCAATCCTGTATGCTATCCATCTAGAACCCTTCCTCTCTAAGATCAGGTCATGTGGGGCAATTCGGGGAATTCCACTCGGGGGGAGGGGGAGCTCATAAGGATAGCTTAGGGGCAACGTGGAAGCAAGATGACACGGAGCAACACAAGTTCGATCCCCGGGTCCGCACTTAGAAACCTCTGAGTATAAATAACAAATCATATCATATCATATTATAAGATCATGGTCTTTGCAGACAACATGCTCATGTTCCTCACTGACCCGGAACAATCCTTCCCAGCCACGATTCAGGAAATGGAAGCATTTGGAGAGGTAGCAGGCTTGAAGGTGAACATATCGAAGTCCGAGATCCTAAACCTCACACTGACTGGGGAAGTCCTGACGAAGGCACATTGCTGCACACCGTTCAGGTGGGCAACACAGGGTATCAAACTACTGGGAGTGACGCTAACTAAACCTCTAGCGGGACTATATCGGGCAAATTACCACCCCCCATTGGAAATTATCAAACAGCAGCTGAGCAACTGGGGCCCCTTAGCAATATCTTGGCTTGGGAGAATCAACACTGTTAAAATGGTGATACAACCGAAGATATTGTACCCATTCCAAGCCCGCCCGATTCCAATTCCACCAATGTTCTTCTGCACTCTGAACCCGATGCTTACAGCGTTCGTGTGAAACAACAAAACCCCTGCGGGTTGCACTCAAGACACTTATGGCCATGCTACAGAGAGGGGGATTGGGACTCCCAAACTTTCACCTGTATTTCCTAGCGGCTCAGCTACAATAATTAAAAATTGGTTCTCGGAGAACCCCAAATAAATGTGTGTGAAGATGGACAGAGCAGTGACAGGTATTCCCTTGAGAGGGGCCCTATGGTTGAGTAAAAAGGATACACCTCTCAATATGCACAAAAGCGGCATTACGGGGCTGTTATGGGACACATGGGATAGACGGCCCGGGGACATGGCATAACAACGTTCCCATCTCTGTTTACCCCACTATTCCATAACCCCCAATTCTCCCCGGGAATGGTGTGGGGGGCATTCTCCAAGTGGAAGGCGGCAGGATGTAATAAAAAAGGGGGTATGTTCCAGGTCCAGACAATGCAAAGCGGAGCTAGGACTGTCCTAACATGGTAGAATACAATACTTACAGCTCCGACATTGGCTACCAGCCCCTAACAACAAGGCTGCTGCCGCCAGACCCCTAACAGAGTTTGAGAAATACCTCATGTCCAGCCCGGGAGACAGGAAACTAGTCTCCACAATTTCTAAGATACTGGCAGATGAAGCTCCCATGCCACCAAATGTGTATATGGCTACATGAGAAAGGGTAGTGGGTGAACCCATCAACACAGAAGCGTGGGAACAACTTTGGCGGGATATCCCGAAGCTTACACGGGCGGTGCAATTGAGAGAGCTGTGATATAAGATCATGGTGCACTGGCACTACACACCAGCGCAGCTTCACACAATGGGGGCGGGTGTGTTGGCACGAGTGCGGGAAGAAGGGTGACTGGGAGCATATATGGTGGTCGTGCCCATAGTTGACGGCCTTTTGGGAGGCAATAAATGCCAATATGACGAACATGTTTGGCATACAGACAAAGAGAGGGGACAAAAACTGTGTGCTGAGGCTGGCACCTCCTGAGGAATGTGAGTTGTCTAAGAGGAAAGCACATGCAATCTTCAATCTTGCGGCCCTCTTGGCGGTTGCTCGCTACTGGAGAATGAAAGACCCCCCAAGTGAACGGGACTGGTATGCAACGGTTTGGAATTTTACAGCGCTGGAGTGGATGACATAAAAGTTGCAAGGACATAGCGCCACATTTGTGATGGACTGGGCCCAGATCTTGTCGTTTCTACACGATGACTACAGAGAGTCTTACTGCCCACAGAAACTGTGTTTATTGGGCATCAACTGACTGTCCCGCGTGAGTAAAACTGCAACTAACCGACTGTCTACTTATAGGGGGAGGTGGGAGTGGGGAGGGCAGTCGATTGTGGGGGAGGGCACAGTGTTGATACCTATAAATGTCTAGAAACAAAACCTTTTTTAAAAAAATGAAAATACTCATCATGGGGCAATAGCGGCACATTTTGGAAATTGTATGTATACAAATTTATGGACCATGATCATCAATCCTTTCCATCTGAGAAATTGGAATGGATATCCACCTCTCGACTTTCTTCTCAAACAACTTGAGCATCCTAGTATATTTTTCTACGAGGAGGAAAATAGGTCTCCTGGTCCCACTGTTTGTCAACACTTTGGCCATAGGTCCGACGTACAATTTTCTAATAATGTTTAGACAGTAGAGTCCAAACACCAATATTCGTAGTACTTCAAATTGATAAGGCCACACTCAACCGAGCCAAAAGCCTTCTCGCTGTCAGTACCTTTTCTACAGACCCACGGGTCCCATACAAGAAAAAATATTCCATTCTTTGATCCAACAATAACAAAAATAAAAACAGGTACTCACTGGGTTGTGCTGAAAGGTGTGCCAATTTGCTATGTCGCCAACGATAAGATTGAACTGGTTGATTTCGTTGATATGGAACTGATGGACATCGACTGTAAAATTAGCTTTCGTATTTGCCTACAACAGACACAATATTTTATTTTAAAGAAATGTGTGGATGCTATATTCAGGTGTTTATCTCATGAATTAATTCACATCAATGTCTACTCTAACACTTATGATATCCAACCAGTGATTTACGGGCGAAAACATTTTCTCTTAACCCCTGACCACCATGGAAGGTATGTCCAACCTATTATATATCTTCTATGATACAGATTTGCAAGTGAAGTTGAGTACATTTTAAAGTGATACAAACTTGTAATATTTACCCTAGAATATTGGCAAAGCCAATACATTCGACTTTTGAAAAATTGGTTAGTTCTGTTTTGGCAAGTATTGTCATCACATGCACGTGTCCACACATCATTTGCTAGGTGTTGGCATCCTATGCTGAGCAAGTTGCACCATTTTCCAGGTGATGACAGTATATGCCTGTTAAAATGGATTTCTAGAATCTGTGCCTGGTGGACAGATTTTAGGAGGCTGTTAGGCAAGAATGTATGCAGTAACCCTGTGGGAGACTACACCAGTCTTGTCCTCTTAGGTAACCCACTTATTGGTATAGGTCTGTACTACGCAAGTTGGTAGAGTGACTGAGCAGCCAGAGTTATCTCAAGAGGGATAAATGTGAGCTGTAGAGCTGTAGCAACGAAATCCACACATACAAGTCTCCAAATAAAACTTATACTCAAGGGTTTCTAGTAAAGTAATTATTTATTTAACAGTTAGTTTTAAATAAGCATTTGTTAAAAAGGGCAATGTGCAACAATTAAAATAGACTTCATAACACGTTCTCAGAATCAAGATAAGAATGTAGATACTCTTTAGAGATGCTTCATACACACTTCCTACACAATGAGGTGACTTCAATTACTAGGACAGTATTGGCATTTATATATCACTTTTTGCACTTGGTAAAATTCTCAGGTTGTGGAAAGGAAAGGTTAAGGGAAGGAAAAAAATGTTAACAGGTTCTCAGGGCATGTGAGCATTTTTTAAATCTCCAAATGAAGTCTAGATAGGATTTTTCCCAGCTTCCCAGCAATAACAGTTTCAAATAAGTTACCACTTATGAGGGCCAGTTAGAATCAAAGTCAATGGGTCAGAAGAGTCTGCAGGGAGCAAGGACAGCCAAAGTCAATTTGAACAATGTCTATGGAGCTGAGACACCTCTTAGATAGCACAAAAGTCTTGCACAAAGTTAGAGAGTTTGTAGAACATCACTGTTGGCCCACAAGCTATTGGGCTTGTGAAAGGCAGAGCTGAGATCAACTCTGCAAAAAGCAGCTACTGCAAGTTTCAAGTGAGATAATGCAAGCTATAGAAAAAAGAGGTAGGTACCTCTTAGTCAGCACAATACCTTAGGTTTGAAGAAGAGGATCCAGTTGGCTTCTGTCCTGGTTGCAAGGTTGCAGATCCTGGGTTCCTGGGCCTCAGTTGTGGGGACAAGAGGGAGGACGTCTGGAGGACTCCTGCACTGCAGTTTGAAGGTTGGCGGCAGCTACAGACTTTTTTCAGTTCAGCAGCACTTCTTGGTTTCAGCTACCGGCAAATAGCTCCACCGCGGATCTTTGACACTTGATGGGCTTCCCTCACTCCTTGAGTCCAGCACTCTGGTGAGGTGACTCGAGCTTGGGTCGTCCTGCTTTGGGAGGGTCCTCAGGATCTTCCTGGAACTCTGTTCCGGCTTAAAGACGATGCCCTCGACTATGGATTTCTCAACCCCTGGCACTCGGTTCCAGCAGCAGCAAAGAACTACAGCCGGTTGGGGAAGGTCTTCCAGCAAAGTTCGTCTTGGGGTTAACTGGTCCCAACAGCCACTGGGAAGAAGTTGTCCTCTCCGGAGCTTCTCTATTCGATTGGGAAAAGGAGTTTCAGCACTGCCGCGGGGCTTCACCGGGCAGTTCAATGGCCCAGGAGGATGCAGCAAGCTTCTCTTCACGATTCCTTCATCGGATGTTTCGGTCAGTGGTCGACTCTGTCTTCTGTCCAAGAAGCTTTACCTATTATGCAGGTTTCTCCCATTCATGCACAGAGGCGTAGACAGGGTAGGGCCTGAGCGGGCAATGCCCATCCAAAATCTGTAGATGCCCACTCAGCAGCACTGTGTAAGCAGTCTTAGATGTTAATGTCAATGCAGTGGGCCCAACTACATTAGCTTCATGCCCCACTAGTTAGAGAATCCTGGCTCCGCCTCTGTTCATGCACAGACTAGCTGTCACTCACACAGCAGGGTGGCTGTCCTCAAGGAAAGCCAGTCAGCCAATCATGACTGGGTGCATTCAGGTTACCAAGGAGACTAAGGACAGGGAGTTTCGGGCAGCTCCCTCGCTTCCTGCCCTGCCAGACACACTGGAGCCAAAGGCGGATTTCAGTACTGAAGCCCGCCAAAGGCAAAACTAACAAAAGGGTTAAACCTGGTTTGGCGCGCAGAGTAAAATCCAAGAAAGACTTCACAAACAAGAAATGGTGAAAAAAGAAGACTGAGGCCATTTTGACATAAAGGTCACCAGTGGGTGCTATCCTGCAGCTGAGGATTCAGCCTGCGGCAGGAAAGCACAATGGTAGGAAAATTAAACCACTGCCACCAGCCATTTAAAGTCATGAGGGTAATATAAAAAAGTCACATGAGTAAGTAGGAAAAGTGTATACTAAGTAACCCCCCATCACTCCACATAAGATGGGGTGTGCTGGACCGACATAGGGAAAAGGTAAGTAAAGTCAATTTCCCTTTACTACTCTTGGGAACAGTAGTTTACCCAAGAGAAGGTATTTAAACCTTAAGAGAAATTCAAATGACTTCTCTGTGACCTGCACTGAAGGTGCTGTGTGTCACAATACAAAAGGTAGATGCCTATGGAGTTTGTCAGACTCCAAAAACAAAGAAAACACGGAGTCCAAATCAGATAAAAATGCATGAGAGAGTAAGGAAAAGGTTTCACGTACTCCAGGATAAAAATTAAAAGTCCTAAAGTCCAGCAAAAGTGCTGGGGGTCTCTAAGGTTAAAGGAAATTAGCACAGAAATAAGAATTCTCTGTAACAGAGGCCACCCAAGCTATACTGAACAGTGCAACTCTGAGAGGTTAGCCAAAACCCAATCAAGGTAAGCTTGGAGAGCAGTCAAGGCTACTCTCAGGAAAGTGTGAGTGGGGTCATGGGTCTACAATGAGTCCCCACAGTGAAGCACACAATAAATCAATGTAGACATGTAAGTACAAAAATACTATATTTATTCTAAGCCCATAATACACACTAGGAAATGAAATAAGCAGGTGAAAATATAACACAATATTCAATTATAAACATGCATACAGTCACATTTATGTTCGTAGGAATGCATTTAATAACTTATTTAAGTGAAAGGAAGGTAAGTAGTGATACAGTAGAATGTAACCTAGTCACAAGAAATATACCCTATACATCCAATCCCTATGATGACTGGGGCCTGGTGCTCAAAAGTCATTAAGCTTCTACTTAGGAAAAGTATCTGATGTTTAAAGAGTTCTTGTGTTGGTGAAATGTTCCAGAGAGATATTCAACAAAGTTACTGGTACATAAAATGATGTTCTTATCTTTCAGGTACAGCTGCTTTTAGACACGATGATCAAAAATCAAAGGAATGGAATAACCAAAGTTTTGTCTAAGGTTTCTTCTAAGGAGAACAGGGGGAAACAAATGCATGTGAGTAAGATTTTCCCAGATGAATAGATGGGTTGACTCGGGGTCGCTGGGTCTATGTTTTCCTGCCGTTGGTTCCAGTGTGAGTTGCCCATGTGCGGCGGGTGCAAGGATTCTTCCAGTCGGTCCAGGAGCAGAGTGCAACCCTTGGCAATGAAGAAAAGCAGAAGACACAGATACAGACCTCTTCAGGACACTTCACCAGACAGGGGAAGGCAAGTTCCAGTGACAGCCACTGCACACAGGCGACGGCATGCGTCCTTCCAGTCGCAGTTCAAGAAGACCTCTCAGAGCAGGATCTCTTGAAGCTGGAAGGCTGAAATTCGGCAGAAAGGCAATGTACACCACAAGCTGGTGACATCCAAAGTTCCGGCAATGAATGTGGAACGGCAACGGTTCTAGTGAGGTAGACCACTGGAGAGCTGGTCAGTCCACCAGGGGCCCCAGGAACACTTGCAAAGGATCAGGATGACTGGATCCTCGAGAATGCGTTGAGACTGGTTGGTCCAACCAATCCAAGGGTTAAAGCACCACACAAGGTCTTTGCAGGTCAGGTAGTCCAGCAGGGCTTCAACTGGCCAAACACAGGAAGGGATGCAGGGCCTCTTTGGGAGTCGTCCACGGATCTTTGGTCAGCTGCTCTCCTACACAGGATACTTGGCTCCAACGCTGATCTGAAGGAATGGTAGCAGGAGTCCTCTTCTTATCCAAGATTCTGCCTGGAAGCAAGTCCAAGCCCATCAGTGGCATCACTAGCCCGTGAAAGCAGCAGCTTTCCCCGGCAGGTGCATGACCTTATATGGGATTTCCTTACCTGGCAAGGCAAGAAGAATATTGCCAAACAACAACTGAAAATCTTGTGGAGCGGCCATTTTAGAGCACTAGCCACGTTCAGTAGCCAGACGCAGTAAACGCGAATGTGCGCACTACAAATAACACATAAATGGTAAAAATATAATTTCTGCCACCAGCTTGTCTTTAGGAACATGTAAAAGTAACCAAAAATCCCGAGTTTGCAAGACTAGGGTGATACAAAAGTATCCCCACTGCACTGCACTGTAAGATGCTGTGTGCACTATTAAAAAGTTACCAAAAAGGAAAAAGGTTAAAAAAAGGGAAAGTTTCCAGTACTAATAGTCTGAAGGACTGATGGACTGATCAGTTTCCCCATCACAAAATAAGCAAAAGGCGAGCAGAGTGAAGTCCCTGTAAAAAGTCAGGACAGGTTCAGAAACAAAATCAAAATGTTTGGGGTCCACAGAAATATGGAGGGAAAGTAGCTAAAAGAGAAATCTTTACTAACACCCCAGGACATCACATCATTTGACCGCTATTTCCGTCATTACCCAGGTACATCCACAGTTTGTCAGATGTTGCCATATGGCCAGTTTCCCACATTCTATGCAGGTGTTGCCATCTAATGACCAGTTTCTAACATCATGTGCCAGGTACTCACACACTGTACCTCTGTTTACTCTCATATTACAAACTATTCATATGCAAGGTTTTGCAATTAAATGCCAATGTACTGCCATCAAATACCCAGGTTTCACACCCTCTAGCAAGAATTGACATCATATGTGAAGTTGCTGGCATCATTTGACGGCTGTAGGCATCATACGTCTTGGTGCTCATATCATTAGCCAAGCATATTGCAGAATAAGGAGGAGATGACAAATATTGAGTCAGTATTTGTTGGTAGTCTGTTCCACTGTTGTGAGTGGTAATTAGCGTATTTACGGTTTTCTTCTTGCTATGGGTTGCCTATGGTCACATTGTTGATGAGGATCTTAGTTATCTTAAAGGTATGCGGTGTGTGAGGTAATCAGACACATATTTTCAAACATTTTTATGCTTTGTGGGTTAGGCAGAGGTTTATTCTAGTGTTGATCGGGAGCCATTGTAGTGCATTCAGTGATGGTGCAATGTGGTCTCATGGTTTCAGACCAAGGATATGTCTAGCAAATAAATTTTTTGGGACAAACTGGATTTGTGGTAGATTGAAAATTAACAAGGGGGTCCTGGGAGTCCCTCTGCCAGACATTCGTCCTGGTTACGAGAGACTTACCCAGAGTCTTTAGCTCACTATCTTTCACAGAGAAGAAATATCCCAAACATATCAGTCTTTGTCTTGCCCTGGGGCAGTCCAGCACCGAAATGCTAGGCAATTCTCCTCTGAACAAGAGTACCAACAGCATCCCCAGACACATGTTTCGGTCTGGTTGGACCTCATCAGTAGGGAGGAGCTGTGCCTCTCTAAGAATAGTGAGCAAGGGGTCCACGTCTGGATTCCCCTAGTAACTTAGGGTAAAACCCTAAGTTACTTAAATATGCAAATTAACAAGGGGGGTCCTGGGAGTCCCTCTGTCAGACATTAGTCCTGGTTACGAGAGACTTACCCAGAGTCTTTAGCTCAAATTCTTTCACAGAGAAGAAATATCCCAAACATATCAGTCTTTGTCCTGCCCTGGGGCTGTCCAGCACCGAAATGCTAGGCAATTGTCCTCTGAACAAGAGTACCAACAGCATTCCCAGACACGTGTTTCGGTCTGGTTGGACCTCATCAGTAGGGAGGAGCTGTGCCTCTCTAAGAATAGTGAGCAAGGGGTCCATGTCTGGATTCCCCTAGTAATTTAGGGTGAAACCCAAAGTTACTTAAATATGCAAATTAACAAGGGGGGTCCTGGGAGTCCCTCTGCCAGCCATTAGTCCTGGTTACGAGAGACTTACCCAGAGTCTGTAGCTCACTATCTTTCACAGAGAAGAAATATCCCAAACATATCAGTTTTTTGTCCTGCCCTTGGGCAGTCCAGTACCAAAATACTAGGCAATTCTCCTCTGAACAAGAGAACCAACAGCATCCCCAGACACGTGTTTCGGTCTGGTTGGATATCATCAGTAGGGAGGAGCTGTGCCTCTCTAATAATAGTGAGCAAGGGGTCCACGTCTGGATTCCCCTAGTAACTTAGGGTGAAACCCAAAGTTACTTAAATATGCAAATTAACAAGGGGGGTCCTGGGAGTCCCTCTGCCAGATATTAGTCCTGGTTACGAGAGACTTACCCAGAGTCTTTAGCTCACTATCTTTCACAGAGAAGAAATTTCCCAAACACATCAGTCTTTGTCCTGCCCTGGGGCAGTCCAGCACCGAAATGCTAGGCAATTCTCCTTTGAACAAGAGTACCAACAGCATCCCCAGACACGTGTTTCGGTCTGGTTGGACCTCATCAGTAGGGAGGAGCTGTGCCTCTCTAAGAATAGTGAGCAAGGGACGTCTGGATTCCCCTAGTAACTTAGGGTGAAACCCAAAGTTACTTAAATATGCAAATTAACAAGGGGGTCCTGGGAGTCCCTCTGCCAGACATTAGTCCTGGTTACGAGAGACTTACCTAGAGGCTTTAGCTCACTATCTTTCACAGAGAAGAAATATCCCAAACATATCAGTCTTTGTCCTGCCCTGGGGCAGTCCAGCACCGAAATGCTAAGCAATTGTCCTCTGAACAAGAGAACCAACAGCATCCCCAGACACGTGTTTCGGTCTGGTTGGACCTCATCAGTAGGGAGGAGCTGTGCCTCTCTAAGAATAGTGAGCAAGGGCTCCACGTCTGGATTCCTCTAGTAATTTAGGGTGAAACACACAGTTACTTAAATATGCAAATTAACAAAGGGGTAGATTGAGACTGTAAGGAAAGATTTTCTTTTTACTGCTTTACTCACATAGAATTCCATGGGACACCCTTTGTTTGTGCTATTGTTTGCTTTCTCACCAGACTTTTTGGAGGTAAGCAAAGCCCTCAGTTTTTCTTCCATTGCCTTTTGCTCACTTTTATGGGGAAACTGATCAGCCCGTATGACTATCAGCTCTGGGAGACTAGCGGCTCATTATGAGTGTGCCGGTTCGGTAATAATACCAGTAATACCTAGTCTCTGGCATTTTTACCGGACCGGCATATACGCTGAGTTTGCTGGCAGAGGCAGTGAACTACTGGCATGCCTGACCTGCCGGGAGTTCAGGAAACATCAGGCGTCACCATATAAGAAAGTGTGGTAACGTATCAAGGACCGTGATTCGAGCTAGCAGGCAGAGTAACAGAGAAGGATTGAACATTTAGGACAATCAAAGCCCCCTATTAATGGGGCCAAGGCCCTGAAGGGTTTGTCATAGACAGGGCTAGCATTGAGAAGGCAGTAACAGCAGTAAGAAAGGGAACCTAAGAGCAAGACATATCTTGAAGAAAGCAAGAAAGGTAATCTGGAGAGAGAAGGCTACACTTGTAAAGTAGGCTGTGTCCTAGACCCTGATATGGTCTACATTAAGAAGTAAAGCTATTTTAGGGCCTGCAAGGGCATATCTCAGTCACTGGCAGATACCACACCAACTGGCAGATACCACACCAACAAGGAGAAGAGAAAGCAGAGAGCCTGTTGAGGGCTACATCTGACATGTGGGCCGAGACTAAACCTTGCATCTCAGCGATTGGCCAAGACCAGTACCAGAGAAAAGAAAGATGTTGCATAGCCTTTGGGAGACGATCTTCCCACAATCGGAAAGAAGAAGCAGCACAGGGAAAGACCAGAAAAGATATTGGCCCGGCCGGGCAATCTACAGGTGGCAGGTTATCTTATGTTATTAAGCTTTTATACTGTGCCAAATACAAGAGAACATCTTAAGAAAAACCCTAAGCAAGGAGGGGGGAGAAGAATGTGCCGGTAGGTGAAGCCAAGGAGTGAGATTGGTGCAATATTCAAGGGGCTGTGCAGTAATTTTATTAGGGAATCGTGAAAGGTCGAATGGTTCCTTAGGTAGTCCATATTACCATTTAGAGAAATGCCATTTCGACACCTATAATCCGGTGAATCTTCTTGTATTGTAGTTGGACAATTATAGTCCTACAGGCATTCAACCCACTCATCCTGACTTACTTAATGAAGAATGTTGAACTTAATTTCCGACTCCTGCATTCGTTTGATCTTATGTCACACTTACTACTGCTAACTATCCTTCAGAAACAAATCCACAACATGACTGAGGAATAAAACACTCCACATTATTTTGGTAGCAGAGAATTTTTACCATGAATGCACCTAACAGCTTCTAAAAACTCATACCATTCAGTTTTAAAATTGACTGTAGAAAGAGAAAAATTAGAAGATGGCACACAGTGTCTATGAACTGGGGAATCACTACCTGCTCTGAAGTAATAGCCTTAAAATGAACACATACGTTTGTGCACTAGTACTTGTTTATTGGAGGAATGTTACTTGAGATAATCCTGGTCCTTGCTTTGACAACAAAATCCCTATTACGAAAGATTCTTCTGATGGAGGAATTCTATCTACATGTGTATTTTTTTTAATAATAGAGTAACATCAGAACAAGTCAGCAACCCGGAATCTTGGTCATGTGCCCCAAGAACGAATGCAACCAGAGAAACAGCAGTACTTAAAGCCACCTTTATGTACATGTAGACGGAGCTTGGAATAATGCCAAAGGCAAGTATAGAGAGGATCCTATAAAACCTGCGGTATAACTTTATTGAACAGTGAACAGGTTCAAGGCTAATGCAAAACAGCAAGAGAGATAACAACTTAGTCTAAATTGGTCCCTCATGGTCTAAATCCCTAGTCTAAAATGTTCTTGGATAGGATTGTATCATCCCAGATAAAGTGTAAAAGACAAATATTACGTACCCACTAGTGGTTGGTTCAGAGTATTACATCTTCTTTTTCGAATTGGAGCAACTGGGTGTCGACAGGAGAGTTTCTGTGACACAATACCTACCCTACGTACACAAGCACCCAAAATCCTTCATGCATCAACATTCTCTGTTTGTCTTAACCTGCCCATAGTATGTGTAAGGCAACTGAGCAAGGTTTTTTTGCACCCACTGTTTTACTTCTCCCTTGCCGGGATTTAGGGTGGGCGCAATATGACTCTAAGCAGATACAAGCTACAGAAAGACAATTACTGGGTAAATAATATTTGTCTTCTGGAGCTTGTGAATCTGCTTAGATTCCCATGCAATGCATAGATTAGCAAGCAGTACCTGGAGCAGGTTGAGGATGAGAAGTATAAACAGCAGAACATACGTTTTTTAGGATTGTCGGTGCCACTTATGAATCCACTCTAGCTTCTGTGTCTACACAATAGTGTTGCGTAGTATGTGTTGAGCTCCATGTTACAGCCCTACAAATCTCTTGTAAAGGAACATTAGCATTGAAAGCTAAGTTGCGCCTGTGCCAGTGAGTAGCAAAGATGGGATACATTTTACAATCCATCTGGAGATTGTGGCCTTAGTAACGGGATCCCCTTCTCAGCCTGTTGCAAATGAGACATACTTGTTTCATTTTGTCAAGACAGAACATCACTGCCATGTGCACATCTAGGGTATGTCATGAATTTTCTCCCCTATCATGCTGGTTGGGGAAAAACAAGGAAGTTGAATGGATTGATTTACATGGAATTTTGATATATATTTTGGTGCGAACTGTTGATGTGTTCTTAGAACTACTTTATGTTTGTGCATGTTTGTTAATGGTTACTAATGGCTCTGTGTTAGGCGGAATTGCATGCAGTACCCTCTGGGACCACCACACACAATTAGGACTACAGGTGTAAGTCAAACCAACCTTTGATATAAGTTATCTAAAAACTCCATAATCAAAGAACACAAGTGAAAAACACACATCAAAACACATGAAAGAGTGGGAAAAAGGCTCACACTCTTTCCAGGTAAATAAATCAAGTCCTCAAAATACAGCAAAGTTGCTGGGGGTCTCTAAGGTGAAGGGAATTAGCACATTTATAAGAATTCTCCCTAACACCCGTCCCCCCCAGACTAAGGGACAGGAGGATTTAATCCACCCCTGGATGAATTTCCTTACTCCAGTTGGTCAAACATTCTGGGGAGACCATCAGCATTTTGGTGATTACACCCTGACCTGTGTTCAATGGTAAAATCAAACCCCTGTAGGCTGATTGACCATCTTAACAATTTAGGATGCTCCCCCTTCATCTGCATTAACCATCTCAAGTGTTGGTGGTCAGTCTGAATCACAAAAGTAGATCCATACAAGTATGGTCTAAACTTCTTCAGTGACCACACAATAGCAAAACATTCTCTTTCAATGGTTGCCCACCTTGTTTCTGGTTCCTTCAGCTTTCTGCTGATGAAGCAGATGGGGTGCTCCCTACCTTTCTCATCCAGCTGACTCGGAACTGCACCTATACCTGTATTGGAAGCATCTGTTTGCACAATGAAGGTTTGGCTGTAGTCACAAGCTCTTAGGACTGGAGCTTGACAAAGGGCTGGCTTGAGTCCTTCAAATGCCTTGTTGCACTCCTCATTCCATCTGACCCTTTTAGGAAATTTGGGAGATGAGACCACATTCAAGGGATAAGCTATGGACCCATAGTTCTCAATGAAGTTCCAATAATAACCAGTGATGCCTAGGAAGGCTCTCACTTGGGTTTGAGTAGTAGTGGTGGCCCATTCTTGTACAGCTTGTGCTTTGCTAGGCAATGGCCTTATTTCACCTCCTCCTACCTCGTGTCCAAGGTAGACCACTTTGCTCTGACCAATTTGATATTTACTTGCCTTTATGGTCAGATGGGCCTGCTCAAGAGCCTGCAAAACATATCCTAAGTGGTCAATGTGTTCTTTCCAAGTAGGGCTAAACACTGCAATGTCATCCAAGTATGCCATGCAGAAGTCCCCTGTCCCATTCAGAACTTGATTAACCATCCTTTGGAATGTTGCAGGTGCATTCTTTAATCCAAAAGGTATTACCTTAAACTGGTAGAGGCCTGCTGGGGTTGAAAATGCAGTTTTCTCCTTGGCATGGTCTGTCAGGGCTATTGGCCGATAGGCTGACGTAAGGTCAAATGTACTGAGTTACTACCACCAGATCATCTGTCCTAGGTAAAGGATGGGCATCAGCCTTAGTGACTGCATTTAGAGCTCTATAGTCAACACAGAATCTCAACTCCTTAGATCCTGCTTTTGGCACTAGTACAACTGGACTAGACCATGGGCTAGCAGAGGGTTTTATTACCCCGAGATCAAGCATCCTGTGGACCTCTTCCTTTAGGTGGGTTCTGACATTATCTCACATCCTGGAACCTCTGCTTTTAACAGGTAACCAGTCACCAGTGAGAATATCATGCTGGCCCCAAGGGGTCAAGCCTGGTGATAGTGAAAACAGGGAGGCAAACTGATTTAACAGAAACTCACACTCTTCCTGTTATTCCAGTGTCAGATTAGAATAGAGATTAACTCCTTCTATTTTCTCATCTAAAGGTTGTGCCCTGTGGAGATCATGTAGAGGTTCACTCTCTTCCTCCTCTTGAGCTGAAGCTAGAAGCAAAGCTCCCACTTCTGGTCTTGAGACATAGGTTTTTAGACAGTTCGTGTGAAAGACCCTGGGGGCCTCCTTAGGATTGCCTAAGTCCACCAGATAGTTGACCTCTCCAAGTTTTCCCACAACCTTGAAGGGTCCTATCCATTTGTCCGGTTAGGCCCTCTGCCTTTTTGGGACCATAACTAAAACTTGCTGGTCTTGAGTAAACTCAACCATGTTGGCCTTCTGGTCATGCCAATGCTTCACCAGAGCCTGACCTGCTTTTAAGTTATCAGATACTTCTGTCATCATGTGTGTCATTCTCCTCCGGAGATCTAACACATAGTCAGTGACTCTCACTGGCTTGGGAGAAGGAGCTCTCTCCAACCCCTCCTTAATTAAGGCCAATGGACCTCTAACTGGATGACCATAGAGAAGCTCAAAGGGACTAAACCCAACTCCCTCCTGAGAGACTTCTCTATAAGCAAAGAGAAGGCATGGCAGTAGAGGATCCCATTTTCTTCTGAGGGGTTCTTCCAAGGCACCTATCATGCTCTTCATAGTACGGTTAAACCTCTCTACCAATCCATTTGTCTGTGGATGGTAGGCAGTTGAGAACATGCAAGTCACTCCACAGTTTTTGCAAATGGCCTGCATGTAGTGGGACATATAATTGGATCCCCTGTCAGAGATGACTTCCTTAGGAAAACCTACTCTGGTAAAAATACCAAGCAGGGCCTTAGCAACAGCCTGAGCTGTAAGAGTCCTCATAGGTATGGCTTCAGGATACATAGTAGCATGGTCTACTACAACCAATATAAATCAATTGCCTGAAGAGGTTGGAGGGTCTAAGGGACCAACAATGTCGATTCCTACCCTCTCAAAAGTGACTCCCACCACTGGCAGAGGCACTAAATGTGCCACATTCTTGGCTCCACTCTTGCCAGATGTCTGACAAGTGTGACAGCTCCTATAGAATGCATCTACATCAGACCCCAATTTAGGCCAGTAGAAATATAGAGAAAGCCTCTCAAACAAATTGGCCAGAAGGAAAGAGGACTACGCTCCTTTACCGAGGATTGCGTGGGGAACTCAAGGACATATTAGCACAAGTGGTAAATCCCCCAAAAGGCTGTGCGGAATACATCAACCTGACAGTGCAGCTTTATCACAGGCTGCAGGATCGAAAAATAGATCGAACAAGGGCTGAAGGGCGAACAGTCTATGTGCGGCCTCGTGAAAGTCAATCCAAGTCACACGAACAGCCCGAACCAATGCAAATTGGGGGATTAAGGAGTCCACTCACCAAGGCAATACGAGAAAAAAGGAGACAACAGTAACTCTGCTTGTACTGTGGAAAAGCAGGTCACTTCCTTCGAGAATGCCCTATGAAACCACCCAGGAAGACAGTCGGAGCAACCGACAAAGAAGAAGAAGGGGAACAAGACTCGGGAGACTCCAACGCCCGGCAAGTGCAGGGGTCCACTTGTCAAGCGGTGAAAAGGAACCTGTACAGACCTCACATCTAGTCATCTCGGTGCTCTTGGGCGACCACAAACAACCATCAAAAATACATGCTTTGAAAGCATACATTGACAGTGGAGCAGTGGGAAATTACATTGACCAAGATCTGGCTATCCGAATAGGCCTTCCTCTCTGACAAAAGCAGAAATCGGAAAATGTCACAACGGTAGATGGATCTCAGCTTTCATCTGGCCCAGTGACGCATTATACCGAAAAAGTCAAGCTATTGTGTCAGGATGGCCAACAAGAGGACATTACCTTCGATCTCATCGGTGCTCCTCAATTCCAGATGATATTAGGAATGCCTTGGTTGGAGACCCACAACCCTAAGATCGACTGGCGAAAACAAGTTCTGACCTTTCCCCAAGACTGTATGGATACCTGTTACACTTACAAACCCACCAACCCAAAATCTAAGAAAGGAATCACACTGGGTCTCACTGGTTCATTACCACGCGAATATCTGGATTACCAGGATGTCTTTCAGAAGGAGCAAGCAAACATCCTTCCTCCGCACAGGACTTACGACTGCCAAATTGATCTCGTACCAGGAGCCCAGATACCCTGCGGTCGGATTTACGCCCTAACTGAGCAGGAGAACCAACACCTAAGAACTTACCTCAACCAGTACCTGGCAAATGGTTTAATCCATCCATCCAAGTCCCCTGCCTCCTCGGCCCTCTTTTTTGTGCCTAAAAAGGAGGGTGATTTAAGAACTTGCATTGACTATAGAGCACTAAACTTGATCACAGTGAAGAATAGATACCCGTTACCACTTATCCCAGAACTCCTGGATCAGGTAAAAAAAAGCCCAGATTTACACAAAACTGGACCTACGAGGGGCCTACCATCTTGTAAGGGTCAAAGAAGGAAAACAATGGAAGACGGCATTCCGCACTAAATATGGTCTCTATGAATACCAGGTTATGCCCTTTGGGCTCTGTAATGCCCCTGTGGCGTTATAGTTTTTTATGAATGACGTGCTCCGTGAATTACTGGACGCTTGTGCACTTGTCTACATTGATGACAATCTCATTTATTCAACTTCCAAAGAAGACCACGTCGGTCATGTCCGGGCAGTTCTAGAAAAGCTTCGACAACATCGACTGTTTGCCAAGTTAGAAAAGTGTTTCTTCCATGTAACAGAGGTTGAATTTCTTGGCTTTATTCTCACACCACGAGGCGTTCGCATGGATACACGGAAGGCTATCCTTCAATGGCCCGCAGCGACATCTACAAAAGGAGTACAAAATGTGTTCGGGTTCGCCAACTTCTATCGTCGATTTATTCCCGGTTTCTCTTAGATTGTCCACCCTATTACCTCCCTGCTGTGAAAAAACAAACAATTCTGCTGGTCTACAGAGGCAGAGGAAGCCTTCCAAAAACTAAAGCTAGCATTTACCACAGCACCAGTTCTACGACACCCGCAACTAGACTTGCCATACGTGGTCGAAACTGATGCCTCCAACATAGCAATGGGAGCTGTGTTGTCACAACGGAACCCTGAAACATGACAGTTACACCCCGTGGCATTCTGGTCCTGTAGGTTTTCGGCTCCTGAATTGAACAATGCAATCACTGACAAAGAATTACTAGCAATCAAAGCAGCATTTAAAGTGTGGAGACATTGGGCCTCATTACACGGAAGGCGGTAATCCAGGGTGCTATTAGCACCCTGGACCATGCCGGTAAATTACCGGCACCGCCTTGGCGGAAAGGGGATTTACCGCCCCATTCCAAGGTTGGAGGGGCGGTAAATCCCCTTTCCGCCATTGCCCTTCCCCATTCCCATTTCTGCCCCATAGGGCTCTATGGGAATGGGGAAGGCGCTAATTACGGCACCGCAATTTTGCGGTGCCGTAATTAGCTCCGAGGTCCCTTAGCGGGTTGGTACTTAACGCCTGCAAGAAGCAGGCGTTAATTCCTCCAACCCGCAAAGGGACCTCGTAGTACGGCGGTAAGGGTTAACGGTCACCGTTGCCATTAACGGTGACCGTTAACCCTTACCGCCGTCCGTGTAATGAGGCCCATTATCTTCTCGGAGCCAGACATACAGTCACTGTCATCACGGATCACTGCAACCTAGAATATTTAAAGACCGCTAAGGCTCAATCATGGCGCCAACTTCGTTGGGCCCTCTTCTTTGCTGAATACGACTTTATCATTACTTATAGACCAGGAGTACGCAATGGGAAGGCGGACGCCCTGTCCCGCATGAGCGAGTAAAAAGAAGCTTTCACTACACCAGACCCTGTGGCCATCATTCCTGAAGAACGGATCCAAAACACAATTGTCGCAACTACCTGTTTGGACAACTTAAAACCCGACTTGCAGTGCCAGATGAGTCAATCTGCCCAACAGGAATGGCTATTGAAAGGAGACCGATATACCATTAAAAACAATCTACCATATTTCCAAGGGCGACTGTACATTCTGGATAAAAAAAACTGCAAAATCAAATCATAGCCAACTATCATGATTCCTTGGTGGAAGGACATCCAGAAATAGCAAAGACTCAGGCTAAAATAAAGAAAAGCTACTGGTGGCCAACTTGGAGAAAGGACATCGCCCAATTCATCGCGACCTGTGGTGTCTGCGCTCAACACAAATCCCAAAAGCAAAATCCGGCTGGTCTATTACGTCCATTGATGGTACCGCCAGCGCCTTGGCACACTCTGTTCATGGACTTTATCACAGATCTTCCTTCCTGTAACGGATACAATACCATCTTGGTTATCGTGGATCTGTTCTCCAAAATGGCTCACTTCATTCCTTTGAAAGGACTCCCTACTGCTTCTGCTCTTGCTACATTGTTTCTGGAACAGATTGTGCGACTGCATGGGTTCCCATCGGTACTAATATTGGATCATGGAACTCAATTTGTTTCAGCATTCTGGAGAAGGTGTTCTAAAATTGCCAAGATTGACCTTCGGCTGTCCACAAGCCATCACCCTCAAACCGACGGCCAGATCGAACGCACCAACCAGACATGAGAGCAGTATCTAAGACGTATGTTACAACAATCCGAAGACCCCTGGAAAAACATCCTTTGGTTAGCGGGGTGTGCATAGAACAATTCCATTCACACCAGTACAGGGCAAAGTCCGTTTTACACTGTGTACAGCCGACATCCACGGACATCTGTTTTTCGATCCACTCGACACAATGGAAATGCCAGCAATACCAAACTTGCACAAAACCATCACCCAGGTTTTTAAAGAAGCAGCCGAGCATCTGACCAGAGCCAAAGAGAGACTTAAAAAGGTTTGCATATCAACACCGAAGGGAAGCTCCTAGTTACCAGGTCAGAAACAAGGTCTGGTTAGCATCTAAAAACATCCCACTGAAAGGACCAAGGGCTTTCCGCCCCAGATATTTGGGGCCCTACACTATCAAAGCCATAATCAATCCTGCCGCTATGAAAGTGGAGCTGCCATCCATTATGCGAATCCATCCGGTGTTTCATGTTTCCCTCTTCAAACCAATGAAACCGGGTACACGGATCAATACTCCACCAGATCCCGAAATACTGGAAGGAGAACCGGAGTATGAGGTCAAAACTAGCTTGGATTCCAAGATGATCCGGTCCAAGTTATTTATATCTTATAGATTGGAAAGGCTATGGACCTCAAGACCGAACCTGGGAACCTAGTGAACATGTCCACGTGCCACAACTAATCAAACAGTTCCACTGCAGTAACCCCACCAAACCAGGACCAGGAGAAGGACCACCCTTGAGAGGGGCCTTTCGGTGGAGTGCTGTCATGGTCACTGGTCCAATGGGCCCAAGGACACTGACATTGTGCCATCAGGGGACGAGGACAAAGGGTCACAATCACAGGGTGCCCGGGTGGACACAGTCCTGGTGCCTTTAACGCCAGGCTCATGAAAGTCAGTAAACAGGAACACTTTATTCTATGTAAAAATGCTTTTACTCTGGAGCTTCATTTTGCTGAAGCAGCTCCACGTGCACATTGCTCAGGTGTGGCCTCCCTGAGTTACTGTGCACGTGCTAACTCAGGGAGTGGCAAGTTGTGGCAGGCAAGCCAGGCCGGATGGGCGTGGCCTCACAAACTCGGCTATATAAGCCGCTCCCATCCAAAGGCCAGCGCTTTGCGTTAATCTGCATTTGCATGCAGTGTAACGCTCACCGCCGCCTGGGATAAAGCAGAGACTGGGAATCCACTCCTCCCTACGCGCTTGCATCCTGGAACCAGCATTCACCTGCATTATTCACTCACCGAACCTGACATCCATTCTTCCATCCTCTTCAACCTCCGGAACGCAGGAATCCTGCTCTTGACACCGCAGCACGACGCATTCTGCATCTCCGAAGGCAGATCCTGTAAAAGGACGAAAGACAAGGTTAGACATAACGAACATTCAGTTTAAGGTCGCGCTTGCACAATTCTTCGCGCTCATCCTTAAACACTCACTTACCTGCTGCCGGATCACCGCGGGAGCATTCCCATCTCATCCAGCGCTGCCTCGTGCTCCGTAGCTCTGCTGGGCCACAATCACACCTATTTGGGAGAAAGCAGAGATAGACATTAATAACGAGCATACAACGAGTTGTGGAAAGAACAATACAAATACTTCACGACAAATGAAGGGTAACGAGAAAGGGGAGACAAAGAGAAAACTGAAAGACACTTACCAGAGAGGCGTGGAATAGTCGCAGCTGGACTGGACAACCATGTGCGAAGGGCCAGTGAAGGAACTCGGTCCTCATCACAAAAGCGCCCCTGCCAGAAGTAGCAGGACGGAGAGCTCGCAATTAAGAATCAGCAGGTGAGCCTTAATGGGTCGATGCACGCTCACAGAAACCACGTTTTGGGAAGAAGGGTTTGAGAGGGGAATCAGTCACAGGCTGGAAAACTCACGTCCTCTCATATCTACGCAGGAGCAGTGCTACTATTCACCACAGCCCACAGCCTATTTGCAGAGGAAGAAGGTAGGCAGAGAGGATCTCCTTCCTGGGAGGGCTGTAACCGTGCCCTAATGCCCCCGCAGAGAGCAGGTGAGCGTAACAGGCTGGGTGTTATAGATTCTTCTGTAACATCCTCTGGAGAGCCATTTAAGGTACTTTCCCTGGCCCTCCTTGTCTGCTCCCGTTTCCTTTTGCTGGGAGGCCTCGGGGTGCTTGATACAACTCCAAGAGTTTTTAAGTCATTCCCCAACAGGACTCTCCCAGGCACCTCAGTCTGTACACTAACAGGTATCTTGACAGTCATGGTGTTGCACTGGATGAGAGCTGGTAGTCTAGGAAGCATTTGGACAGGGCCTCCAGCAAGTCTAGTGAGGCTTTTGGGCGCCTTAGCAACATCCTCAGCCTTGAAAAAAGATTCATCCACTACTGTAATGCTGGCCCCAGTGTCTCTAATGGCAGGGGTTTCCTGTCCATTTACTAGTACACTGTCCTTGTAGTATTCTTTGGTGTTATCTGGCATTGAATTATAGACATCTACATTCTGCTGTTCCCACAGCCCCAGGGATACTAAAGAAACACTGGCAGAGACTCCAATGGGGTCTTCAGTCAGTACTTGAAAGTAACCACTTGTGACATGTACTTCTTCCTCTGGGAGAAGGCTAAGGAGACAGTGTGGACCCCTGAAGGTTAACCCTTGCATCTGGGATCCCCTTTCACATGGTCAGTAGACCCACACGCATAACATTTTCCAAATGGTTTGACAAATGGGGTCTCTGCTGACCTCCCTCTGGTTTGGCACCAGAGGTTTCACTAGCCTGATTCGGTTTCCCTTGTGGCTTACCCTTCTTATGTTTGGGGCGGTCTTTTGGATTGGAGATATAAGAATTCTCTTTGCCATCTGTTTTGTGCTGTTTCCCATCATCCTTTTTCTGAGCTGCCCCAGAATCCTTGTGAGAAGCCCTGTTGGCAACCCACAAGTCAGCAGCCTTTGCTAACTTCTTGGGATCAATTTCCTTAGAGTCAGCCAAGTGCTGTCTCAGCTCAGAGAGCAGGCATCAAAAATAGATTCCAACACAAATAGATTTCTCATTCTTTCAAAAGTGTTAACCCTTTACCCAACCATCTAAGTTTTTCAAACATTCACACACCCAGATAGCCCAAGGGGTACCATCATGCTTTTTGAGGGTCCTAAACCTCTTAAGGTACTGGGAAGGAGTTTTCCCAAATATAGCTATCAAAGCTAGCTTCACATTTTCATTCTCCAATCTTTCAAGTTCCCCCACCTCCATTACAGCATCAGTTGCAACCTGGGGGAGCCTAGACAAAAGCCAAGGAATCAATGGATTCCCTGTGAAACCCTGAATCCCATAGTGATATTCAAAAGCAGCCAACCAATCTAAAATATCAAGTTTCACCTCATACATACTCACAGCTTCTTTAGGCATGCAAAGCCTCTTAGGACTGGAAGACCTAGAATACTCTGGGAGAGAACCATTTTCAAGAGACAACTTCTTCATTTCAAGTTCATGATTCAATTCCATTTCTCTGAGCCTGAGTTCTTGATGTTTGCTTTCAGTTTGCATTTGGAGCCTTTTAAATTCTAACTCAAGTCTCATCTTTTCAAGAGAGACAAGTTCTTGGCTCAGTACTGGACCTGGTAGGGTCCCTGTGGTTATAGCTTGAGGACCTAAAGCGAGTAGAGGTGCAGTGGGGCTCAAATCCCAGAACTCCTCTGACTCTTCTAACTCATCAATAACATTAGAGCTTGACTCTGAATCATTATCATCCTCATCAAAACTATCCACATTTGCTGAGGGGGTAGGGGTTATAGCTCTACCTCCCAATCTTTGATGGTTCAACAATTTCTCAATCAATGAATTGTTCTTGCCTTTAACAGAGACCTGACTTTACACATATCTTTCAGTTGATCTACTGTTAGAATGATCAGGGCTTCCTGTTTGAAGCTATGCATATCTGGCATTATAAAACAATTGCTTTTCTAGTGGTGCTTATCCTTGTGAAGGTTACTTGAACAAAGGTAAGAGCAGCACTCTCAATGTAACAACTATACTTTATCCTCACTGCTGTACACCAGTGTTAGGAATTGCATGCAGTACCCTCTGGGAGCACCACACACAATTAGGACTATAGGTGCAAGTCAAACCAACCTTTGGTATAAGTCTGTACCACACAGTTTTTGGTAGCGAGCTGACCAGCCAGGTTTATCTCAAGAGGGAATGTGAGCAGTACAAGAAGTTACACGGAGGTCTTTCAATCACAGTGGTTCAAGTAGACACTTATACTCAAAGTTTCTTGGTAAAACACTTATTAATTTATTACACAATCATTTAGAAAACATCTCACTAGAAGGAGGCAACTTAATATTATAAACCAATACACTTTAATACAAAACTCTAAGATTTTAAGAGAGTTTGAGCTCCCCTGAAATAGGAGCCAAATGGCAGTTCAGTTACTTAGAAGTGAGCAAAAAGGCACAAGGTAAGTAGAATATATCACATATACTTATTACAGTGCAAATAGTTTCAGTTCACCAGAAGAGTTCAATTCAAGTCAATAGGCCTAGGCCAAAGTCAATGGGCTAGTGCTCTGGATAGTAAAGACCAGTTCTGGTATCAAATGGTCAAGTCTTTGCGAAAGTTCTCAGAAGTAGTTTAGGCGAAAAAGAATCATTTGTTGGGTCACAAGCTGATTAGGCCTGCAAGTTGGGAAAGTTTCACAAACTTTCACCGCGAGAGTGGCATTCTCTCAATCGGGTTGGCACAGTACCTTAGTATGAAGAAACAAATGCAGCTGAAGTCGTTGGTTCCTGGCAGTTCCTGCAGATCTTGCTGTTCCTGAGCCTCAGTCGTGGGGACAAGAGGGAGGACGTCGGGGGACTCCTGCACTGCACATGATCGTCGGAAAGCGCAAACAAAATGGAGTCGCTTCAGTTCGAGTAGCTGTTCTTCAAGCACACAAGCTGGTGTTCTTCCCCCCGGTTAATCCTAACCAGCTTTGACAATGGTATCCAGGTGGCTTACGAGTTGATTGGTCCCACCAACTCAAAGGGAGAAGTCGTCCTTGAAGGGGCTTCTCTGTCGAGATGAACTTAGCAATTTGGACCTGCAGCAGGGCTTCACCGGGCAAACCAACGGTCCAGGACTTGCAGCAGCTGTCCTCCTCCAGCTCGTCTTTGGTTCTTTCGTTCCAGTGGTTGACTCTGCTTTCCAGTCCAAGAGACTGCCCTTTTAAACAGTTCTCTCCTTTTCATTCCAGCCTAGCTGTCACACACCCAGCAGTCTGGCTGTCCTTGCCGGACACTCAGCCAGCCAATCATGCCAGAGTGCATTTGGGTCTCCTAGGAGACTAAGCACAGGGAGTTTCGGGCACGTCCGTCACTTCCTGCCCATCCCAGACACTCAGACGCCAGAGGCGGTCTTCAGTCCTGAAGCCCGCCAAAGGCATACGAACAAAGGGACCAAACCTGGTTTGGCGCGCAGAGACAAACACTAGAAGGACCTTTCCAAAAAGAAATGGCGAAAAAAGAAGACCGGGACCTATTCTTTTACGAACTACTTCTGAGAACTTTTGGCAAAGACTTTTCCGTTTAACTTCCAGAACTGCTTTATCCGATACAAGACTTTAGCCCATTGACTTTGGCCTAACCAATTGCATTGAATCAGCTCCTCTGGTGAACTCAAACTATTTGCACTGTTTAAGAGTAACTTTTTGCTCCTACTTCAAATGCTCTGGATACCATTTTGCTCCTCCTTTAAAGTAGTTTAATGCCTCAGAATCTGATATTGTGAAGTACTGAAGTATATTTTTGTGTGATATAGATTGCCTCCTTCTAGCAAATGTTTTCTAACTGACTGTAATAAATTAAAAAGTGTTTTACCAAGAAACCTTGAGTATAAGTGTCTATCTGAATACTTGTAATTATAGACCTCCGTGTAACATCCTTACAGCTCACATTCCCTCTTGAGATAAACCTGACTGCTCAGCAGCGCTACCACAAAACTGTGTAGTACAGAATTATACCAAAGGTTTGTTTTGCTTACACCTGTAGTCTTAGTTGTGTGTAGTGGTCCCAAAGGGTACTGCATGCAAACTCTGCCTAACAGTCCCTTAGGTCTTCATGGGAATGGGGACTCAGAAGCACTGGTTGCTAACGGTGCCAGTACTTCTTTGACAACTCTGCCTGCAGGGGCCGTTGCGCCTGGCAGGGTCAGACCTGCTGGGCGCAACGGCCCCTGCAGGCAGACTTGTAGTTTGGCGGCCGGACCGCCACACTCGTAATGAGGCGCATAGCATGTGAATCTGATCAAATTCACAGGTGCCAGAAAAGACTTAGAGAGATTTATCATTTTTATGCTTCATCCCCTCTCCTTGTGAGATCCCCAGTACTGTTTGATGGACTTCTGGACCTTTTTCTTTAATCCACTCATTCATTCTTATGGGCTCCGTCTTTTGGAACTCTATCCTTTGTATTCTACCTGTCCTACAGAGTCTATTTTTCTCCATAACTCTTAAAGGCATCTGTATTTTACCATTGCAGCACACAGCTCCTTACGGGCAGTGTTGCTGGGGACCCTTAGGATCCTCTTTTGAGATTATTTTCTTTATCCTAGAGTAACTACAGTGTGAGAAACCAAAGGGTGTCTCACTTGCTAGTCCCCGGGGATCTCTCTCTCAGGTGGCCAAGGCACAGTCATCGTCTTTGTATCCAGACCCTGGGGGGTGACCAGTGCGGGGGGATCACCTGGGTGGGTGATCTTCGGGGAGTGGGGGTGAGGTAACCGATGGTGAGACAGGGTATCCCCTCCCCTGTGCCTATACCGCATCCTGTTTCATAGGATTCTCCAACGTTCCAAACCCCCCTACACAAACACTGGGCCGAGGAAGAGGACGACTGAGAGTAAAGAGGCTAACACTTACATATCTCATTGGACATGTACAGTTAATCAGGTCAGGCAAAGTCAGGTACTTGACCTTAATCACATACATCTGATATCGGATACCCATTAGCTCCACACACACGGATAAAAGGAGGAACATAGAGACATAATGGGAGCAAGGTGTGACACAAGAAGGAGTAGATCTTCCGGGGCGAAGGCGAACCCACTGGAGCAGGGCGACCGATCGAGAGACCAGAGTGAAGGGTATGGAAATCCTGAAGATCCCTGCAGGAGGTCGTTGCCTCTGGGAAACGTCGAAAGTGACGCTGAGAAAGCCAAATCCCAGACAAGAAGAAACCTGCATTGTGTTTCAAGGATGCCAGAGACCCTCCTAGGTGAACGACAGAGCTGGGGAGGAGAGGCCAAGCCTGTGGTATCAACCTTGACTCGTGAATCAAAGCAGCAGAAACAAGAAAGGAATGCACACAACCGGTAAATTAGCGAAAGACATGAAAGGCCGGTTTGTGTCAAGCAAAGATTGAAGCCGCAACAGTGTATCGCACAATTGAAGATTGCGCACATGCAGATGAGACACGAAAGAAAGCAAACTAGTAATGAACTTTTAAGTTACTGATAACTTTGAAGCCTCTGATACAGAGTAGTGGAGTGGTCCAACGAAAGGAAATAGCCCACTCGAAAATCTGCACAAAATGTTTTATATCTTGTTATCAAGTGGCAAAATGAACTAACTTTAAAATGCGCAATGGTCAAGATTAACCCTGGCGAAAGAGGAAGTTTAAAGTTGATTGCTATAAGAGGAAGATTTCTTTGAACTTTTCTGATTGTGGTATGAAACTACCAATACCAAGAGACATTGGGGCAAATAACATTAAGGGAGAGCTGAAGTGAAAGTCGAAGTGGTCCTGCAGAGGTCCAAGGTAAAAGCCTTGCATATTCGAAAGTCTTCGACATAAGCGAACGGTCCGAGCCCGACTGAGGGAAACCAGAAACATGAAATAAGTTAGGGGAAGGGAACCCCTAAAGAATGTGAATGAAGCTTTGGGAAGGGAACCCCTGCAACTTCTGTGATTATGAGGTCCGAGCCCGGCTGAGTGAGATCTACTTTGAATCAGGTACTTTTTGGTTGAAAGGTCCGAGCCGACTGAGGGAGACCTACGTGAACTATTGATGCCTTGAGAGATCCCAGCCCGACAGAGGGAGACCTACGTGAACTTTTGTTGAACTGTGGAAGAACTTTTGGAAAGCTGGAATAAGTGACTTTAATGTGGAAGGCCAACCAGGCCTCGACCCAGGTTTTGAACTGCCTTTTTTTAAAAAACCCTGAGCCAGAGTGTGTCATCCTGTTTAAGGGGGGGCGCCTTACTCCGTGCTGTTCAACGTGGGAAATAGAACTGACTCAGCCACCTTCATCCTTTATGTTATAACACTGACTTTCCTTTGCATACACATTCCCCTTTACACATTTATTGTATACGAGATAGGGCACGCATTAGGTTTTGTTAGTATAGGCCATTCTGATTTGACAAAAACTGACTAGCACTGTGTTTTCTTTATTATTTGATGGTGGAGACTACTCCCATCATAGCTATAGGGCAACGTAGGAGTTTTCCCAAACTCCAAGAATCTAATAAAGGTTTTGGAACTTGTAACTTTTGTGTCAGTGTCATACTTGTGATACCATGCCTCCATTACAGTAGGCAGGAAGTGGGGGAGGAGTGTTCCACTCCCCTGTCCTTTGTCTGCCAGAGTGCCTGAATGGGACCACCTCCCACTGGGGGTCTGGCTGTCGTGATTAGACAGCAAAACGCCCCTTTCTGTAAACTGTTGCGGAAGATTGCAAAGGAGTGAATGCTGGATCTGTATAAACGGTGAGGGTCCTGGAGTGAAATGCAAGTCGACCACTGGAAGTTGAAGTAACCTAAGAAGAAGATGACTAGAGATGACGGCAGACCCTTTGCAACACTGTGAAGGGACCACTGCTCTCCTGACCCTTTGTTCTGTGCGACAGTGGAACTCCGAAGAGGATGACTATTTCCCTTTGACTGGTGGGAACAACCAGTCCCAAGATGAACATTGATTTGAGCCATCTCCCGAGGTCCTGTGTGTTTTCCGAGCTGCAGAACACCATTACCAGGACACCCACTGCCCATTCCGAGTGCATCGTTGTGGAAAGGGTGAATCCATCCAAGTCTTTGCTGAGCCCTCAAGGACACTCCAGAGACACAATCCAACTTGTCCATAACCCCTCATCAGAGTGTGGGACTGCAGGAACCGAAGAAGATTGATCGAGCAAATCGCGTCCTTTGTTGGTGCTGCAGAAAAGGCGGCACAACCACAGAGTGACCAAAGAAGTTGATGAAAGCCATGCCAGAGGTCCTCCCTCGAGACTGCTGCTGAGAGATCCCGTCCATTGTCCTGCCTTTTGTCATCAGACCAAGGGATCCCGAGGTCACGTCCAGAGCTGCAACATCGCGGAGCATCCACCACAAACATTTTCTTCACACCTAAGGTACTGTGGGGAAAAAGATATTGCTAACCTTATTCCAGAAAGTGGCTCCAGAGCATTGGAGTGCATGTAGAGGTGTTCAGGGCAACCCCCTTATTGCCTCTGACTCAAGCCGCTGCTTGTGTCCCTTTAGCTAGTCCTTTAACAGGGTGTCCCACATTGGTTTAAACCTTCCTGTATCTTCCTTCCTAGAGGCTAAAAAGTATCTGCAGGACCTTTTGACTTCTGCTGCATTTCAAGACTTTAAGCCTCTCCAAACTGCCTTTTAGCTAGAGTTGCGTTTGGAACTTTAAAAGACTTACTGTGCAGGGAATCCGCCTCTAGAACCTGAAGCTCTGCTGGGATAACACTAACCAATTGTTTTCCTTCCCAAAAATCACTATTTTATATGTGTATGCTGACTTAATACAATTACTGTATAACTTTGTGGGTGCGCATTATTACCGATAGTACAGTAGACCTGTCAAACTTCTGTAACAATTGTGCGCGTTCAGCAACTACCAACTAAGAAGTGGGCTTTTGAAAGTATTGTAAAGTACACCTATGTGTGTTGGTTTATTGTGCTAAGTATTTAAGAGGGACTCTTGTGTAACTATAATAAATCTATATTTTAATATACCTTTATGTGTGTTTCTTTGATGTGCATGACTAGCTGGCTTCAGTGTTCTTACCCACAGCTCACATCTTCCTCTTAAGATAAGCCTGCCTGCTCTGCCACTCTACCAAGGTCTCTGAGTAGTATAGACTAATACTAAGAGATGGGGATCTACACATTATTGGAATAGCTTACTGAAGTCTTGCCTTCAAAGTGGGATTTTAGGAAAACTCCTCTAACACTGGTGTTACTGCTGGTGGGATTTGTGTAGGTTGGATTACATTGTCTCCTGGTTGTATTGTATTTCAAAGAATACATCCTCAAGGCAACTATACTGTCAAGTACTAAACCATGTCCCCTATGGAAAACTATAAGGCAGAAGCTCTAATATCTCTTACTGATGAAAACTGAAAGAAATGTGCAAGGATAAATGTCTTAGTACTAAATGACGAAAAGCTGAGTTGAGCCAAAGCTTGTTGGATTACCAAACTGTGAGTAGGGCCATAACCCCTACTCGCAGAATTGATCTGGAAAATAATGATGGTCAATGTTTAACCCTTAGCCCTAAACATCCAATTGAAAGTGAGGCAGATGATGATATGGATGTTAAGGTGATTCTTGATCCACCTTACAATCCACATACCACACCCACACCTATGTCTAACATGTCAGCTGAGCTGGTTCTAGAGATAGAGAAAGTGAAAATGCAGCTTGATTTTAGAAAACTGGAGATTGAGTCTGAAATGAGAGACAAAGAAATGAGGAAGGAAGTGCAACTCAGCAAAAAGGAAATGCAGCATGAGCTAGACATGAAAAAGTTGTCCCTTGATTCCACTTGTTTCAGAGTCCTCTTTGCCAGACCACTCCAGGAGCAGGAAGCCTCATCTCCCCAAAGATTTGTTGTGTTTGTATGACGCAAAAACTGATATTCTTGATTGACTGAGTCCATTTGAATTTAAATGTAAGGTGCAAGGTGTTAGGCAAAGTTTGAATGCAGTACCCTTTGGGAACACTTCAAGTAACTATGACTACAGGTATAGGCAACCCAACCTTTGGTATAAGCTTGTACTACACAGTTTGGGTAGCGTGTTGAGCAGCCAGGCTTATCTCAAAAGGGGAAATGTGAGCAGTAGTGGAGTTACACAAAGATTCACAGTTACAGGTATTCAAATAAACTCTTACACTCAAGGTTTCGTGCATAAACAATTATTAATGTATTTATCAGTCAGTTATAAAGCCTTCTTTAAAAGGGAGCAATGTAGTAGTAACACACAACTACACTTCTATACTGTACACTCTGAGTTTCTGAATCAGGCAAGACCCTTTTGGGATGGCCCACAGACACAACCTAAACCCATAGGTGACTTCAGTAACAAGGGTGCTGGGGACATTAATATCTTACTGTTGCCATTCAGAACACTCTTTAAAGTTGGTAAAAGGCAAAGGTTATTAGAACACAAGAAATTACAAATATTCAATAGCAGGGCAAATACTTTTAGATTTCAATAGAAGAGTCATTCAATTCAATAGGCTAAGCCAAAGTCAATGGGCAAAAGTATTGGATAGGATGAAGCAATTCTGGTAAATAAATAGAAAAGTCTTTGCACAAGTTCTTAGGAGTCTTTGATAAAAGGAAATGTAGGGCCCCAGGCAGATTAGACTTGTGCGTTGTGGAAGTTACAAGCACTTCTACAGTAAGAGGTAAGTTCTCTTAGACTTGTTTTACAGTACCTTCGTAAAAAAGAAAAGATGCAGCTGATGACTTCTGTTCCTGTGCAGCTCTGCAGACCTCACTGTCCCTGGGCCTCAGTCGTGGGGACAAGAGGGAGGATGTCGGGGGACTCCTGCAATGCACTGGGACTGTCAAAACTGGCAACCGGCAAACTTCACTTTCAGTGGCTGTTTCGCGTTTCAGCTTCTCGCGGTTACCGCAAATAGCAACAAGCTTAGTTCCTGGCTGTCAAGGTGGACTGTCTTTGCTTCTGGGGTCCTGCACTCTGCTGAGGGGGCTCAGGCTTGGTCAGTCCTGCTTCATTGGAGTCCGGAGGATCTTCCAAAAGCTTTAGGCCAGCTTAAAAGTAAGGCACACAATCTGGTGTTCCTCTCCCTGGCTATACGGTTTCCTGCACCAAGTCTGAGGAAATTCAACCAGCTCCGAGATGGATGTCCAGGTGGCTTACTTTGGAGTTGATTGGTCCCACCAACTCAAAGGGAGAGGTTGTCCTTGCAGGGGGCTTCTCTGTCGATGCAGACTTGGCAAGTTGGCACTGCAGCAGGGCTTCACCGGGCAAACCAACGGTCCAGGAGTTGCTGCAGGCGTCTTCTTCAAGCTCTCCTTCAGTTCCTTTGTCCAGTGGTTGACTCTGCATTCCAAGCCAAAAGACTTGCCTTTTATTCAGTTCTTTCCCATTCAGTCCAGCCTAGCTGTCACTCACCCAGCAAGGTGGCTGTGCTTGCCAGACAGTCAGCCAGCCAATCACCATAGAATGCATTTGGGTCTCCTAGGAGACTAAGCACAGGGAGTTTCGGGCACCTCCCTCACTTCCTGCCTACCCCAGACACTCTGGAGCCAGAGGCGGGTTTCACTCTGAAACCCCGCCAAAGGCGAAATAAACAAAGAGACCAAACCTGGTTTGGCGCACAGAGAAACTCTCTGGAAGGACCTTTCCACAAAGAACTGGCAAAAGAAAAAGACCGGGGACCATTTTGTCAAAGATGGCATTACGCCATTTTAAAAAAGATGGCTCCTGCGGTTGCTTTACCGGAGCCGCGAACGGTCGCGGTAAATGCAAACCATGGTAGTTTGGAACCAAACCACTGCCACCAGCCATGTCAGTGAGGAAAGGGTAACATAAAACATGTTACATAAGATACATAAGAAGCTAGACAAAGGGGATACTAAGTAACCCCTCCAGCACTCTATTGTAAGGTAGTGTGTGCTGGGTCTAGAAAGTTACAATGCCTAGTAAAGTCAATTTCACTTTATTGCTCTGGGAAACAGTAGTTTATCCCAGAGAAGGTATTTAAACATTGAGAAATCTGGAAGACTTCCCTGTGTCATTGCACTGAAGGTGCTTTGTGACAGATTTGAAAAAGATGATGCCTATGGAGTTTGTTAGACTCCATAACCAAAAGAAACACAGAGTAGAAAATCACATTAAAATACATGAGAGAGTGGGAAAAAGGGTCACACTCTCTCCAGGTTAAAAAAATCAAGTCCTCAAAATCCAGCAAAGTTGCTGGGGGTCTCGAAGGTGGAGGGAATTGCCACATATCTGAGAATTCTCCCTAACACAAGGTATTTGTCAAAGTGAGTTTGTTCCATGGGTAATCTGTAGACTCCCCCAGAATGCCTGTGATGCTGTGATGGAATTGAATGATGTTGATAGACAAGATTACCAGTTGGTTAAAACTGCTCTCATAGCCAGGTTTGGGAAGACCCCTTCCCAATACCTAAAAAGGATTAGGGACCACAAGAAGAGAGATGGTAACTTGTGGGCCACTTGGGTGTGTGAACGCCTTCCGACTGACCAAAGGTAAACCTACAGTCTCCAAAGGAAAGAAGAGCCCCAAGACAAAAAAATGCCACAAGGAAAAAGATTCCTGTAGAAACCCTAGAGGTCACCTCTGGGAGCCCATCACCAGCTGAGGCTGAGAGGGTGCAGGCGGAATCCCCAGAGAAATCATCTTCTCATGAGTCAAAAGTGGAGGAGATTCAACCCTGTCTGGAAGATCTGGATCCAAGAGACCATCATGAGCTGTAATCTTTGTTTGCAGAAGGTGGACCCTCAATGACAGACATCAGTAGGGGACAGAGAGAAGATCCCTCTCTAGAAGGTCTGCATCAGTAGGAAACTTCCCATAGTGAAGAGCAAGAGCCTGGGAAGCACATGTTATACTGAGAGAATGGACTCTTCGACAGTGAGCCTATGAAGTCTATTCCAGGGGACCTCTGGACACTGGCTGTACCCCAAGAATTGAGATACAAATTCCTACAGTTGGCACATGAAGTCACCCTGGCTGGTCACTTACATTTAAGAGGACCAAGGAGAGGATATCATTGTACTTTTACTGGCCCAAGTTGGGTGCAGAAATTGAAAAACATTAAAGGAGCTTGCCAGTTATCTGGTAAAAGTGGAGCCAAAAATGTGGCACTTTTAGTGCCCCTCCATGTTGTGGGAGTTCCTTTTGAGAGGGTGGGGATTGACATTGTTAGTCCCCTAGACCATCTAACTTCTTCAGGCAAACCGATTTTTACTGGTTGTAGTGGACTGTGCCACTATACCTAGTGCTATTCCAATGCAAACTGTTACTGCTCAGGCAGTTGCTAAAGCCCTAGTTGGTATTTTTTTACCAGAGTAGGGTTTCTGAAGGAGGTTGTATCTGACAGGGGCTCACATTGTATGTCTCACTACATGCAAGTCACATGGAAGACCTGTGGGGTCACCTACAAGTTCTCAACTACCTACCACTCTCAAACAAAAGGGTTAATAGAGAGGTGTAATAGAACAATGAAGAGAATGATTGGAGCTTTGGAAAAACCACTTAAAAGAAAGTGGGACCTTCTTCTGCCATGCCTTCATTTTGCCTATAGGGAAGTTCATCAAGCTGGGATGGGCTTTAGCACCTTACTGTATGGTCTTCCTGTCAGAGGCCCTTTGTCCCTGATTAAGGAGGGTCTGGGGAGTATTCCTTCCCTCAAGCCAGTAATGATTACTGACTATGTGCTAGGCCTCAGACAGAGGATGGCACAGATGATGACAGAGGCTTCTGAGGATTTGAAAGCTGGCCAAGCTATGGTCAAGCATTGGCATGAACAGAAGACAAAAATGGTGGAGTTTATTCCAGACCAACACATTCTCATCATGGTTCCAGTAAGACAGAGGGTCTTACAGGAGAAATGGACAGGACCCTTCAAAGTTGTGGGAAAACCTGGATAGGTTAATTATTTGTTAGACTTGGGCAACTCAAAGGCGGCCCTTAGGGTCTTTCATACCCACCATCTGAAGGCTTATGTTTCCAGACCAGAGTTAGGAGCTTTGCTCTTCACCTCTGATCAAGAAGGAGAGGAGATTAGACCTCTCCCAGATCTTCTAAGGCAACACCCTTCAGATGGATCAGTAGAAGGGGTAAAACTCTCTACTGATCTGTTAATGCAGCAACGGTATGAGTACAAAGATTTGTTAACTCACTTTGCCCCTCCGTTCTCACTTAAACCAGGCTTGACCCCTTATGGCCAACATGACATTAACACTTGTGATAGTGTACCTTTTAAAAGCAGGAGCTACAGGATGTCAGATAATATGAAGAATCACATAAAGGAAGAGGACAACAAGATGCTTGACCTTGGAGTGATTGAACATTCCCAGGTTCATGGGCTAGCCCAGTTGCGTTAGTGCCAAAGGCAGGAACAAAGGAACTTAGATTCTGTGTGGACTATAGGGCATTGCATGCAGTTACAAAGACAGATGCCCATCCCTTGCCAGGGATAGATGAACTGGTGGATAAGCTGGGCTCAGAAGAAATTCTCAGTGCTTTTGACTCGACAAGTGGTTATTGGCAGATTGCCATGACTGACCAGTCCAAGGAGAAGACAGCAATCTCAACCCCAGAAGGCTTGTACCAGTTCAAAGCCATGCCCTTTGAATTAAGGAATGCAGCTGCCACATTACAGAGAATGGTAAACCATGTTCTGAATGGGTTAGAGAACTGCTGCATGGCACACTTGGCTGACATTGCAGTGTTCAGCCCTACCTGGGAAGAACATCTTGACCTCCTTGGACAGGTTTTTCAGGCCCTTCAACAGGCCAATCTGACATCAAAGCAAGTAAATGCCAAGATTGTCAGAGTAAAGTGATCTAATGTGGTCATGAGGTAGGAGGAGGGGAGATTAAGACCTTACCCAGCAAAGTACAGGCTGTACAACACTGGGTCACTCCAACTACTCAAACTCAAATAAGAGCCTTCTAAGGACTTACTGGTTACTACAGGAACTTCATTGAGAACTATGGAACCATAGCTTCTCCTTTGAATACTGTATCCTCTCCCAAGTATCCTAAAAAAGTCAAGTGGAATGAGAACTGCAAAAAAGCCTTCCAGGGGATGAAAGATGCCCTCTGTAAAGCTCCAGTGCTGAGAGCTCCAGCTTATACGAAGGCCTTTTTAGTCCAGACTGATGCTTCCAAAACAGGAATAAGAGTAGTCTTGAGTCATTTTGACTAAGAGGCAGTCCAAACCCTAAGAAGAGAGGAGCCTTGTGCTCAATAGTACATGCAATGCAAGCGCACGCGGTTGTTCCAATGGGAACAACGGGGTCTCTTCAGGGGTCTCCAGCAGCTCAGGAAGGTGGGTGAGGCAATGAAGAATAGATTCCCACTATTCAGGGAGGACCTCCACTTGAAGGTAGAGGCAGTTCCAAGGTTCCGGAATAGTTTGCTAGTTCGCACTAGCAGTAGAAAGGAGAGGGGCCCCCAGGGGCCACTTGTGTGTAAAAATGGATGGAGGCGCTAAGGGCCACCGGTTAGGGTTAGGATTACTCACCGGCCCCATGCGCACTCCGGACCTAACTTCGCCAGTCGAGTCCACTGTGGTTGCAGGTTCGAATGCGACAAAAAGGACGTCTCTGCGGCTTCTAGTTCTGAAGATACAGCGATGATTCCCAAATGGCACAGTGGCGATTTCTCCGCTCCTGGTGGATGGATCAGGCCAGTTTCACTGCAGCAGGCTTCAGAGGCAAGAGGGTCACATATGCAGCGCACCTGCAAAGATTGTCGCAGTGGCTGGGCAACACGGTAACCGCATTTACTCCGGTCCTGGCGCACTCGTCTCACTTCAGACCTGGGAACACCAAGTGTACGATATTTGGGGTGAGGGTGTCGTGGACACAGAGCTAGCAGTATACCAAGGTTCGAGGGCCTCCTCAAAACGGCGATGGAGACAGAGGAAAGGTTCTGCGTAAGCTGGTCAGCCTACTGGTTGGCCCAGGGACACTTCCGAGAAGGCTTAATTGCAGCTAGTGCTGCAGGTGCCGAGAATAGTTGGTCCCACTATTCCAATAGGTCGAAGCATCTTCGCAGACCTTCCAGGACGACCAGATGGAGAGGGGTCCCACAGGACGACAGCGGGCTCAGGGTGCCAAACCTTCCAGCGGTTCCTCAACTCAGCTTCGTAGTTTCAGGATACTTGGATCCTATCCTTCGTTCGGTGGGAACTCAGGAGATCGACGTGGTATCAGTGTTTGGGGCCTCCTCTTATCCAGAGTCAATGGGAGATCTGCTCACAAACACAAACTCCATCCGTGGAGCAATCATTGACCACGGTGGTCACAGGCATTCACAGCACTCCAGACTCTCCGGCACCCAGGATGTGTATTGGGGACACACACCCCAGTCCACATCCTGGAGGCACACACACAAGGCATGCAGAAGCCTGTGAAAGCTTGGCATTTCACAGGAAACTGCATGACCAAATAAGGACTGACCCGGGTCGGCTCGACCTGGGGAAGGCAAAGGGGCAAGATGGCCAAAGGACAGGACAAAGAACCTCGTGGCATGGCCATATTGGAGCCAGGCCACCTATTCGTGCCAAACGCGGTTAACGCGGTTAACTCGGCAGGAAAGGGTTAAAATTACATGAAAAGATAAGCTGCCACTAGCCCTAGCCATGACACATCTCCTAAAAAGTCCTACGAGAGTATTTAGGGTCTTTGGAAATGACTATGAGACCCAAGTGCACTGTACTACATGTTGCAGAAAAGTTGCAAAATTGGAAAAGGACTAAGGGAAACAAAGTCTCTGAGTACTGACTGTCTTAAGGGCATGTCAGTTTCCCCATAAAAAGTGAGCGAAAGACCAGAGGAGTGAAGCAGAAGGCTGTGCTCCCCTGGCAAAGTCAGACTAAGGTGTTTAAACAGCAGCAAAAAGTTTGGGGGTGTATAACTGGAGGGAAAATTACATATAAAATGAAATCTTTCCTAACACTGCGTGACAGAGGAACTCTGAAGAGAACGACTCCTTCCCTTTCACTGGTAGGAGCAAGCACCCCCAAGACGAACTTTGATTTGAGCCATTGTTAATCAAAGTTTGTATGCAGTACCCTTTGGGACCATTACACACAACTATGACTACAGGTGTAAGCAAACCAACCTTTGGTATAAGTCTGTACTACACAGTTTTGGTAGCGGTGCTGAGCAGCCAGGCTTATCTCAAGAGGGGAATGTGAGCTATAATGATGTTACACAGAGGTCTACAATCACAAGTATTCAAATAAACTCTTACACTCAAGGTTTCCTGGTTAAACACTTATTAATTTATTTAACAGTCAGTTATAAAACATTCACTAGAAGGAGGCAACTATATATCATACACAAATATACTTCAGTACTGTACACTCTAAGTGGCATTCAATTACTGTTTGGAATTCAGAATACTTTTAAAGAGGAGCAAAAAGGTAAAGGTTAATAAAACATAAAAAGACTACAAATATTTATTTATACAGTGCAAATATTTTGAGTTCACCAGAAGAGTCAATTCAATTCCATAGGTTAGGCCGAAGTCAATTGATATTTTGATATTGATATTTTATTTCTATCGCGCTCGAACACAAGTGTTTGAGAGAGCGAAGAGGCAAGGGAGGGGAACAGGGGAGAACAAAACAACGATCTTACTAGGCCCAGTGACATTGAGAACGTGCACGTGCATGGGAGAGGGGGAGGGGAAAAGTGCATGGAAGGGGGGAGAAGTGGAAAGTGGGAAGCGAAGGAGAAAGAGATCAGTAATAACAAATAAATAAATAAATAAATAATAAAGGCAACAAACAGTGGTAGTGCAGCCATTAATTGGCAAATGCTAGGTTTAAGGCAGCAATGGGCTAAAGTCTTGGATAGGATAAAGCGGTTCTGGTAAGTAAACGGAAAAGTCTTTGCCAAAGTTCTCAGAAGTAGTTTGTAAAAAGAAGAATCATATGTTGGGTCACAAGCTGATTAGGCCTGCAAGTTGCAAAGGTTTCAAGCACTTTCACCGCGAGAGGTAAGTACTCTCAGTCTTATTTCACAGTACCTTCGAATGAAGAAAAAGATGCAGCTGAAGACTTCTGTTCCTGGCAGTTCCTGCAGATCTCACTGTTCCTGGGCCTCAGTCGTGGGGACAAGAGGGAGGATGTCGGGGGACTCCTGCACTGCACTGGGAAGATCAGCAACTAGCACTTGGCAAACTTCCATTTCAGTGGTAGTGAGTAATGCACACTAACTGGTGTCCTTCTCCCTGGTTCAACGGTTTCCTGCAGCACTCTGAGGAAATTCAACCAGCTACGAGATAAGGTTTCCAGGTGGCTTACTGTTGAGTTGATTGGCCCACCAACTCAAAGGGAGAAGTCGCCCTTGCAGGGGCTTCTCTGCCGATGTGAACTTGGCGATTCGGACCTGCAGCAGGGCTTCACCGGGCAAACCAACGGTCCAGGAGTTGCAGCAGCCGTCCTCTTCAAGCTCTTGTTCGGTTCCTTCGTTCCAGTGGTCGACTCTGCCTTCCAAGCCAAGAGACTCGCCTTTTATTCAGTTCTCTCCAATTTATTCCAGCCTAGCTGTCACTCACCCAGCAGGGTGGCTGTCCTTGCCGGACAGTCAGCCAGCCAATCACCACAGAGTGCATTTAGGTCTCCTTGGAGACTAAGGACAGGGAGTTTCATGCCCCTCACTCACTTCCTGCCCACTCCAGACACTCGGGAGCCAGGGGCGGTCTTCAGTCCTGAAGCCCACCAAAGGCGAATGAACAAAGAGACCAAACCTGGTTTGCCGCACAGAGAGAAACTTGTGAAGGACCTTTCCAAAAAGAAATGGCGAAAAAAGAAGACCGGGACCTGTTTAAACAAAGGGGGTTCAGACGCCATCTTGAAAAACATGGCTCCCACGATTTAACGCTACCGGGGCAACGAATAGTTTGCGGTCGGGAAAAATCATGGTAGTTCGTTGTAAAACCACTGCCAAGAGCCATTCTGAGAGGAAAGGGTAGGATTTGACTGCTACTTGAGTATCTAGACATAGGGGATACTAAGTAACCACTCCAGCACTCTATTGTAAGATAGTGTGTTCTGGGTTTAGGAATTGAAAAAGACTAGTAAAGTCAATTTCACTCTACTTACTCTGGGAAACAGTAGTTAATCCAGAGAAGGTATTTAAACCTTTTGGAAAGCCTGAAAGGCTTCCCTTTGTCACTGCACTGAGGGTGCTGTGTAACACAAATGAACAAGATGATGCCTATGGAGTTGGTTAGACTCCATAACCAAAGAAAACACAAGGGTAAAACACGTTTCAAAATACATGAGAGAGTGTGGAAAAAGGCTCACACTCTCCAGGTAAAAACATCAAGTCCTCAAAATCCAGCAACGTTGCTGGGGGTCTGTAAGGTGGAGGAAATTAGCACATTTTGAGAATTCTCCCTAACAGCCATCTCCCGAGGTCCTGTGTGTTTTCCAGAGCTGCGGAACCCCAATACCAGGAGACCTGCTGCCCATTCCGAGTGTGTATCATCATGGAAAGGCTGAATCCGTCCAAGTCTCTGCTGAGCCCTCAAGGACACTCCAGAGACACAATCCAACTCGTCCAGACCCCCTCATCAGAGTATGGGACTGCAGGAACCGAAGAAGATTGACCGGCAAATCATGTCCTTTGTTGGTGCTGCAGAAAAGGCGCCAAAACCACAGAGTGACCAAAGAAGTTGATGAAAGCAGTACCAGAGGTCCACCCTCGAGACCGCTGCTGAGAGATGCCCTCCATTGTCCTAGAATTCATCATCAGACCAAGGAATCCAGAGGTGGGAGCCAGAGCTGCATTATCACAGAGCATCCACCACAAATGTTTTCTTAAAACCTAAGGTACTGTGAGGAAAAGGATATTGCTTACATTATTACAGAAAGTCACTCCAGAGCATTGGAGTGCACACAGAGGTGTTCAGGGCAACACCCTCTTACCTCTGACTCAAGCTGCTGCTTGTGTCCCTTTAACGAGTCCTTTAACAGGATCTCCAACATTGGTTAAGCCTTCTTGTATCTTCCTTCCTAGAAGACTAAAAAGTACACACAGGAACTTTTGACTTCTGCTGCTTTTCAAGTCTTTTGGCTAGGATTGCGTTTGGGCCTATAAAAGACTTGCTGTGCAGGGAAACCGCCTCTAGAACCTGAAGCTCTGCTAGGATAACACTAACCAACTGTTTTGCTTCCCAAAAGTCACTATCTTATATGTGTTTACTGACTAAATGCAATTACTGTATTGCTTTGTGCGTGCACATTATTACCGATAGTACAATAGACGTATCAAACTCCTGTAACAAGAGTGTGCGTTCAGCAACTACCAACTAAGAAGTGGCCTTTTGAAAGTATTGTAAAGCACACCTATGTGTGTTGGTTTTTTGTGCTAAGTATTTAACAGTGACTCTTGTGTAACTATAATAAATCTATATTTTAATATACCTTTATGTGTAACTGTTTCTTTGATGTGCATTACTAACTGGGTTCAGTGTACTTACCTACAGCTCACATCTTCCTTTTAAGATAAACCTAACTGCTCTGCCCCTTTGCCAAGGTCTCTGAGTAGTACAAACTTATGCTATTAGATGGGGATCTACAAACCATTGGGATAGCTTACTTAAGTCTTACCATCAAAGTGGGACTTAAGAAAACTCCCCTACCAAAGACTTACAGTTCATTGAGTTAGAAGCGTTTCAACACAATTCTTTAGACACAGTGTTGGGCATCCAGGGCCGATACCATAGAAGTGACTGAATCCAATGTTTTGGAGGAAGAAGTGACCAAATTGTTATTTTTATTTTTTTACCGAAAACAAACGTTTAAAATAAAATATATGTGGGGGTGGGGTAAGGGATATTAATAAAGGTTGGGGGCAGGAGAGGGGAATGCGGGGGCTCCATCTCCCTTTGCAATAAAAAAGGATTTGGTCACTTCACTCTTTCGAAAACAAGGATCTGGTCAAATCACCTACATCCTTCCAGGGCTGGTGCATGGTTAGTCCTCCTGGACTTGAGGCATTGTTGAACCTCCTAAGCTGTGTACATTTGGCCCTACTAGGCTGGATACATGGTTGGCCCTCATGAGTTGAATGCACATTTGGTCCTCCTTGGCTGGATTCACGTTTGGTCCTCCTGAGATAGGTGAGCTCCTTCCGTGTAGTGTCTCTTTCCCCAACAAGGCTTCCAACAACAAAATGCAAGGGGTCACTTGCTTTCTCTCTGGGTCTGGGTATCTCATGAAACCAAGGAATCCAGCACAAATATTTCAGGTGATCATCTCCTCTATCCCCTCGCCCTCCCTCAGGGGCCCCTGAAGCTGAACAGCATCGACTCCAGTTCAGACACATCGAAGGCTGCTCCTCAGTCCTGATCTCAGTAAGACCCTTGTCACTGCTTCGACTACTGGACTGGTGGGATCAAGTCTTGACACAAGCACGAGGTCTGTGTCATCGGAATTGTCCCTACCAATATTGCATGACCCCCAACCCACCATCTACATTTTGGTGGTAAGGAACAGTGAAAACATTTCTAAAAAAACAAATTTGAGCACTTGTGAGTCGAGCAATAGACCAAATATAGTGTCAGTCTCAGGGGTACAACCAACCTCCAATGGAATGATGCGCATTCCAACTAAATATTTATTTCATTATTATCTTTAATTAGTACCCAGCGAGGGACATCAGATCGTTTCAAACGATCTCATTGGCCCTCGCCAGGTTCCTTACCCGGCTGCAGTTCCAGAGCTCGGCGTCCGCCGGAGTTCCTTCACTTTCCTTCTCAGGCCACCATGTAAAGGGAGAAGAAACTACGTGTTGGACTTCAAGCACCCCATCTGTCATAGCAGGACACGCCAAAACAGGCTTTCTCTTCTAGAATTGTGCCTCAAGTTATCACATTCCCTGTCGACTCTGAGTTACCAGGGGCAAGATTATTTAAAAGGAAATAGTTTTATGTTATGCAGTAAACATAGTAAACAAAAATGTCTGGTTAATGTTGCCCTTGTGAAAATGTTTTAAGACAATGCCAACTGGGACACACCCTGTTCTCTGGATTCTGTATTACCTAAGCAGAAAAGCCGGTGAAATGTGCTTTTTCTCAATGTTAGGAACTGTTGCAAATATTAGTTAATCTGGCACCAGGTGTTTTAGTCGGCTAAAGCCAGTTTGTTTCTTAGCTCTCTGTATGTTGTAACACTTTACAAAGTTGAAGAACTTCACTTGTAAATACATGTATTTCTTTAAATATTTTAAGGATTCTTCTTGTCTGTGGTTTTATTTTACTGGATTATTATTTTAAAGTTGAGGTTCTGAAGTGAACCACAGCTCTCAACAAGCAATTTTTGCCTTGTACACTTAACTTGAACCATGCTACTGCTCTAGCTCTGGAGTATGAGACTACGACTCTCACAATATACGTTACCTGAAGTACCTTTGTTTGTGAAAGTGCCACTGCACTATTCCTTTGGAAATTTGGAACCACAGACCCACAATACCAGTCTCCACAGTTTGCCTTGACTTTGTCAGCGACAATTCCACATCTCTTACAAAGGAATTCTATGGAAGGATGGGTAGGCGAGTATTTGTTTGCATTTGACACTTCAAAATTGTATTGTATTGATGTAATACAGTGTATATATTTTGACAATTGTTAGGACAGTTTTTCTAAAGTCCAACTAAGGGCTTTATAAAACAAAGGGCTTTATAAAACAAAACATCTGAGGCAGTATATAAATCCACTCTTAGTATAAGGCTGTACCACCTGAGAACATTTGGTAGTGTAGACAGAGCATCCAGGCTTATCTTAGGAGGGAGAGAGTGCTGTAGCTTGGTATAAAGAAATTGTGGCATACATATTTGTTAGGGGAGTTTTCCTAAAGTCCACTTGAGGTAAGACTTCATAAACCTATCCCAATGGTATACAGGTCCACAAATCTTAGTATCAGTCTGTACTACTCATGGAACCTTGGTAGAGCGGCAGAGCAGTCAGGCTTATCATAAGAGGAAGATGTGAGCTGTAGGTAAATACACTGAACCCAGTTAGTAAAGTAGATTGTCTTAAAATACTTAGAGCATTAAACCAATAAACATAGGATTACTCAGAGATACTTTTCGAAGGCCACTGCTTAGTTTGTAGTTGCTCGCAGTTAGATTTGTTACATTTCAAACTAATGACAGTTCTAGCGTGTTACCGGTACTACCGTGCACTCGCATAAGACAGAAGAAATGTGGTCATTGTGTATAAGTCTTTTTGGAAGGAAAACATTTGGTTAGTCAAACAGTAGCAGAGCTTTACGTTATAGAGAGGGTTTCAGAGCAAACTAAAGCTTTTAAAGTCCAATTCCTAACTAGCAGCAAAAGTCAGTTCGGAGAGGGCTCAAAGTCTTACAAAGCAGGAAAAAAAAATAAAGATCCTTAGGATTCTTCTAGCCTCTAGGAAAGGATACTTGAAGACTGAACACAGCGGTGGAGACCCTGTTAAAGACCTTGCAAAAGGGACACAAGCTGGTAGCTTAGGTAAGAGGTAAGAGTGGACATCCTGGACACCTCTTCTTTCACTCCAGCACTCTGGATTGCTTCGTGGTTTAAGGTAAGCATTAAGGAGAATTATCATTTCTGTGTTAATTCCTTTCTACCTTAGAGACCCCCAGCTCTTTTGCTGGACTGTAGGACTTTTAATTTGAATCCTGGAGTGAGTGAGACCTTTTTCTCACTCTCTCATATCTTTTTATCTGATTTGGACTCTGTGTTTCTTTTGGTTTTGGAATCTGACAAACGCCATAGGCATCAACTTTTTGTATTGTGACACACAGCACCCTCAGTGCAGTGGCACAGATGAATCCTTAGGATTTCTCTTAAAAAAAAGTGTGCAAAAAGCAGGCGTTAAAGCACCAAACCGCTAAGGGACCTCGTAGTAAGGCGGTAATGGTTAACGGTCACCGTTACCATTAACGGTGGCCGTTAACCATTACCGCCTTCCGTGTAATGAGGCTCAGTGACTTTTGCCTTAGTAGAGAACGGAGAAGGAGGCTTTATCAGGCCCTGGATTGCTCGCAGACAGACGAGAAGGTGGGGGCAGCAGGGAGTGAGTGCTTTGCACAGAGAGACCCCGGAGAAAGGGATTTTTAGCTTGCTAAGAGCTGACAGTGAATGAGAGAAATGGGAGGATGGTTTTGTAACACAGATAGCATGTACAAGATATGATGTACAATGTCACGATGACAGAACACACAGTGACTGGGAACAGAACAATACATGCGTACACAGACTTTCAGGCGCTTGGCTAGAGAAATGCTGGTTTGACAGAAACAAGTGAATGCTTAATGTAACCATGGAGAAGGAGTACGTCATTTGACATTATAAATGGAAGCCAGAAATTGGTATGAGATTGAGAGGCGTTTGGGAATGAAAGGAAGCGGTGCCATTGAGGGAGAAGCGTTTTGGGTGCAGCAGAATCGGATGGCTTTGGCTGACATGCAGAAGGGGAAGCATTCTGATGAGAGCAGATGAGATCGATCTAGCAGGGAGACTGGCAGAGAGTTGGCAGGAAGACCAGACCACTGAGAGGCCTGTGCAGGGACTGGCTGGCTGCAAGGGAGCTGGAGAGGGGAGTGACGAGATTGGGAAGCTTGAACATGCAGAGGGGAGTATTGCTGATTGATTAAGTATGAGGTGTAATTGATCTGAATAAGACATGTGCAATGGGGAATTAGGACAGACACCCACACAGAGCTTTTGGTTTGCTATAAGGGGAAATCAGACAGGGATTGTCTTAGAGAGAGAGTGTGAAGTGTGGTGTGGATTGGAGAGGAATGCTGAATGCTGACACTTGCCATATGTATTTTGCTATTAGCCTGATAGATCCAGCAGGACTGGATAATTGCTATTAGATTTCTTGCATTAGAAGTCTGTAAGGCTTACATGTATTGCATTGCATTGTAGATTTGCACCCAGAGCAAAAAGTGTGCAAAGTCAGGTTTTGCATTATAGTAGTGTTTGCATCATGCCTTGCTGTGCATGAATAAAAGTGTTTTTTATTGTTGAACTGACTTGTGTGTTTTCTTTGTGCCTTATGTTATTTCGTTTTGTGTCTATTCTTAGGGTTATGGTATTAGGGTATGTTTGTGTGTCCATAGCATAGTAACTTAGCAGTAACACAGTGCACAATCACCTTGAGATACATGAGCAGGGGGGGCATAGTGGTCCACACCCCCCTGAGGTAGTTTTGGAAAATAACAAGTGGTCGCCCATGTGGGGCTAGGCCAAAGGTAGATTTGTTTTCAGTCTAACATACATAGTATCCACTTTGTCTACTTTCTCATCTTTTTTCCTACCATTGTGCGTTTTTACTGCAGGCTGAATCCTCAGCTGTAGTATTGCACCCAGGGGTGCCCATTTTGTCAAATGGCCTAGTCTTCTTTTTCCGCCATTTCTTGCTTGTGAGGTCTTTCTTGGGTTTTACTCTGCGCGCCAAACCAGGTTTGGCCCCTTTGTTTGTTTTGTCTTTGGCGGGATTCATGGGTGAAGCCCGCCTCTGACTCCAGCGTGTCTGGCAGGGCAGGAAGCAAGGGAGGTTCCGAAATTCCCTGTGCTTAGTCTCCTTGGTTACAGGAATGCACCCAAAGGTGATTGGCTGGCTGGCTGTCCTTGGAGGGCAGCCACCCTGCTGTGTGAGTGACGGCTATGCTGCGAAGGAATGGGAGAAAATTGCATAAAAGGTGAGGTCTTTTGCAAGGAAGGCAGAGTCGACCACTGGACTAAGGAACCAAAGAAGAAACTGGAACAGAAGCTTGCTGCGCCCTCCTAGACCATTGGTTTGCCCGGTGAAGCCCTGATGCAGTGCTGAAGCTCCAATTGGAACGGACAACTTCTTCCCTTGGGTTGGTGGGAGCAACTGACCCCAAGACGAACTTGACTGAAACCGCTCTCCCTGCTGGCTGTACTTCTTTGCTGCTGCTGGAACTGAGTGCCAGGGGAAAGGAACACCAGGAACGTGTGCATAGTCTTTATGCCGGACCTGAGATCCAGGAAGATCCTGAGGACCCCCGATGCAGGGTGACCCAAGTCTGAGCCACCTCAATAGAGTGCTGGACCCCAGAAGCAGGAGTCCAAGAACCATGGTGGTGCTATTTGGCGTTAGCTGAAACAGCAAAGTGCCGCTGATCTGGAGTAAGCCCATTGCTGCTGCCGACCTTCAAACCGCAGTGCAGGAGTCCCCAGACATCCACCCTCTTGTCCCCACGACTGAGGCCCAGGAACACAGGATCTGCAGGACTGCAACAGGACCCTTTTCTTCAGACTTAAGGTACAGTCTAACTAGGGATACTTACCTCTTGTTGTACGTAGCTTGCTTGCTCTCACTGGAGACTTGCAATAGCTGCCTTTTGCAGAGTTGCTTGCATCTCTGCTTTTCACAAGCCTCACAGCTTGTGGCCCAACAGTGATTCTGCTCTACAAAACTCTCTTTCCCATTGTGCAAGACGTTTTGTGCTATTCTCAAGAAGTGCCTCTGCTCCCCTAGACTTTGCTCAATTGACATTGGCTGTCCTGGCTCCCTGCAGACTCTTCTTACCCTCTGGCTTTGTGTTTATCTGTCCCTCAAAAAAATCATACATAAGTTACTTGTCTAGCTGGGAAAGGTTTAACTTATATTTCATTGGGGGATTGGAAAGTACTTACCTGTTCAGAAAACGTGTTAACCTTTGTTTCCTTCCCTAACCCTTTTCCTTTTTCCACAACCGCAGTATTGCATTTATGTGTTAAAGTGATATATCAATGTCCACAGTGTCCTAGGTATTGAAGTCACCACAGGGTGTAGGAAGTGTGTGCGTGACATCCCAAAAGGGTATTTACTTACTTAACTGAAACTGAAGGAGTCTATTTTTTAAGTGTATTTTATTGTTACATATTGTCCTTTCTAAAGAAGGCTTATTTTAAAACTGACTGTTAAATAAATAAATACTTTTTTAAATAAGAAACCTTGAGTATATGTGTTATTTGAATACTTGTCACTGTGAATCTCTATGTTGCACCTCTACAGCTCACATTGACCCCTCTTGAGATAAGTCTGGCTGCTCAGTCACTCTACCAACTTGTGTAGTACAGACCTATACCAAAGGTTGGGTTCCCTATTGCTAAGAGGAAATGGCTGGTGTAGTCTCCCACAGGGTTACTACATACAATCTTGCCTAACACTGGGGGCTGATGGTGAGGATTTGTGTAGAGTTGTTACATTGTGTATGTTGCTGTGCTTGTGTTCAACTAAACCGCCACAAGGACAAGCTCCATCAGAAAGTAAAAAGCAATTGCAACATGCCAAATATGGATAACTTCAGTCAGGAAGCCCTGATCATTTTAACAGTAGATCAACTGAAAGAAATGTGTAAAGTCAGGAGTCTTACTGTAAAAGGAAAGAAAAATGAAATGATCACAAGGTTGTTGAATCACCAAAGTTTGGGTAGTAGGCCTACAAAACCTACTAACACAAGAAATGTGGAAAATGATGATGAGGATGACAGTTCAGAGCCTAACTCTATTGCACAAGAGGAGTAAGAGGAGGTAGAGGAGTCTCAGGTTAGAAACCCCTCTTTGCCACAGCCTGCCCTCTTGTCTCAACCCATGTACACTGGGACCCCACAAGGTCCCACAAGGTCCAACATTTAGCCCATAGTTTGTTTCTCTTGTGATGAACATAATTGGATTGGAAACCAAAAGATTAGATGCTCAAAGAGAAGCCAAACATCAGGACATCAAAATCAGGGAAATACAGCAGGCACTGGATATGAAAAAAGATTGTCTATTGAATCTGCTTCCCTCAAAGGGTCCTCTAGGTCTTCCAGTCCCAAGAGGCCTCGTCTGCCCAAAGACGTAGTGAGTATGTAAGATGTGAAAGAGTGCAAATCATGCTATACTGGAGTTCAGTGAGCCTGAGAGACAACAGCATGAACATTTGAATCTGGCCTTAATAGTCAGATTTGGGAAAACTCCTTCCGAGTACCTTAAGAGGTTTAGGACCTTCAGAAAGACTGATGGTACCCATTGGGCTACCTGGGTGTGTGAATGTTTTAAAAACTTAGATGGTTGCCTTAAGGGTTACAAAGTGAACACCTTTGAAGGAATGAGAAATCTGTTTCTGTTAGAATCTATTTTTGATGCTTGCGATACTAAGCTGAGACAGAACTTGGCTGACTCAAATGAGATTGATTCCAAAAAAGTAGTAAAGGATGCTGACTTGTGGGTTGCCAACAGGGCCACTCACAGGGACTCTGGGGCCACTCATAAGAAGTATGAGGGGGATCACTACAAGAAAGATGGAAAAGAGAATTCTAATTCCAACCACCCAAAAGAGGGCCACAAACAGAAAAAGGGTAAACACCATGGGAAACCAGGTCAGTCTAGTGAAACCCCTGGTGCCAAACCAGAGGGAGGTCAGCAGAAGCCCCCATTCCAAAGAACATTTGGTAAATGTTATGCTTGTGGGTCTACTGACCAAGTGAAAGGGGATCCCATTTGCAAGGGTAAACCTTCAGGGGTCCACACTGCCTCCTTAGCCTTCATCCCTGAGAAGAAGCTCATATGGTAAGTGGCAACTTTCAACTATTGGCTGAAGATCCCATTGGAATCTCAGCCAGTGTTTCTTTAATGTCCCTTGGTCTGTGGGAACAGCAACATGTAGATGTGTATAACTCTATTCCAGATAACACCAAAGAATATTACAAGGGCAGTGTACTTGTAAATGGCCAGGAGACTCCTGCTATTAGAGACACTGGGGCCAGCATTATAGTGGTTAATGAAAGCTTTTTCAAGCCTGAGGATGTTGCTAAGGCACCCAAAGGTCTCACTAAACTTGCTTGAGGCCCAATTCAGATGGTTCCAATTCTGCCAGCTCTCATCCAGTGCAATAATATGACTGTAAGAATACCTGCCAGTGTACAAAATGAGTTGCCTGGGAGAGTCACAATGGGGAATGACCTAAAGACTCTTGGAGTTGTTTTAAGCACCCCCAGGTCTCCCAGTAAAAGGAAGCAGGAGCCAACTAGATTGGTGAGAGAGGCAACTTTAGATGACTCTCAATGGGAAGTTACAGAACTAACTATTACTCCCAGTCCCCAAGAAGGACACCCTTCTAATTCCAGGCCAAAGAAAGAGACAAAGGGGAAACCCAAGGTGTCAGGAAAGAAGAAAGGTATCACACCTGTTCAAAGGGCAAGGACATCCCCGAGAAGACAGTACAAGGTAACAACTATGACCCCTACACCAGCTGAGGCTGAGTGGGAGGATCAACCATAAAGTGATGAATCAGCTACTGGTGAAACAGAGCTGGAAGAAGCCCATCCCTATGTTGGAGATCTGGATCCTAAAGACCATCCTGAGCTGCAGACTTTACTTGCAGAAGGTGGACCCTCTAGGGTAGACTTCAGCAGAGATCAAAGAGAGTGTCCTACTCTTGAAGGTGTTCACCAACAGGCAGCTTCCCAGCTGGATGGGCAAGAGCCAGGGAAGCACAGGTTGTACTGGGAGGATGGCCTCCTCTACAGTGAGCCTATTGAGTCTACCCCATGGGACTACAGAAGTCTTGTAGTGCGCCAGGTGGAGAGACCCTGGTTTCTACAGTTAGCCCATGAGATTCCTCTGGCTGGTCACTTAAGATTTAAGAAGACCAAGGAGATAATTTCTCTGTATTTCTACTGGCCCAATATGGGGTCCTATGTAGATAAATTCTGTAGAAGCTGTAACACTTGTCAGACTTCTGGCAAGAGTGGCGCCAAGAACGTGGCACCCTTGGTGCCTCTCCGAGTGGTTGGATTCCTTTTGAGAGGGTAGGGATTGATATTGTTGGTCCTCTTGACCCTCCCACATCTTCAGGCAATCGATTTGTATTGGTTGTGGTAGACCATGCTAGCAAGTATCCTGAAGCCACACCTATGAGCACTGTTACTGCTCAGGCAGTGGCTAAGGCCCTCCTAGGTATCTTTACTAGGGTTGGTTTTTCTAAGGAGGTCATCTCAGACAGGGGGACAATTTTATGTCCCACTACATTCAGACCATGTGGAAAACCTGTGGAGTCACCTACAAGCTCTCAACAGCCTACCATCTCCAAACCAATGGCGCAGAATCCGGCAGTGAGTCCAGTCTGCCCCTGCTTACCTGCTGGAGACTGTGTTTCTTTGCTTCTTTGCTGGAGTTCTGGAAGAGTTCTCCACCTTTAATTGAGAAGACTTTCCTATTTAACCACCAGGTGACGCACAGTGCCGGCACGCAGAGTCCGGCAGTGAGTCCAGTCTGCCCCTGCTTACCTGCTAGGGACTGTGTTTCTTTGTTGCTTTGCTGGAGTTCTGGAAGAGTTCTACACCTTTAATTGAGAAGATGTTCCTATGTAACCACCAGATGGCATGCAGCGCCAGAGCGCAGAGTCCGGCAGTGAGTCCAGTCTGCCCCAGTCAGCCCCACGCAGCCGTACCAGCCGAGCTGTATATTGCGCTTCCAAAAGGTGAGCAATATCTGAAAAGTGATTTTAAGTCTGCACACAAGCGGCTATCTGATATAGTCAAGACTAACATTTATTTTGTGAAGTGTTCAGTGTGCGCGGCTAAAATGAAGGATCAAAAGGAATTGCATGACAAAGGCCCTCTCACACGGCAGAAGCTATTGCGCTGCCGCGCAAAATCTGATACAAAATTGGAGACATGTGGGGTGAATTTGCGAGCGGCTCCGACGGAGGAGCAGAGGGCCACGGTGTTGGTGGTGAGAGAGGAGCACGAGGCTCCGTTGAGGCGAAAGATGGCGTCTCTCGCTTCCTCCCCTGCCTCACACGCTCTGCCCCCTGCCTGGGCTGGTTCGGCAGAGACTTGCCTTTCGTCCCCTTTCCTCCGAACTGTTCCGTGTCAACTTGACAAAGTTGACGCATTTCAAACTACGAGTGAATCTCAGGTCGAATATATTGTGTCCAGTACCACGAACAATGAAGCTGCTAACTTTAGCACTGATGTGACAGACATAGAAATGCTGGAGGCTGACATAATTAATGCAAAAAACAATGGAAAAATAGGGTGCTCATCAGAAACTGACAACGAGGTTGAGATGGTAATTAGGGAAGTAACATCACACACTGCCGTTGTTTCGAGTGCTGGCGAAGTTGATGCTGATGTCAATCTAATGAGTGCTGCAACGCCTGATGAAACAACCAGCAACGTCACCTCAATGAATGTTGTATCGCCGCTCCTAAGACAAGTGACGCCAGCTGACTGTAGCTCTTCGCAGCACCCTATAAATGAGTCAGGCTGTGCAAGAACGAACTCAAACGAGTTGGGTTCTGTCAGATTGACTTTGGGGAAAACCAATGATACTGGTGGAATGAAAACTAAGCTGGTGCTCAGGACGAGCAAGCAGCAAGAAAGTGGTGCACGTGTGAATGCTGACCTTGATAGTATCCACCCCCAGTTGGAATACAGGCACATTTTTAAAACCCCATTCAAGAATGTGAGAGTTGGTGTGTCTTCATTGGATTCTAATACCAACTCTGAGAACACGGCAAGTAAGTAGCAAGAGCTTTCATTAAGGGAAGCCTGCTTGACAGAACGCTTGAAGGCTGACTTTCTGAAGCTAAGCGACAGACTAAATGCCAGCTGTGATTATGGGGTCAGTTTTGATGTCTGGTGTCGCAACACCAAGTGGTTTCTTAAAGCAACATCACAGAAACAAACATGATGCTTTCATACTACATGATATGAGGCCAGCAGTGCACAGCCTTTCAAAAGACCGAACAAGCACCCCGCAGACGGTGAAAGCTAATTCAATACTGGAATCAGCAGCCCGAGATGAAGTGATCATCTGTAACGGACATAATGATCAACTGTGTACCACGCATGTTGAAGTTCGCCACATGTAAGCTCCACCCAGTTACATGCCTCAAAGAAGTCGACAACTCCACTAACTATTGACGTTGATGATCATGAATCTAATAATAAAGGCCAGCTCTCTGTAGCAGCTGGTCTCTAAATTCATAGCAATGTTCTAGCGGCTACTACAATAGCAATGGTGCCATTTGTAAAAGTCACTAAACGATTCCTTAAAAGACCAGGGCTCACTACTTACAATGATAAAAAAATCAAAGCTTATCTCTCTAGAAATATTTACAGAGCAAATCCAAAGAAGGCTGGATTGCGAAGCTGAAACTTCTTCAAAATGGCATAACAGGCTAAGTGATCTAGCAAGACACGCGATCTCCGGCAAAACCAACCTGATGGAGGCTGTGACTGAGTGCACAAAATGGATGCAGCATCATTTTTACAACATGGCTTCCAAGGAAGATGCCGAGGCCTGCATCTGCAAGTCAAAGATTGCGGAGGCGGCAAAAGCTAGGAGTATTCCATCTGCACTTGTGAATCTGGTCCCTAATGTAAACGGAACTCAAGTAGAGATAATAAACATCGGCGACACAGAGACAATTCCACAAATCTTGAGTACATCAGTGAGTGGATTCAATGGTTCAACGCAGCCATTGATCACGCATCATTCCAGCATACCGACCTGTATGAATATTCAAAATGGCAGTGTTGCTACATTATTTAGAGGGAATATAAATGCTGGTTCGGGGATTGTTGCTCAAAAGAGGTCCCTCAAGCAGCAACAAGGAGCCAAAGCAAAGCAAAAAAGTAAAGATGCCCATCCCACTAGTTGCTTAATATCCTGGAACACTCGTGGCTTTATGCACTTGTTTTGTGAGAGTGGGCTAAGTAAAGAGTGCTACTCATTTATATTCCTACAAGAGACCTGGCTACGTGACCTCCCGTTAAGCGACGGTTATACGATTCTCCTGAATACGGCTGGAAAAAACAAGACCGGCCGCCCATTCTCAGGTTTAGTAATAATGATTAAGAATACTGGAACCTGGAAAGTATTAAGATCATCAAACCCTAATTTGTTTGTACTAGGAACAGTGCTATGCTCAGCCCAACAAAAAAATCTTGGAATGGAACATCTCCATATTTTAAACATCTATTGGAATCCGGCCATGATATCATCTAAGAAGCTCATTGACTCTATAATGCTGCTGATTGACAATTGTATCTTGGAGTTCCATAACATCCACATCTTAGTATGTGGTGACTTTAATCTTTCATGGTTCAATTCACACGGCGAAAGGGAAGTAATGGAACCAATGCAACACAATCATACATTTAAGCGTGCTAAATGTTGGGAAGACGAAAGTTCCATAAGTAACGGTGAGATGTTAAATGGTCAAGTTGTAGGTGACATCCTGGCCAGACCGACATGGGCTAGAAATGGATGTCATAAAACCCTTGATTACATCTGGGCGTCAAGGAATTTCATTCTCCTGACCACAATAATTTATTTTTTTTCCATCTTTATTTGTCATTTTCAAATAAGCATATGCAAGATATTACAATACAATGCAAACAATACAATTGAAAATCTGTATATTTTAACACATACAACTACTAAATATCAACCATGCCCCAGGAATTATATAGAAACTAATTGGCACTACTAATTTTAATAATATCAATTTAATTACAAAAAAGAATGTCCACATTTTCAAACATTTAGACAAAAAGCACAAAACAAACACTTACACACAGACTAACAACAACAAACCCTATACCACATCTTTGCTATTATCTGACCACTTAGATTAATGAGCTACTCACTCTGATGCTCTGTTACCATATAAATCATTAAAAGGCTTCCACAAAATCCAATAAGCTTCTTCCTTACCCTTCCTCTGAAACATGACCAGTTCAAAATCAGATAATATCAGTATATCATTAATCAACCCTCAACCCGCAGCTTTTTCCTGGTCTTCCAAACTTTTTTTTTTAAAACAATTTTTGATTAATTCCAACTTGAGAAACATACATTGCGACACCAATTATACATTCCAATTCACATGTACAGTTTCATGTTGTTTCCTCTGCCATTTCCCCTCCACCCCTCAACCTCTCCCAAGCCTACCCCACGTCACTGCCTCCCACCACCATTTCTGAGGGGGCTCCTCCTTCCGCTCCCCCTGAGGAGCTACAATCCTCCTCGCTTGCCTGGTCAGACCCAGACAGGGTAGCTACTAATTGCCTCCAGGCTATCAACGTCTCCGCTTCCTCCTCCCCCCTCTGTTTACTGCTTCGCTCCACACCACCGTTTCAGCTTCCGGCCACTTTCGAAGATCATCCCACCAGGCTTCTTCTTTCGTTCTGCTGCCTGCTTTCCAGCTCATAGCTATCCTGTGTTTGGCAAGTATTTAAGCCAGGTCCTTACGTTTGCTCACGTGTCTCAGTTTGCGCGGCCTGGGGAACCCCCCTACCATGCACGCACACAGAGAATCCACATCCAGACTTATCTCTTTCTCCGCCATGAGGTGGGCTACCTCCCCCCAGAATCTCCTTATTTCGGGGCATGCCCAGAACATATTTACTAATCCGGCATTCACTTCTCCATATTTAGGGCATGTTTGTGTACCCGCATTTTTAAACTTAGCTACCTTTTTAGGGGTCATATATGCTCAGTTGGTAACATATAACTGGATCTGCTGCAATCTCATATTCCTGGACACTTTGCGGTGGTATCCCTGTATCCTTACCCACAGCCTGTCCCACATTACTTCCCCGGCTTCCTCCTCCCAATCCCGTCGCAGCTGGATCACCTCCTTCCCCACCCTCGACATCAATAGTTCATAAATGCGGGAGACCTCATGGCCTCCGTCCGCTATGTCATAAAATGTTTCTATGGCTTTATCAGGCTGTCGAGTTAACACTGTCTCTGACCATGTACCTTTTATCATCCTCACCAGCCTAGTATAAGTGATGTATTGCCCCCGGTGTAAACCCATGTCTTCCACCAGTGTATCAAACTCCACCACCTTCCCGTCTTGCCACACATCCCCAAGAGTTGCTATACCAATCAGTTCCCAATGCCTTCTGACTGTCCTCCTCATTTGCTCATCCACTCCATTCAGTGCCAGTAGCGGCATCTGTGGGGAGCACGGGAACAGGTTCTCCATAACCTGGCAGCCTCCCTGCCACATTTTCCAACCCAACTCTAGCATTCTCGTCCCTTCGTCTCGCTGCGATATCGGCAACCATATCCATTCATTCAGAAAAAAACGGAGCACACTCGGCCTTCAGCAGTCTGCACTCCGGTGTAGGGTCTTCCGATAACTACCTTGCCATGTATTGTAGTTGGCTAGCCAGATAGTATACTTCAAAATTGGGCAATCTAATGCCCCCCTGGTCGTATGGGTTCTGTAGAGTCCATAATGTTATTCTATTCCTGAAATTGTGCCATATGAACCCCCTACATATACTCTGGACTTTGGCGAAGAATCGTTTGGGTATCATGTATGGTATGTTCGCAAAGTAGTGCAGTAACCTAGGCACTACCACCATCTTTAAATGGGAGCTTGGCCCAAAACCTCATGCTATTTTCTATGTCAGCCACCGCCTTCTCTGCGTTTTGTTTGTGTGCAACCTCAACACTGTGGTGTACATCTATCCCCAAGTATCTAAAAGTGTCGGTTTCCCATTGTATCTGTAATACCAGCAGTTTATCTCGTGGTATCCCTTTATATCTACCGAGGGGAAATATACACAATTTTTTGGGGTTCACTGTTATGCCAGACAGCACCGCGTATCACTCCATAACTTCCAAAATATACTGTAGGTTCTCCTCAGCGTAACTCAAGTATAGCAGCATGCAATCAGCATACAGCGATATCAGATGTCACCCCCCTTTCGTATCGATTCCCACTTCTCCATATGCCTGCCTCAAGTATATCGCCAAGGGTTCAAGTGCCAGGATAAAAAGCATTGGGGACCACGGGCAACCCTGTCTAGTACCCCTACTAAGCCGCCACCGTTCTGAGATGGTAGCTCCCGTCTTGACTCGAGCCAATGGTCTACTGTACAACAGTTGGACCCACTTCAGATAGGTGGGCCCAACACCATATTGCTTCAAGGAAGCCATTAACCAGGGCCATTTAACTGAGTCGAAGGCTTTAACTGCACTTATGAAATTATTGCAACCTCTTGGGAGCCCCTCTCTGTCTGTTCTATAACATGGTGGAGCCTTCTAAGATTGTCGGATATACTTCTGTGCGGAAGATACCCCGTCTGATCAGAGTGTATGAGTTTATTGATAACCAGTCTCAGCCTATTCGCCATCAGTGCCGTGAGTATCTTACTGTCTTCATTGAGCAATGACAGTGGTCTATATGATCTGCAGTCTGTACTTGGTTAATTAGGTTTAAGGAGCGGAATAATGATCGCTTCCCTTAGGGACTCTGGTAGCGCACCTCTGTCTAGCGCCTCGTTTAACGTAGCTAGCATCGGGGGAAGCAGATCTGACCTATATATTTTGTAGAATTTACTGGGGAGTCCATCCACCCCAGGGGCTTTATTAGTGGGTAGTAGCTTGATCACTTCTTTTAATTCTTGTAACGTAATTGGGGCCTCTAAGTTCTCCCTTTCCGCTGCCTCCAGCTTGGGAAGGTTGATCTCTGTCAATGTTTCCACTGAATCTATTTCACCACCTTCAGTAGTATCCGTGTACAATCGCTGGTAATACTCTAGAAAACATTTATTCACACCTTCCTGGGTATCTAGTGTCTGTCCATCCATCCATCCCCTTAACCGCCCTAATTGCTTGCCTGGAGGTCTCCCTCTTGTATAACCAGGCTAGTAATCTGCCTGGCTTATCTCCCTCTGTGTGCTACCTTTCCACATATTTTTTGTAGTTTAGGTTACATAATCTTTCCCAGTGATCCCTACAATCTTGTTATAGTTGGCGTATGGTCCCAGCCTCCTCCCTTGAAGGCCCACCCTCACGCACCATGGTCTCCAATCTCTTTTCCGCCTTGTGCAATTCCCTTGCTATTCCCCCTTGTAGTCCTTTGGATTTAGATATCGCTGCCCCCCTCACCACTACCTTAAATGCCTCCAATAATGTACCCGCTGATTCTACACTCCCGTTGTTGTGTTTGAAATATTCTCTAATATCCTCCCTTAGGTCCTCCCTAAATACAGTGGCCCTCATTACGACCCTTGCGGAAATCGAAAAACGATGGCGGAAATGCAATACCGCCATCGAATAGCGCTCGGTGCGATCATGACCCGTCACCGTAAAGTACGATGCCATTAGCGACACCGTAGTGAACGCCAACGCTAACTGCACCAAGTACGCGCACGCGCGCCATGCCAAACCGTAATTACCACCATGGCGCAACGGTACGCGAATTCTGACCCTAGCGGACATGTACCTAACGCCATCAAGCACGGCGGAAAGTACCATTCCGCCATGGTGAGAAGTACGGCATCGCGAACCAACCGTAAACGGCCATACTGAGTGCCTGTACACCACTCCCTGGCCACATTGCACAACTCCTCGTAGGTGCAATGAAGACACACAATGCAACCAGTGAAATGTACAAGTCACCCATACCTGCCAACGAACAAATGAATCTAGGGGCTCCAAGTGCCTTGTGAGTGGCCATCCATAATTGCCATGGCACCATTGCCGCACTGATGCAGCACAGGCATGTGAAGGGTCAAGTCCAGCAACATGAACAGAAAAATGACACAAACAAAAACAGGCCCCCCCATCGACTGACACCAGTGTAAGGCAACATCCAAAGCAGTATCCTGAGTGAGACTGCACCAGCCCTGTACTCCTGCCAGTAAACAAACCAACCATCAGCATAAGCATCTACCACACAAGTGGGCAGAGTGACTGAGCAGCCAGGCTCATCTCAAGAGGGGCCAATGGGAGCTGCAGGGCACAGATGGCACGAACACAGAAGCTATTCAAATGGACATGACCACAGTCTCCCTCCAAGAAACGCACGCAAACACAGGCACCTGTGACCAGCCACATTCTGATAATCACATCATTCAACCAATCCACCTGGCTGACCGGCATCTGTTACACAAAAGCTAATTCCCCGCCCCTGAGCATGACATCATTAAAACAGTCATATTGGCAGCCCCTATCCCTGACCTCACTGGGCTTCGTAGGCAAACGCGCCCAGTACAGTACCACGCAACTATACTCCGAAGCTGGAACCCAATGCAGATCTCCTCACAATACATCGCTCCACAAATAGGAATATGCTACATCACTTGCAAAGAAGAACGCTACACGGTTCATATCAGAATAGAAATTTAATGCACAACAAAATCACCAAGCCCATACAGCCATTAGGTCATGAACTCCACAATATATTTCATCATTGTGGGCTGCATCCGCAATAAATGACCAGCTTCTTCTTGTGTGACGCCCTGTTCCTTCATGGTACACAGGGGCTACATTCACGGTCAAAAAGGCAACATGGAAGCGCCTAGAACCGCAGGGCCGTCCCATTAGGTAGGCACTAGTCCAGCTGAAAGGCCGGAATGTTGCTCCTAGCCACTAGTACTGCGTAAGGGCATGTGGCCCATTGGCGATCGTCCCATAAGATCGTAATGGTGCTCCACTGATTGACACGAAGCAGCAGGTGTCGGGAGTAAAATCCATCTGCAGGAGTGGCATACAGATGGCAGTGGCAAAAGGGGAGGAGATACCTGTCACCGAAATGAAATGAAAAAGAATAGTATGGGCATCAGAACTTCATTTGAATTACTCACTTCAATGATCACACTAAATCCACAGCCATATGCATGTTAGCCCACTCCAAGGGATTATTTCCACCCAAAAACCACTTGCGAATCATAAATATATATATCGAGGTGAAAACACTATTACAAAGGAGTGTTTTTGTGCATGCGTCTGTTAAAACAGAATCCATCAGATGGGATTAGTAACGTGCATAGACACAAGTGTTTGAAGGCGCGTCGAAACAGGGAGGGTTCAACAAGGGCAGATAGACGATGGTCCCACTATGGCAGCACTGCATCACATAGCGCAGGGGAGGTGGATAGATTCCAAGAAGCCCTGTACATGGCAAACTCTGTATTAAATCATCTGTCCATGCATCCATACATCATTCCCTCATCCCTGCATGAAAACGCCTGATTTCATACTCACATAACATGTGAAATTTCCATTGAGTCTGTGCGTTATGTAGTCTGCAAAATCCACTGTGCTCCAGCACGTAATTCCAGTGTTGTGAAGTAACATGTATTTGGGAACGTCCGGCCTCATCGTCCACTACGCTATTGCGCATCCCATACTATTCATATCAATCATTGCATTCTCGCCATGGCCCCTGTCCCAAGGACATTGAACAATAGAACGTTATATTTGCAGTCAGACCTGTGGGCATCTCCTCGCCGCTAGCTGAAAACCGAAAGCGCCGTCCTTCGAATTCCTCATTTGCAACATCACGTCGAAAAGGCAACTGTGACCGCTTGAAATCACAAATTAATCCATCTAGTGCGGCTGTGTGTGAAAATGGCAACTGGCTTCACTCACAAATGGGACGCCCCGCCCGTCGGTGAACCTCGGTACAGTGTTGCATGAGGGTCCACCGTTACTCGAATACTACATTCCACTGACCCTTCACAAGTCTGTTTGCGACTGCAAAGATAGTATGTGAAACAATGGGACCATAGCAGAATGAACATATGAACCAATATCACACTGCCATCGGGAACAAATACATGATTGTTATAGCAAGATGCCATTCGTCGAATTGCAGCGTTGTGTGCGGGACGTGCTCGCCCAAAGGGGATTGCAGCTTGCACAGGTGGAATGAATCACCACAGGTGGAGGCTATTCAGCCTGAAAACACATAAATTGCACACCCAACCCCCTCCCACAACCACACCCACTCAGAAATGCTACCGGCAGGACTAGCGATGTTAGCCCTGGGGGACCTGATAGCACTGCAAGTACTCCAACTTCAAGAGGAAGACGAACACCAACTACTACAACAACCGGCCGCACGGAGGAGACGCAGGAGGAGGAGGAGGGCAAGGCAGGGCCAGCAAGGGCCGCCAGCACAGCCACTACCACCACGCAGGCAGCCCGCAATCCCACGCCTCCGAGCACATCCGTTCAACCTCACTGATGAGCAGATCCACACCCTCTACCGTTTGGACCGGGACACCATAACCGCCATTGTGGACATGACACAGGCTGACCTTGTCAGCATGATAGATAGCCCAACCGCCATCCCACCCCTACTGAAGGTGGTGTCTGTACTCCACTTCCTGGCCACAGGCACCTACCAGCACACAGTCGGACAGTTGCATGGCATTTCACAGCCACTGTTCTCACGGACACTATTGCAAGTGCTCGATGCCCTCCTGAGACACGCAGACGACTACATCTCTCTACCACGCTCGGAGCAGGAAATTACGAACGCAAAAGTGGGATTCCATGCACTTGGCGGCATACCGGGTTGCATTGGTGCCATCGACTGCACCCATGTGGAATTGGTCGTCCCACATGCCATGGAGGCCCAGTACCGCAACCGAAAACAATTTCATTCTCTGAACGTACAAATGGTGTGTGACTCCAACAGGATCATTACACATTGTTGTGCCCGATTTCCTGGATCAACCCATGATTCTATGGTCTTGAGGAACTCTACAATACCACGCTACATGGAGCGACACGCAGGGAACAGATCCTGGCTACTCGGTGAGTCTCATTTCATGCATGAAAATGTGGGGTATGTGATGCGGAAATGACCTGGCAGGAAGGGGGGGGGGTGCGTACGTAGCAATGTCATTCCACAAACATCCTTTATTGTCCACATACAGGTGATGCCGGGTATCCACTGAAGAGATGGCTCCTTACACCACTCCGGAACCCACAGGACCAGCATGAGGAGGACTTCAACCATGCCCACTCACGTACCCGTGTAGTCATAGAACAGGCATTCGGCCTACTGAAGACTCGTTTCCGCTGCCTCAGCAGGTCTGGCGGGGCACTCCTGTACCGCCATGAGAAGGTTGCAAAGATGGTCATGGCATGTGTCATGCTACACAACATGTGCGTACGTAGAAATGTGCCCATGCCCCCTGACGCAGAACTGCAAGCACCTGAAGATGGTCATGATGAGGGTGGGGATGTGGCAGCACCTCAAGGAGTCTGCGAGGCACAGGAGGGCCGTGACATTCGTCAGCATATCATAGATGCATGCTTCTAGCACTCACGCCTGGTGGCTGATACATGGACACGGGACTTGTGGCACTGTGTGTGTCTGGAACATGCACAATATGGACTGTACGCCTATAATGGCCTCGTACACAAAGATCAATGTCCACACATCTCATTGGATGATCGTGCATTGTTTATGGCATATGTGAAATCATGTTACACACCCCATCGACCCGCCACCCAAGTGAGCCCCACACACCCCCTCCACCCTCCTATCTCCCCCCCGAACACCAGTGTCCAAAGATGCTCATTGTCAGTGGGCAGTCGCTATTGCAAGCCCCCTCTCCGGGTATCAGGGGCACCCCTGCCTGTGGAGCGCAGGTTCCTCCCAGATCTACGTTGGGGGCTGCCCTGGACGGAACTTGCAACGGATGATGTCTCTGCCTGCTCACGTCCATGCATGTCCCTGAGGGTTTGTGAGAGCTCAGTGAGCACACGGCGCACAACGGAAAGTTCAGCACATACGTCTTTGGACGTCGCATGCAGTTCCCCCCTCAGGCTCTCGGTGCTTCTCTCCATTTGTACTCTCAGGCTCTCGGTGCTTCTCTCCATTTCTACTCTCAGGCTCTCGGTGCTTCTCTCCATTTGTGCCCTTAGTGTCTCTGTACTTCTCTCCATTTCTGCCCGAAGTGTCTCAGTTGATGTTTCTATGGCTGCCTTAGTACCCCCACATTCATCAGCATGGTCCTTGAGGAGCGTGGCCAGTTGCTGCTGTTGCACGATTACCTGGTCGAGGGACTGTTGCCTCTGCTGTGCCATGGCCATTTGCGGTGGTGTCACAGAGGGGCTGGTCACCTCATGTTGCCTTGCCACAGGGCTTGTAGGGGATGGCCAGTCGTCGTCTTGTGGGTGCCCCTGCGTGGTATCCTCATGGTGTACGGGATGGAACAGACAGGGGGATTGAGACAGATCATGGATGGATCTTACTTCGACATCCCCGTTTTCTGTGTCGGAGCATGCTGCCATTAATGCAGTGTCACCTATGGTGCTGCTGCCACCAGAAGCAGTGCCTTCTGTGGCATCCATTGGGGGGACCTGTGGTGGTGCTGTTGTGGGCATGCTGGCTGCTGGGGTGCCTGTTGATGTTCCCTCCTGTGTGCTGCCACTTGATTTGTGCTGCTGCCGTGTCTTGATGCGTGCAGCTGAGGTGGAGGGTCTTTGTCCGTTGGTCTTGGCCCTCTTTGCAGGTGTGCTCGTAGGGGTGTCCTGGAGCTCGTCGTTTGAATCGGACCCTGTGGTGGAGTAAAGGAGGGCGAGCGTTATAAATGGGTCTGTGGAAATTGGAATGGCAATGTATCACATGCATTGGGGTGGTACCTGAGGGTGATTTGGGTTGGGGCCTTGGTGGTGGTTTCATTTTTGTGTGGATTGAGGATGCAGTTGTTTTGCAGCCTGCAGTTAGGGTGTGCCTGCTGCACGTGTAGAGGGTGTTTTTAGGATTTTTAATTATTTATGTATTTAATGTGAGTTTTAAAGTGTGCTATCAGGCCTATGTATGTGGACGTTCTCCTGGACATGTGTTACTGTTGCACTATGTGGACACATGGTACTTCACATGATTGGACATTGTGGATTTGGCATTGTTTTATTTGGCCCACCTACCTGATTCTTCGGATGTCTGCACTCCTTTCTCCATCCCTCCGACTCCCTCTATACTCTCCATTCCAATGGTGGAGGCACAGATTTCTTCCCAGGGGGTCAACTTGATGGGTGATTCCGATCCTCCCCCGGTAGCTGTGGCAATGTTTCGGTTGGCAGAAAGTATGCTCCGGACACGTATCCGCAAGTCGTCCCATCGCTTTCTGCATTGCTGTGGGTTGCGGGGTGCGGTCCCCACCGCACTTACCCGCTGTGCCACCAGGGCCCATATGGCCTTCTTGTTCGCAAGTGCCGTCCTGGTCATTTGCGTGGAGAAGACGACGCCAGCATTCTCCTGGAGGGTCTCTGTGAGCACGGTGAGTTCCTCATGGGAGAAGTGGACCTGCCGCTTGCGGTCGCACGCTTTTTTCGCTACTTTTCCCATTTTTCTTGGTTTCACTAGGGTGGATGACGGGTTGGGATGAGTCTCAGGGTAGTGTTTTTAATGGTTGTGTGGAAATTGTGTTTTTATAGGTGTACGGCGTGCTGTTTCCCGTTCCGGGACCATGTTTTTACTTCCGTTTCCGTATATTTACGGTCACCGTACTTTCCGATTGCCGCTCATTGCGGTGACCGCTAAGATGGGTGGCGGAATTGCACCTGGGGCGCCGTACGGCGGCGGTGTGGGCCGTTTTGGGGTCATTTCCGCCATCGCGGACTTTGCACTTCCGCCATGGCGTGGTGCTCGTGCCCGATGGGTCGGAATGAGCCGCACTTTGCTACGTCGTGCAATGGCGGAAACGCTATTTACGCTATGGCGGTCCGGTCAGTCACTTTCCGCCAGGGTCGTAATGAGGGCCAGTGTCTTTCAGTGCTGCAGCCCTAAGTCTCCATGTCAGAATTCTTGCACTAGGAGGCGAGTACTGCCATATCACCATCACAGCACGTGGTCTGAGAGTACCACCGCTTTATATTCCGAATTCATCAGTTCTCCCGTCAACTCCGGTGCAGCAAATATGTAATCCAACCGAGTGTGCAGGTTTTGTACGGCAGAGTAGTGAGAGTATTCCCTGTTCTGTGGAAGGTGCATTCTCCACACGTCTACAAGTCTGAAATCACTTAATAGGGCTCCTAGAGCCTTAGCTACAGGGGTAGGCCACACAATCGTCTCCTCTGATCTGTCCAGCTTGGGGTCCAGCATGCAGTTAAAATCCCCTACCCATATGACTGCCCCCTCGATATACGGGCTGATATTGCCGTATAGATTTTTGAAATAGCTAGTGGCCTCTTGATTCGGGGCATACACGTTAAAGATGCTCACCTCTCTGCTCTCTACCAACCCTCTTATTAACACCATCCTCCTATCAGGCTCTATAGTGGACTGTAATAGCTTAAAGGGGACATTTGGTGCTATCCACTTTATAACCCCTCTGGCGTATGCCGATTATGTTGCTCCTACGGTGGTCCCTTTCCATTTCCTCCCCACCACCTCCTGCTTATCTCTGGTCAAGTGAATTCCTGTAGCAAGGCAATATCGATTTTCTGTCTCTTCAGATACATCATGACCTTTTTTCGCTTCAAATAGTTATTGAGCCCCCTGACATTCCAGGTCACTATCTTTAGGTATCCCATCTCATCCATAACCCACTCCGCCCATTTCCTTGCCTATCTTCCTCTTCTTGCGCAGTGATTTGTGGCTGTAGGCTCGCCCTTTAACAGTCCCCAGATACCCCTCCACCCTCCCTCCCTCAACTTCCCTAGCAGCCTCCCACCCCCAAACTCGAACTAACCCCCCACCCACCCCAACTCCCTTCCCAACCAACCCCAAATGTCGCCCAGCTCCATCCCTGGATCTCAGGCTATCCCGCATCTAGCTCTTTCCCGGTAATATCGTACTCGGAGCTCAGCAGGGGGATACCGGACTAGCAGTATGCCAACTAAACTACCTATTGGGGGGTGATAGTGTGTCTCCCGGTGCTGCTGGTCTAATGCAGCACCTATACTCCCGCATTAAGCTAACAATATGCCGCTCAGTTTACTTCCCTTATCAGCCCATCATAACCTCTTCCAGAAATCTCGTTATTTGCTGTGTTATATTCAAGTCCCAACATCAATTACTCTCACAATGTCACAGCCCCGGAAACTACAGGATCACTTATCTGACCTGCTCTCCGTCTGGTCATCCGCTCCTGCTGGACAGTTCTGTGCGTCCAACCATTCTGTCGCATCCTCCCGAGTCTGAAAAAATAGGGCATTGATCTTATGAAACACCTTCAGTTTCGCTGGGTACATCAACATGCATCTGTACCCTGCTTCGCGCAGCCTCCTTTTGATCGCTCCATAGTGCAGTCGCCGTCTCTGTACCAGGAAGGTGTAATCCGGGTACGCTGTGATGGACGCAGACGCCCTATGTACTGTTCCCCCTTTCCGAAAGTGCTCCAAGATCTTCTCCCTGTCTCTGTAATTCAATATTTTCACGATGATCGGCCGTGGGGGATGAGGGGGGCTCCCGGTGGCGGCTTCCGAACCTATGCTCTGTGCACTTTCTCTACTGTGAACCCCTGGGTGAGCACTCCTCCCTTAATTTCCTGTAACAGCATATTCTCTACATAGTTAGTAGGGTCGATCCCTCTTCCCCCTCTGGGAGCCCCACAATCCTCACATTGTTCCTGCGCGCACGCCCTTCTGCTTCCTCCGCTCTATTCTGTAGGTTACGCATTTGCTGTCGCAGTATGTGGACTTCTGTGGCGTTCGTCGTGCAGGTGGCAGTATTCGCCTTCACCTCCATCTCCAGCCAGCTTGTGCGTTCCGCCAGCGCCCTCACGTCCTGCCGTAAAAAGTTGACGTCCACTTTCACCGCGTCTATCTTAAATTCCAGCGAGGTCTTTAATTCAGCCACTGCAGCATTGGGCTTGGCTTCCCCGGATAATTTCAAGTCTGCGATCACGTCTAAGATCTGCTGGTTGTTTCGTGCTGGGGATACTTCGCCCTGTATATTCTGTCCCTTGCTCCTGACTACCTCTGCTGTTTGTGGAGATTTGGCAAACTCCTCCATCGTTGACTGCTTCCCTTTACCTTTAGGCAGCTTAGTGGCCATTTCCGTTCCTGAGGTGGTCCCTCCGCTTTGGATCGACAGAGCTTCCACTCACGGGTGCGCCCGTTCCTTTCTTACACACCCCTACACCTTATGGGCTGTACACTTGTCTGCACCCTGCAAGGCTTCCTCAGTGTGCGCTTGTTTGTCAGGTCCACAGACAACACCTGCCCCTGTCCCTCGCGTTAGTCGCGTCAGCTGCAGGGTACGTCAATTCCGCCTGGACGCATCACCTGCACCACTCTCTGTGAGGGCTTTATCTAGACACCGTCCTGTCTCCGAGCCTGCATCCGTCAGGTTTTCCCAGTGGGGTAGCTGGAACAGTGGCAATCCTTGTGTTGTAGCACGCACTCAGGGCACTATGATCCCAGGCCAGATCGCTCTGTTAACCTTTGAGTGCCGAGCTATAGAGCTCCGTCCCTTCTGACCAGTGTTCAGGCCCGCATGCACTTCCACACCACCCCCTGTTTCATGCTGCTCCAGTTAACAGTGAATGTGTTGTGCCAAGCCAATCGGGCCCTGGTTATATTGTAACGCTCACCTGATTCCCGCAGAGGCGCCGGTCTTGACTGGGCGTATACCGTATCTTCAAAGGTGATGTGTAACACACGGCTGGCTCTTTGGGCTGGACCTCTGTGCACTGTATGTCTGACTTGAAGGGTAAGATGTCTGCAGATAGAAAATATGGGATTAAGGAACTGGGTTATTGAATGTCTCTCTCTTCTTCCCTTTCTCTTCTCCTGTAGAACCCCAAAGGTTAACGCTCTCACCTTAGGTAAGTGAACGCCGTGCTCTCCATCTGCCTCGGGGCAGGGTGCTGTAACCAGTTTCTTCACTGGATAAGGGGAGCAGGCCTCTTGACTTCAGAGGACTGCTGTCCGTCGTTTACTGCACGAACGGTAAGTTTCGAGTAATTCTAATGTCTTTAAAGTCTTTAGTAATGATGTTTCTTGTTTTGCAGGGTTCCGGCGATGGCGGATGACGGGCTGAAGTGAGTTGAAGATGGAGCCCGTGTGATGAATAGAAGCGCCTGGAAGCACGTAAGTAAGCGCTTGTTGCCTGCTTCACGATGCGCTCTAACTGTCTTTTTATTTTGCAGGTACAAGTTCTGAGCGGCTGCAGGGTGCCGGAATACCCACTGGGTTAGATGTGGAAAGGAGTAATGGCACGTGAGTATTAAAGTTCCCCAATGCCTTTAAACGCACCTTGTTTTGTCTTTCAGATGCGGGATGCAGCGCCGAAGGCCTCCGGAGCGTGCGAAGAGTTGGTAAGCTGTTGTCTTTCAGATGCCGGAATGCAGTGTGAAGACCTCCGGAGCGCACGAAGAGTAGGTAAGCCTTTGTCTTTCAGATGCCGGAATGCAGCGCGAGGCGTTGGTGACAGCCGATGGACCAGGTAAGTGAAGAGCTGTCACTGAAGCCCGTAATGCTAACCTGTTCTTTCTTGTCTTTATAGGTGTTGCTGAAGACTGGATTCAGGATGGTAAGCCTTTTTCCTTAGGCCCAGGATCAGATGCAGAAGACACGATGAGCGTTCTGCTGCAGAGGATGCAGAATAACGCAAAGCAAGATTCATCCATCGGGTGTGGTTTAAATAGCCTCCTGTAGTGCTTAGGTGTCTCCTTCCACAGCCACGCCTAGGTAAGAAAAGAGTTCCTGCTTTCCAGAAGAGTTCCAGTGTTCTGAATCTAGGGAGTGGCTCCTGCCCCACCCAACAGGAAAAGTAGTTCCAAACAGAAGAGGATCAGAGGCTCAACTGGCAGGCAAGTAAGCAGCATGGTCTGCTGCAGGTAAGTCCACCCAAGCATTATGAGCCCGGCGCTTCCAGCGCTGGGACTGGGCATATTTATGAGCCTGGTGCCACTGGCGCCAGGACTGGGTCCAAAAGGTCCCAATTGGGACTGGTTGGCAATCGGAACCTGGGTTATGGATCTGCTTCCAAGGGAGTTGGGAAAACCCTGACCTTTTGGAAGCAGAGATCATGACATATATTGAGTCTGTTGCGCCCTAAGATCCTGTTGATCGTGTCGCACTGCCTGTGGCATCGCTTTCAGGCTGCTACCAGGTGTCTTCCATATCATAGGGGCCTTTGATGTCCCACCCTTGTCCCGCTTCCTGTCGTTCCGTGCACCCCTGGGGGTAGGCAGTATCATCCAGGTCTTCCCAGTATGATAAGATTATTTTTAGTGGCCCTCTAGATTCACCAGCCCCACCCATGATCGAGTTATACTGGGCGTTTCTTGTCATTTGTTACGCGCCACCATGTGCAGGCACCATCATCAACAGCCCGGTTTGGTGGCCCATGCCGTTTCCCCTATCCGCACCACCCTGCGCCTGCACTCTGCACAGTGTGCACTGGGCGCTACAGTGCGTCCGTTCATTCCTCACACACACACTGAGTCACAGGCTGCTCGTTTCTGCTGCTTGCAGGCGATTGTGTTCCTGCGTTGCAACAAATGTTCAAAGTCGAGGGGCACCCTCTGTTCATTTACTGTGCGTGCTTCTAAGGTGCAGTTACAGCCTGTGTTTCGCTTCCCGTGTTGTGGTACACGTTACCCCCTAGTCCAGGCAGCCCACGGCCTCCGGGCACTTCAGTCCGCTGAGTTTCAACGAGTCTTACGTGTGCCGACCGGCCACTTATGCATACGTTGTTTTGCTTGACTGACGTTTCACTCGCTACATGTAACCCTCCGTTGTCCTCGCCATCTGTATCACACCGAAGGGTGCCTCGCGCAGCCCTGCTGCCAGCCCATTACTATTACGACTGCTGTGCACGCTCGTTGCTTATTTGTCCTCTTCCGCACACTTTTTGCTACTGTAACAATAACTCCTTATGATCTATCAGGAACGTATAGTAGTTACAGTTTCCCGGCCGTCTCCGCCTTCAGTAGAAGGGTGCGTATTTCCGTATCACATGCACGGCTCTCTCTCGGGGCACAGTCCGTCGCTCTGCCTACACTGTCCTGGTGATTGGGTGCTAATCAGTGCGGGAGGGATCTTCTTGTCGCTTGCCTGTCAACTCTTCTCAGCAGCGTCCCTCGTCCGCTACAGTCGCTCCACTACCCATCAAAAGTACAGTCCCTGCCAACTTCATCTGTGTCTCGCGAGCACTTTCCTTTGTTTAAGGCCGGTCGCTTTCTTGTTTCTGTCTTCGCCGAATTTGCCTGACTTCCTCCGCTTGTAACTTAAGTTACACGTGTCGGATCGTTGCAGATGAACAACAGTAGCACTCTCCACACAGTCCCACTGCAGGAGCTTCAGTAGTTTGCACGGTCTCCATTACACGTACACGGCAGGATCTGGTAGGATCAGCAGGAGCTCAAGGAAGACACGTACCATCCATGGCTCTCTAGCCACGCCCCACGACCACAAATTTAAAGGTTCTGAAGATGAACCAGAGTGATCACGATGCTGTACACGTAACCTTGCGTACTGAAATAACATCCCATGGTAACCAACATAGATGTAATTTGGTAATTAATCAAGGTCTAAATCGATTAAGGTTGAATGAAAAAGCGATTATAGAGATGGCCGAAAATGTTTCCCTACAATGCAAATGCATACCTGGCTATCTGGATTATGCACCCATGTTAGAACAATATCAAACAAAGCAAAGTGGATTCAAGTCAGACCATCATCATAAAAAAAATATCCATTTAGGCTTAAGGTGCCGGATTGAAAAAAAAAAATGAATAGAGACAATTGGGTATTAAAAACCAGTAACATACTAGATCGTGGGTCATCTATTAGGAAGAGATGACAAAAATATCAGAATTGGTTAATTTCGTTTAATCAATCCGCGATGAAGATAGAGTGAAAGAAATGTTAAAATCAATGTACGCACATCACAGCAGAGACACTTGGACAATTATTATAGAGGGTTCCTTATCACAGAAATCGACTATGTGCACCAGTGTAAGTGCCGCTGTATGGGTCAACCACTACTCTGCTGTTTTCAATAATAGCTCGGCAGTGGCCGCCAACGATGAAGATGAAGGGAAAGTCCCATGGAACCTTCAATTTGATAAGGAAGAGATATTGAATGCAATTACAAAACTGAAGAACTCTGGTGCAGCCGGCCTGGGCGGCTTATCCAACATTGCCTTAAAAAAAGCATAAAGCATTCTGGGCGAGCTTCATTGAAGTACTTTTTGCTGAGATCTCGAAGAAGACGACTATTCCATCATCATGGCAATCAGCGGTAGTTGTTCCAGTCTTTAAAAAAGGTGATTGCACAGATCCGAACAACTACCATCCGATTACGCTTCTCGAAGTAATTGGCAAACTATTTGCCTCCTTCCTACAGCAAAGGTTGTCAAAATGGGCTGTGCAGGTGTCTTTGACTGCAGACGAACAGGGTTCACCAAAGGTGCAGGGGTGGAAGTGAACCTTGTGTATCTAAACCTGTTAAAGCTTGAAGCAATCAAAGGAGGCAAAAATCTGTTTCTCACATTTATTGACCTGCGCCAAGCATTTGACAGAACTATTTGATGGAAGAAACTTGTGAATTGGATCTATACTGTCGAACTTCTTCAACCAATTAAAGTGCTGCATTCTAATACATCCATAAAAATCAGGCTAAATGCAGATGGTGATCTCACTGAAAGAATTCCAACAGAAAAAGGAGTCAAGCAAGGCTGCCCGCTCGCTGCTCTAATATTTAAGCTATATATGGCAGATTTACTAACAGCCTTTGTAAACTGTAATTCTTTTCCACCTAAACTAAATGGTCAGCAACTAACTTTGGCAATCTACGCAGACGACCTAGTACTGCTGGATACGACGCAAATAGGTCTCCAGCGTTTATTGAGTCATCTGACTGTGTATCTGGAAAAGAACGACCTTCAGCTAAATGTGAGCAAATCAAAAATCATGGCATTTGGTACTAACCTTGGGAAAAGAGCGAACCATTTTAAATGGCTTGCAGCGGATGAACATTTAGAAAAAAAAGGGGTCCATTCGTTATCTAGGTATAATGTTCAACAAATCCAACAGAGAGCAATCATGGACTCTCGAATTAAAAAACAGAAAAAAAAACTTGACGCTTCAAGGCATGAAATTACATGCCGACTATGGGAAATATACGATGAAGCCCATTCTAATGTTCTACCGCCAGAAGGTAATGGCCACAATCCCATTTGGGAGTAAAGCTGGATTAAACATCAGCTGAACAGTGTGGGATGCAGAAGAAGGCCAATTTTTGCGTAGAGTATTGCACTTACCAAGATATCTGCCAATCGTGGCTATTTGTTACGAACTTGGGCTGCAGCCCATGTTTGCAACTGTTTTGTGGAAATCAATTACGATGATGAGAAAAATGGCACTGATGACTCCAGCCCCTGCGTATAAAATGTTTAGTGCTACTGTTGAAAGGCCACCCCGTGGATTTCGAAGATACTTGTCCAATTGACTGACGCCAATGTTGAAATAGAAGCATTACTAAGCAACCCCTGAGCTGCTAAGAAAAAGCTGACATACAGTGACTGGATCGTAACTCTAAATAAAAGAGCCAAGTACACCACTGTATTAAATTTGGGTTGTGGAGCTAGAGGCGTGAATGTGACAGCAAAGAACTTGGAGAGGTTTCCTAGCAGGTACCACCGCGACCACAAATTTTTACGACTACGCCCAAATCTGTATCCTACAAATGAGATGCTATATATCAGACATCATCCCGAAAATCTAAACAATCAATGTCGTTATTGTGCAAAGGCTGTCAAATCAGTTAAGCACCTGTTCACTGAATGTCTAATGCTGAGAGTCCAGCTTAGCTTGTTCTTGATGAAATTTGCACATCAAAATGATGATTTGGAAATTTGGGGGTTGGGAATTCTGTCTGGAAAAAACATTATGTTAGAGTGAGCGATAATAGACTATCTTGACAAGATTCTGTTAAAGTAGATTGGTTTTGCTAAACAGTGATGTAAAAGATACAATGTTTAGTTTAGATGTATAAAGAGAGAATGTACATGTAAAGTGAAGTTTGTAATAAACTAATAAATGTACAATAAAAAATTAACAGAACTATGAAGAGCATGATTGGTGCTTTAGAGGAACCCCTTAGAAGAAAGTAGGACCTACTCTTTGCTTATAGAGAAGTCCTTCAGGAAGGGGTTGGTTTCAGCCCCTTTGAGCTACTCTAAGGTCATCCACTTAGAGGTCCATTGGCCCTAATCAAGGAAGGTTTGGAGAGTTCTCCTTCCCCCAAGCCAGTGAGACACAAGTACTATGTGCTAGGGCTCCACAGGAGAATAGCACAATGGATGACAGAAGCTTCAGATAACTTGAAAGCAGGTCAGGCTCTGGTCAAACATTGGCATGACCAGTAGGCCAACATGGTGTAGTTTACTCCAGACCTGCTTGTTCTAGTTATGGTACCGACAAAGCAGAGGGCCTTAAAGGACAAATGGATTGGATCCTTCAAGGTTGTGGGCAAACTTGGAGAGGTCAACTATTTAGTGGAATTGGGCAATCCCAAGGAGGCCCCTAGGGTCTATCACACTAACCGCCTAAAGGCTTATGTCTCTAGACCAGAACTAGGAGCTTTGCTTCTAGCATCTGATCAAGAGGAGTAGGAGAGTGAACCTCTACCTGACCTCCTTACGGGACAACCTTTCGATGAAAAGATAAGATTTAATCTCTCTTCTGATCTGAATCTGCAAGAACAGGAGGAGTGCAAAGTTCTGTTCAATCGGTATGCCTCCCTGTTTTGCCTGACACCAGGCTTGACCCCTTGGGGACAGCATGATATACTCACTGGTGACTGTCTCCCTGTCAAAAGCAGGGGTTACAGAATGTCAGACCATGTAAGAACCCACATAAAGGAAGAGGTCAAGAAGATGCTTGATCTTGGGGTAATAGAGCCATCTACAAGTCCATGGGCTAGTCCAGTAGTACTAGTGCCAAAGGCAGGATGCAAGGAATTGAGATTCTGTGTGGACTATAGAGCTCTTAATGCAGTCCCCACGACTGATGCCCATCCTTTACCTAGGACAGATGAGCTGGTGGACAAACTTTGTTCAGATAAGTTCCTCAGTACATTTGATCTAACATCAGGCGATTGGCAAATAGCTCTGACAGACCATGCCAAGGAGAAAACTGCATTTTCTACCCCAGGAGGCCTCTACTAGTTTAAGGTTATGCCTTTTGGACTCAAAAATGCACCTGCTACATTCCAGAGGATGGTGAATCAAGTTCTGAATGGGATGGAGGACTTCTGCATGGCATACTTGGATAACATTGCAGTGTTAAGCCTCACTTGGAAAGAGCATTTTGACCACCTTGGATATGTATTGCAGCCTCTTGAACAGGCCCATCTGACCATAAAGGCTATTAAATGTCAAACTGGTCAGAATAAAGTGGTCTACCTTGGACATGAGGTAGGAGGAGGTGCAATAAGGCCATTACCTAGCAAAGTACAAGCTGTACAAGACTGGGCCACCCCTACTACTCAAACCCAAGTGAGAGCCTTTTTAGGACTCACTGGTTACTATAGGAACTTCATTGAGAACTATGGGACAATAGCTTCCCCCTTGAATGTGATCTCCTCACCCAAATTCCACAAGAAGGTCAGGTGGAATGAGGAGTGCCTTCAAGCCTTTGAAGGACTTAAGAAAGCCCTTTGTCAACTCCAGTCTTGTGAGCTCCTGACTACAACCAATCCTTTATTGTACAAACTGATGCTTCAAATACAGGAATAGGTGCCGTTTTTAATCAGCTCGATGAGAAAGGCAGGGAACCCCCTATTTTCTTCATCATTAGCAAACTGAAGGACCGTGAGACAAGGTGGGCATCTATTGAACGTGAATGTTTTGCCATTAGTTTAGACCATACTTGTATGGATCTACTTTTGTAATCCAAACAGACCACCAACCTTTGAGATGGTTAATGCAGATGAAGGGGGAGAATCCTAAATTATTGAATGTGATTGCAGCTAGGCTGCGGATGAATGGGAGAGAAGGAAAAAGTTACTTACCTGTAACTGTTGTTCTCCAGCATGGGTCTGGCATGGATTCACATGCTCATGAATATTCCCCGTCGTCAGGCTGGGAATCCTCGGTAAAGAAAAAACCAGTATCAGTTTCGTTTCTGATCTGTCTTTCGTAGTAGTAACCAATCACTGGTCTCTGTGTCATACTGACCACAGCCAATGACTGCCCTCTACCTAAGCACCGCCTCTGGCAGCCATCTTCAGATTTGGAAGCACGTGAAGTGGCAGTATGACCAAGTGAAGAGCCGCAGAGAGGTAGGCGGGAGGGTTCGCATGTGAATCCATGCCAGACCCATGCTGGAGAACAACAGTTACAGGTAAGTAACTTGTTCCTTCTCCAGCATGGGGTCTGGCATGCATTCACATGCTCATGAATAAAGAATACATAGCAGTACACACATGCACAACCACGGGAGGTGGCAAAGGCTCAACATTAAGCATCACATCAAACTCAACATTAAGCATCTTAACTCCTCACCAAGCTCACCTTAGGCGAACAGGTTGCGCAGCACTGCTTGGCCGACCCTGGACTCCTTCCTGGAATCCCGATCGACGCAGTAGAATTTCGTGAAGGTGTGCGTCGACCTCCACGTAGCAGCCCTACATATGTCAAGCAGGAGCACACCAGAAAGGAACGCCGTGGTAGCTGCGATCGCTCTGGTGGAATGGGCTCTCGGACGGCCAGGCAGCGGTCGGTTTGCCAACCGATGACAGTACATGATACAGCCGGAGAGCCATCTGGAAATGGAAGCCTTCGAGAGAGCCTTCCCCTGATTGACAGGTCCAAAGTTCACAAAGAGTTGTGACGTCTTCCGAAAACACTTCGTGCGGTCCACGTAGAACTTCAGCGCTCTAGCCACATCCAGCGAGTGCAAAGTCCTCTCAGCCGGCGACGAAGACGACGGGAAGAATACAGGCAACACCAAGGGTTCGTTGAGATGGAAGTCCGACGGCACCTTGGGCATGAAGGAGGGGTGCGTCCTGAGCACTACCCTCGTGTCGTGAAAAGTCAAGTACGGGGCTTGCAGGAAAGGGCCTGGATCTCTCCCACCCGTCGTGCGGAGGTGATGGCCACAAGAAACGCTGTTTTCCACGACAGAAACTTTAACGGGGCCGAGTGCAGAGGCTCGAACGGAGGTCCATGAGCTTGGTCAGCACCACGTTGAGCTCCCATGCCGGGGCCGGAGCCTTCACCGGCGGGAACGATCTGAACAGTCCCTTCATGAACTCTTTCACCAGACGATGAGACCACAAGGACGTCCGCCCCGTGGTTCTGGTGTATCGGGAGATCGCAGCAAGATGAATCTTGATGGACGCGTGTGCCAGACCAGCTTTGGCCAGCGTCAGCAGGTACGGCAGTACCTGAGGAGCCGTAATCCGTAGAGGGTTAATCTTCTGTGCGTGGCACCAGACAGAGAACCTCTTCCATTTGTGTCCGTAGCATTTAAGAGTCGAGGACGCCCTGGCCTTTGCAAGAACCTCTCTGCAGTCGGCCGGTATGTCGTATCCTCCAAACTCTAGCGCTGCAGGAGCCAGGCCTGCAAGTTCAGCGATTTCGGGTCGTGGTGGAGGATGGCGCCTCCTTCCCTGGAGAGTAGATCCGCGTCCACCGGCAGCTTGATTGGCGGGGACGCTGACAAGTCCAGAAGGTCCGGGAACCATATCTGCCTCGGCCACGCAGGTGCGACGAGGATCATCCTGCACCGTGACCTCTTGAGCTGGTTGACGAGCCGGATTAGCAGTGGCAAAGGAGGGAACGCGTAGAGGAACAGGCCCTCCCAGGGGAACGAGAAAGCATCGCCCATGCTCCTCGCCTGGGGAAACCTGCTGGCGAACCTCCGGCACTTGGAGTTCGTCGCCGTCGCGAACAGGTCGATCTGGGGTGTGCCCCACCGTCGGAAGAGGCGATCCACTAGATCCTGCCATAGTTCCCACTCGTGGCACGAGCGCAGCTCCCTGCTGAGTGAGTCGGCGATGGTGTTTTTTATCCCTGCCAGATGAAACGGCACCAGAAACATCCTTTGGGCGACGGCCCAATGCCACAGGTCCTGCGCCTCCTTGGACAGTGCTGGGGACCTGGTTCCGCCCTGTTTCCTGATGTAAAACATGGTGGTGGTGTTGTCGGTGAAGATCCTCACCACCTTGCCCTTGAGGGACGGAAGGAAGGACCTGAGGGCCCAGAACACTGCACGGAGCTCCAGGACGTTGATATGGAGGGACTTCTCCGTCGGGAGCCAGAGGCCTCTCGCGTGCAGATTTTCGGTGTGCGCTCCCCACCCTTCCAGGGAGGCATCCGTGGTCACTGTCTCCTGGTGGTCTGGGGTCTGGAAGTCCATGCCCGCCGTCAGATGCGCGTGGGTGCCCCACCACCGGACCGCTCGGCGGAAACTCTCGTCGAGTGTGATCCTCTCCTCGAAGCCGCCCGTCGTTTGGATCCAGCGCGCGTCCAGGAACTCCTGCAACGGGCGCATCCGGAGCCTGCACATGGGAATGAGGTAGATGCAAGAAGACATCATTCCGAGGAGGGACTTGATGGACCTCACCTTGGCCGCGTCGGAAGCCAACATCCGCTGTACCTTGCCCAGGATGGACCTGGTCCTTTCCTCCGACGGGGAGGCCAGAAGGGACACTGTGTTGAGCTTCGCTCCCAGAAACAGTGCGTTTTGCGCGGGTACCAGGTGGGACTTCGCGTAGTTCACGGAGAATCCCAGGTCCGTGAGAAGTTGGACGGTCCTTGCCGTGTGCTCCACGGCGAGCTCCCTCGTCTTGGCTCGGATGAGCCAGTCGTCCAGGTAGGGGTAGACGTGGATCCCCTCGCGGCGCAGCTGCGCCGCCACCGGTGCAAGGCACTTGGCGAATACCCTGGGTGCCGACCGTAGTCCGAAGGGGAGGGCTTTGAACTGGTAGTGACGCCATTGGACCACAAACCTGAGGAATTTTCGGTGCCCCTTTAGGATGGGAATATGGAAGTAGGCATCCTCCAAATCCAACGACGACAGGAAGTCTCCTTCCTCCAGCTGACCCAGGACGTGCTGGAGGGTGACCATCCGGAACTTCTGCGCCTTGATGAATTTGTTCAGACGTCGCAGGTCTAGGATGGGGCGCCATCCTCCCGTCTTCTTCTTCACGAGGAAGTATCTCGAGTAAACTCCGGAGCCCCGAAGCCTCTTTGGGACGAGTTCGATGGCGCCCTTCCTGAGCATCGCCCTTACCTCCAGGAGAAGCTGAGGGACGTGAAGCTCTTTCCTGGCCACAGGGGGGACGCGCGGGCACCTTCTTTGAAACTCGAGCGCATGGCCCCGGGCTAAGGCGTCCAGCACCCAACGGTCGGTGGAGATGGACTCCCACACGCTGACGAAGCTCGCCAGCCGGCCTCCCACCGGGGTGCATCGGTGGGGGCCCGACCCCACAGTCGGTTCAATCCTGTTTCGACGAGGCTTTGCCACCTTGACCTCCTTGGCGACGACGGCGGGGTCCGCCAGACTTGCCTCGTCCTCTGTAGGCCTCCTGAGACGACGAGCGGGCCGCTTGACGGTAGGTGGAGAAACCGCCGCCGGAACCTTTGGAGGCGCCCTTGCCTCCGCTGCTCCGAAAGGGTGTCCGTCGTTGCTGATGAACCCCAAGGGCCCGGGCCGTCTCAGTGTCCGCTTTAATGGCCTGAAGGGAATCGTCCACTGTTTTCCCAAACAGGTTGTTCCCATCGAACGGCATGTCCAGGACTCTGGTCTGTACGTCTTGACGGAAGTCCGTAGCCTTGAGCCATCCACGCCGCCTAAGGCACACGCCGTTGCCCAACTGGCAAAACCCAGTGTCGGCGATGTCCGTCGCAATAGTGATGGCGTGGTCCGACGCCACCTCACCTTCCTGTAGGATCTCCAGGGCCTCCGCCCTCTTGTCGTCCGGTAGGAAGTCCAGCAGGGGAGCCAGTTTGTACCATAGCTCCCTGTCGTAGCGGGCCACGATAGCCAAGGCGTTGGCCGCTTTAATCGTCGTCGCTGCAGACGAGATGACCCTGCGTCCCATAGAGTCCAATTTCTTTCCCTCGCCGTCCGGTGGGGAAGTCGATGTGGAGGCCGCACCCCCCCCGCTTTCTTCCTGGCCGCCGCGGAGACGACGGAGTCCGGGGTAGGCTGCGCCCGGAGGCACAGGGGGGCCGCGTCCGGGACCCGGTACTTCTTCTCGTACCGGTCTCTTCTAGCTGGCGTAGTGGAAGGGTTCTTGAGGAGGGCGAGGCCCTCATCCCAAATGTCGTCCAGTAGAGGCACCGCGAGGACCGTCTTCCTCTTGGCCTCACGCCGTTGATAAAGGAATCCTTCCTTTTTCTTCTCCTCAGGGCAGAGTTGGAAAAGCTCGGATGCCCTGGCGATCATGGAGTGGAACGAACCAATCTCGTCGGGCGGAGAAGCCCTGGTGGGAGGTGACGACGGTAGATCCTCGTCGTTTACCTCGTCGTCCGTACCCGTCGCTGCCGTGTCAGTCCCCGTATCATCCCCTCGGGTGGACGGGGAGGAGGGCTGGACGGTGCGCGACGGCTGAAAAGGAGGTGGACGGTGAATCCTTCTTTTCATGGGCGGGGGAACACCAGAAGGTCCCGGCTCAGGATCCCCCGACGGGAGAGGTTCCTCCGTCGGCAACGGCAGTCTCGTCCTTATCTCTGAGCATAAGGACTGTACAGCCAACAAAATGGCCGCCGAGTTGTCTTGCGGCGCTGGCAGAGGGGAATCCGACGGGCGAACAGGGGCCCCGTCGGCACCCTCGACGATGTCGTCGTCACCAGCGTCGGGATCCATCCCGACGGGCCGGTCTTCTTCCACGCCAAGGCCGTGGCTTAAGACCTCGATCAGCTCTTCCTCCGAGGTTGAAGCTGAATCTACGACGATGCCCTGCCCCCCCTTTTTCTTCCCCGCCGGGGATTTCACGGGGGTCCTATCGATGGGCACAAAAGAGGACTCCCTCCGAGGTGGCAGGGAGACTCTGAGCCCCGAGGTCGCCACCACTGGTGTAGCCTCCACAGGCTGAGCCAGGGCCGCCGCGACAGTATCGATAGAGGGCTTGGCCGGGTGGATTAAGGCCTTCACCACCTTAGGTGCGCTCACCGCCTTATCCTTGAGGGGGGACACTGCCTCGCTCCCCCTCCGATGGGGCCTTCAAGCTTGACCGGGGCCTCTCCAGGAGCTTTGCCGGGTGCTCGCCCTTCCTCTTACCCGACCCAGAGCGTTGGCTCGTGGCTGAAGGTGCCGGGGAGGGTGCGCCCTGCCTGGCGCCCGTAGAGCCCGACCGTTCGGCGCTCCCGGTGCCAGCGGACTCGCGGTGCTTGGCCTTGTGTTGGACCCCCGTCGCCGGGGCGTCCTCAAAGGTCTTAGAAGACCGCTCGGATTTCTTCCTCTTCTTCTCGCCTGATGGGCTCTTCCCTTCCAGCCAGTTGGCGAGACGTTGATGGCGGTCCTTCATGGTCCGCTCCGACATATTGCCGCAAAACGCACAGTCCTTCTCCACGTGCGTCTTGTCCTCATGTAAGCAGTAGAGACAAAAGGAGTGTTCGTCCTCTTTAAAGACGTTCTGCAGCTGGCATCCAGGGCAGACCCTGAACAGCTTTCCGGGCGTCGAGCTTCCCTTCTCCTGGGCCATGTCCGGGCCTGAGAAACTTCTGGAGTCCTCCAAAAGCGTAGCTCGACGAAATCTTCACCCTTGAGGGGCGCAGACGAATCCGACACTGGTCCCCGTTGATCGGATGAGAGTCGGTGGAGCTTGAGGCTCTTTTGACCGAAAAAACAAAGTATTTGAGCAAAAAACGTGAAAAATAGCACTAACGCTCGAGAGCAATAGCACGAGGATCCCAACACATGAACGTGCGGTAAAAATCTGAAGATGGCTGCCAGAGGCGGTGCTTAGGTAGAGGGCAGTCATTGGCTGTGGTCAGTATGACTCAGAGACCAGTGATTGGTTACTACTACGAAAGACAGATCAGAAACGAAACTGATACTGGTTTTTTCTTTACCGAGGATTCCCAGCCTGACGACGGGGAATATTCATGAGCATGTGAATCCATGCCAGACCCCATGCTGGAGAATTGCATAAAAGGCAGGGTCTTTTGCAAGGAAGGCAGAGTCGACCAAGGGACGAAGGAACCGAAGAAAAAAACTGGAAGAGACGCCTGCTGCACCTCCTGGGCCGTTGGTTTGCCCGGTGAAGCCCTGCTGCAGTGCTGAAGCTCCAATTTCGACATTAACTAGAGAATCCCGGAAAGGACGACTTTTCACCTTGGGTTGGTGGGACCAATCGACCCCAAGACAAACTCGACTGAAACCTCTCTCTCTGCTGGCTGTACTTCCATTGCTGCTGCAGGAACCGAGTGCCTTGGGACAGGAACACCCGAATCGAGTGCATTGCCTTTAAACTGGACCCTACCTCCAGGAAGATCCTCCGGACTCCCTCGAAGCAGGACTGACCAAGCCTGAGCCACCTCAACAGAGTGCTGGACCCCAGAAGCAAGGAAAGTCCACAAGGTGTCCAAGAACCGCGGTGGTGCTATTTGCGAGTAGCTGAAACTGAGAAGTGCTGCTGATCTGAATTGTGCCCATTGCTGCCGCCGACCTTCAAACCACAGTGCAGGAGTCCCCAAACGTCCTCCCTCTTGTCCCCATGACTGAGGCCCAGGAACAGCAGGATTTGCAGGACTGCAACAGGAACAGAAGCCAGCTGGAACTTTTCTTCAGACTCAAGGTACTGTGAAACTAGGGGTACTTACCTCTTTTTGTGTATAGCTTGCCTCTGCTCATTGAAGCCTTGCATTGGCTGCCCTTTCCAGAGTTGCTTGCAGCTTTGCCCTACACAAGCCTTCCAGCTTGTGGCCCAACAGTGATTCTTTTTGCAACAAAACTTTCTTTAACATTGTGCAAGACTTTTGCCATATCTTCAAGAAGTGCCTCAGCTCCCCTAGACTTTGCTCAATTGACATTGGCTGTCCAAGCTCCCTGCAGACTCTTCTTACCCTCTGACTTTGTGCTTAACTGTCCTTCCAAAAAGTCATACATACCTTACTTGTATAGCTGGGAAAGGGTTAACCTGCATTGCATTAGGGGATTCAAAAGTGCTTACCTGTTTGAGAAACTTGTTAACCATTGTTTCCTTCTCTAACCTTTTCCTTTTTGACATATCGTCAGTATTACCATTTAAAGTGTGAAAAGTGATATATTAATGTCAACAGTGTCCTAACAATTGAAATCACCTCAGGGCGTAGGAAGTATCCGTGTGCCATCCCAAAAGGGTATCTACCTACTTAAGTGAACTGAAGGACTGTATTTTTGAAGTGTATTTAAGTGTTGCTGTTAGGCAAGATTGTGTGCAGTACCCTTTGGGAGACTACAGCAACCTTGACCTCCTGGCAATAGGAACCCACCCTTTGGTATAAGTCTGTCCTGCACAGGTTGGTAGTGTGGCTGAGCAGCCAGGCTTATCTCAAGAGGGGTCAATGTGAGCTGTAGGGTTGTAACATAGAGATCGACAATGACAAGTACCCAAATAAACTCTTACACTCAAGGTTTCTTTATTAAACAATTATGTATTAATTTAACAGTCAGTTGAAGAAGCCTTCTTTAGAAGGGAGTAAATATATGTTACACAAAAATATACTTCAAAATACACACTCTCAGTAAATCAGTAGATACTCTTTGGGGCTGGCCCACAGACACTTCCTACACCCTCAGATCACTTAAATAACTAGGACACTGTGGACATTGATATATCAATGGTACATTTAGAGCAATACTGAGTTTGGTGTCAAAGAAAAGGGGTTTGGGTATAAAGCAAAGGTTACACAAGTCGTCTGAAGCAGGTAAGTACTTTTGAACCCCCAATGCTAATGAAATTAACCCTTTCCTGGAGGAAAGGTAAAGCACAAAGTCAGAGGTAAGAAGAGTCTTTCACAGAGCAGGACAGCCAATGTTAAGTTAGCAAACGTCTAGGTGAGCTGAAGTATTTCTTGCAGGTAAGTAAATGTCTTGCACAATGTTTTAGAAGTCTATGCAGAAAAAGTAGAATCAATGTAGGGCCACAAGCTGGGAGGCTTGTGGGGGGCAAAGTTGCAAGCTACTCTGCAACAGCAACCAAGTCAAGTCTCAACTGAGAATACGTAAGGCTACACAACAAGAGGTAAGTCCCCTTAACTTTACAGTACCTTTGGTTAGGAGAAATGGTACCAGCTGGCTTCTGTTCCTGTGTAGGTCTGCAGATCCTGTTGTTCCTGGGCCTCAGTCATGGGGACAAGAGGGAGGACGCCTGGGGACTCCTGCCCTAGAATGGGAAGGTCAGCGGCAGCAATGGAAAAACTTCAAATCAGCTGCAGTTTGCGGTTTCAGCTCTTCGCGTCTCCAGCAAATAGCACCACCCCGGTTCTCGGAAACCACTATGGACTTTCTTCACATCTGGGGTCCAGTACCCTGTTGAGATGGCTCAGGATTGGTCAGTCCTGCTTCCTGGGAGTGCGGGGAATCTTCCTGGAGCTTGTGTCCGATTTAAAAGCTATGCACTCAATATGGTGTTCCTCTCCCTGGCACTTCGGTTCCAGCAGCAGCAATGGAAGTACAGCCAGCTCCAAGAGGATGTCCAGACGAGTTCACTTTGGGGTTGATTGTTCCCACCAACCCAAGTGGAGAAGTCGTCCTTGCAAGGTTTCTCTAGTCAAGGCGAATTCGGAGCTTCAGCACAGCAGCAGGGCTTCACCGGGCAAACCAACGGCCCAGGAGTTGCAGCAGGCGTCTCTTCAAAGTTTTTCTTCGGATTCCTTCGTCCAGTGGTCGACTCTGCTTTCCAAGCCAAAAAGCCTCGCCTTTTATGCAGGTTTCTCCCATTCATTCCAGCCTAGCTGCCAATCACACAGCAGCGCGGCTGTCCTCCACGGACAGCCAGCTGGCCAATCACCTTTGGGTGCATTCCTGTAACCAAGGGGATTAAGCACAGGGAGTTTCGGGCACCTCCCTCGCTTCCTGCCCCTGCCAGACACTCTGGAGTCAGAGGTGGGCTTCACTTGTGAATCCCGCCAAAGACTAAAGGAACAAAGGGACCAAACCTGGTTTTGGCGCGCAGAGTAAATCTCAAGAAGGACCTTTCCAGCAAGAAATGGCGAAAAAAAGAAGACCGGGCCATTTTGACAAAATGGGAAGACATGGGTGCCTTACTGCAACTTCGAACGCAGCCCGTGGTATAAACACACAATGGTAGTAAAAAGTAAACCACTGCCACCAGCCATTCATTGTAGAAAGGGTAACATAAAAATGTTACATGAGAAACTAGACAAAGGGGATACTAAGCAACCCCTCCAGCACCCTATTGTAAGATAGTGTGTGCTGGGTCTAGAAAGTTACAAATGTAAGTAAAGTCAATTTCACTTCACTGCTCTTGGAAACAGTAGTTACCCAAGAGAAGGTATTTAAACCTTTGGGAAATATGAAATACTTCCCTGTGCCACTGCACTGAAGGTACTGTTTGTCACAATGTTAAAAGACGACACCTATGGAGTTTGTCAGACTCCAAAGCTAAAAGGAACACAGAGTTCACATCACAGAAAAATACTTGAGGGAGTGGGAAAAAGGTCTCACTCTCTCCAGGTTAAAAATTAAAAGTCCTTAAGTCCAGCAAAAGTGCTGTGGGTCTCTAAGGTAGAAGGGAATTAGCACATTTCTGAGAATTCCCCCAAAAGTGCATATTGCTCCCTTCTAAAGAAGGCTTATTTTAAAACTGACTATAAAATTATTAAATAATCATTTTAATCGTGAAACCATAAGTGTTATTTGAATACATGTAATTGTGAATCTCTATGCTACAACCTTACAGCTCACATTGACCCATCTTGAGATAAGCCTGACTGCTCAGTAACTCTACCAGCTTGTGTAGCCAAGAGGACAAGGCTGGTGTAGTCTCCCACAGGGTTACTACATACAATCTTGCCTAACAGAGTCACTTATACTGTAGGGGTGGTGAAGGTTTTCCCTTGAAGGAGGTTTTGCCTTGACCACCTCTGAAGAGACTGAACAAGGGCTGCAGACACAACCACTAGATCGTCCCATTATTCGCTAGCCTGACACCCTTGGCTCAAGAGCCACTCTTGCATGGGACACATATGCGCAGGCGTGCGTGTGGAACTAAGTAGATGCAGGAGGCCATCATCCCTAACAGTTGCATGGCTTTGCGAACGGTCACCTCGTGACTGGCTACATAGTGAGGGATCTGGAACTGCATGTTTTGAACTCTCTCGTTGGAGGGAAAGACAAGGCCGTCTTTGGTCCGAATTAGAGCCCTTAAAAACTGACTTGGCTGGGGTCTAGACTGGACTTTTTCTCGTTGATCGAGAACTCTAGGCTGAAGAGGATATCTACCGTCTTCTGGGTATTTGTTAGGCATGTTCCGTACGAATCCCCTCTTATTAGCCAGTCGTTGAGGTAAGGATACACTGGGATGGACAGCCTGCGCAGGTGAGCAGCTACTAATGCCAGTCCCTTCGTGAACACCCGTGGAGCTGAGGCAATGCCGAAGGGAAGAACCTTGAACTGATAGTGGGTGTCCTCTATTATGAACCTTAGATACTTTCTGTGCATTGGCAACATTGACATATGAAAGTATGCATCTTTCATATCCAATGTGGCCATGTAATCCCCCTGCAGCAGCAGTGGGATTACCTCCTGCAATGTTGTCATTCTGAATATTTGCAGCTTGACATATTTGTTCGCTGGGCACAGGTCTAGCACAGGGTGCATGGTGAGATCCTTTTTGGGTACAAGGAAGTACACTGAATAAATACCCTTGTTACCTTGTGAATGGGGAAGACTTCTACGGCACCCCTTTCCAGAAGGATCTGCACCTCTTCCAGCAGGATTTGCAGGTCTGCTGGTGATAGGCGTCTGCTCTTCGGTGGGTGGTATCGAGGTAACCAGTGGAACCCAATGCAGTAACCATGGGTGATGGTCTTTAACACCCACTGGTCTGATGTGATCCTCTCCCATGCGTGAATGAATGATGACAGGTGTCCCCTGACCGGGGAGGCATGGGAGGGGACCCGAACCGGCGAGTCACTTTGAGGTGGAGGCCGGACAGCCTCTTGGAGTAGAGTTCCTGCATCTACCCTGGCCTCTATGTTGACCTCTCTGCTGATATTGGCTGTTGCCAGATGAGCCCAGGTCGGAGGAACATGGGGTGCTTCCGGAGCCATATTGACCATGGGGAGACAGGGAGAAAGATTGACCACGAAATGAGCAGCGAGAATTGGAGCCTCTTTGCTGGTGGAAGGGCTTGGCCGTGATCTGGCTGAGTGATTTCAGCACCTGGTGCTCTTTTTTAGCAGTCTCCATGGCGTCATCAACAGCCTTGCCAAATAAGCAAATTCACAAGGGGGGTCCTGGGAGTCTCTCTGCCAGACATTAGTCCTGGTTACAAGAGACTTACCCAGAGTCTTTAGCTCACTATCTTTCACAGAGAAGAAATATCCCAAACATATCAGTCTTTGTCCTGCCCTGGGGCAGTCCAGCACCGAAATGCTAGGCAATTCTCCTCTGAACAAGAGTACCAACAGCATCCCCAGACACGTGTTTCGGTCTGGTTGGACCTCATCAGTAGGGAGGAGCTGTGCCTCTCTAAGAATAGTGAGCAATGGGTCCACGTCTGGATTCCCCTAGTAACTTAGGGTGAGACCCAAAGTTACTTAAATAGAGAGGCACAGATCCACCCTACTGATGAGGTCCAACCAGACCAAAACACGTGTCTGGGGTTTCTGTTGGTACTCTTGTTCAGAGAAGAATTGCCTAGCATTTCGGTGCTGGACTGCCCCAGGGCAGGACAAAGACTGATATGTTTGGGATATTTCTTCTCTGTGAAAGATAGTGAGCTAAAGACTCTGGGTAAGTCTCTCGTAACCAGGACTAATGTCTGGCAGAGGGACTCCCAGGACCCCCCTTGTTAATTTGCCTTGCCAAATAAGTTGGAGTCTTCGACAGGTTTGTTAATCAGAGAGGCCTGAGTCTCCGGTTTGAAGCCTGAGTTCTCCAGCCAGGTGTGTCTCTTAAGAAGAGTCCAGTGGGCTAGAGTCCGTCCCGCAGTCTCAGCAGCGTCTAGAGTGTTCTTTAATATATTATGGGTCACCTGTCGGCCCTCCATCACGACCGCCAGCAGGCGTGATCGCGTGGGCTCTGGGACATCTTGAAGGCCTTCCTGGAGCTGGCCCCATTGGACGTCGCTGTAACTAGCGAGGAGAGTCGTATTGCTAGCTATTCTGGTAGAATAGGCCACAAACGTAGTAATACGTTTCCCTAGGGCATAATGTTTTTTGCAATCTTTATTCGGGGGAGCTTCCGCTGTGGATAGTGGAACCCCTTCCCCTCTTTCTAGTGGTTGTAACAAACAGGGAGTCTGATGTGGCATGACCTCATATATACATAGGGTCAGATGGAGAGAGCAGAACAATTTCTGAACCCGAGGATTGACTGCCCTTGTGAGGGATGGTGATAATAAAGAAGGAGCTAGGTGTTTCTTTATTGAATTAAGTAATGGAATAGCCTGACTAGTGGCAGGCATCCCCTTGAGAATATTTTCAAATAAGTCAGCATCAGAGGATGCCACATGTGTAGCAATCTCAAAATGGTCTGAGGCTCTCTTTAGGATTGCATTAAATAACATTTGGTCATCCAGAGGTGATGACTGCCTTTGTTCAGGTGAAGAAAGTGGATCAAGACAAATAATGTCCTGGTCAGGGGTATGTGTGGGTGAAAGTCAAAGCCCCTGATCTACTGGCTGATCCTGATCCCAGTCCAGGTGCTGGTCAGCTGTGTCCTGATCTAAAGGATTGTCCTCATAAGTATCCTCCTGTTCTGACCTCTTGGTGGACTTGTGTAGGAACGGGACACTTTTGCTATGTTTGTGGAATGGGGCAGGAGTCCTCTTCCCTAGGTCTCTTGGGAGTAATATATTTATCTGAGAAATCTAAAAATTGGGCCATCTTGTCCATATAATTCTCAAATCTTTGCCTAGTCCACAGGGAAGATGCAGAGGGTCTGAAGGTGGAAAAGGCTGGTCTGAAGGGGAAGATGTACCTGATAAAGCCTTTTGGAGAGGCTGGGGGGCTTCTGAATACTCATCTTGAGGAGAGGATGTGCCCCTGAGTTCTCTGCTGCCAAAATAATAGCCACGAGACTCTCGCATATTTTTGGCAGCTGAATGCCAGGTCTCAACGCGCCTACTGCGCTGTCACGGTTGACGACTGCGCCAAAGCTGTATGTACTTGTGCGCCCTTGGACGGCATGTCGGTGACCGTGTGTTTTTTGGGGGTAACGCGTTGTGAGAGGAAAGCCCTGTCGCATGCCGAGAAGACGGTTGCGCGGAGGGCGCCAAACTGCGAGGTTCAGGAGAGACCCTCAAAGTTTTCAGCGGGCCTGTTGGCGTTACACGCTTCTTAAACGTGTCATCGAGGAGGCCTTAGGGGTTGTATGTTTGGACTTGGTGGTGCGTGTGTGCCCTTGTCGCCGGGGTGTGAACTCCCCATAACAGAGCCGCTGGCCTGTCTGTCGGGGCCAGGGACGGGCATCTGGGAACCAGAGAGTTCCGCCGAAAGGTCTGAGGCTTCCAGGTTGGAGCCATGGCTGCCGCTGGAGTCCTCATCATCCGAAGCGACGGCTCCAATGGGTGAATGACTTTCGGTCTGCAATGCGTAGGCCACCCGCCGTTTTGTCTGCCTGTCCTTTAACGTCCCTGAAAGAGCTTGCAGGAATTACAAGAACACTCTGTAGTTCCATGTCTTAAAATCGCAGCAAAAATGGCTGTGTATACAAAATATTGCGGCAAAAAAGCCGTGGTTTTGCCGCCACAATCATGTGAATGTTGCGGGGGACACCCCCGCAACCCTTGGACCCATTATACCATTTAAGGGAGGCAGGTGGGCACCCCCGGAACCCCTGCTCCCCTTAAATGGTATAATGGGGTATACCTTTACCGGGCCAAACCACAGCATTTTTGCATCGATTTTCTTTACCGGCGACATTTTTGCCGCAATTTTATTACCTGATATCCACTCATCGTGGTCACAAGGTAGACACCTCTTGCAACATCGATGGGTGTCCTTCCACAGGAATTTGCCGTTATACAACGGACATAATTTAAAGAGCATCCTCTCCATAGCAGAGGTAGATGGCAGCCAGACCAAATTGGAAAAGAGAAGGGAAAAGGAAATGCATTCTTGAAAAAGAATAAACCCAGGGCCCCACTCTCCCTACTGTAAAGGCCTGTCCGGAGGGCTGAGGCCAGGCAGTGGACAGACGTTGATCAGTACACCAGTCGCTGGGCAGTAGTGGATGTCTTCAGCGGCAGGAAGTCCACGAGGCAGTCATCAAAAAGAAGCATTTAGGAGACTCTACGACCGTAGGTCGTGGAACAAAGTAACAATATCGAGCAATATTAACACAAGGTGACCAACTAGTTGGACCAAAGAACACAATCAGAGGGACCTCAACACGTGAGGGATTTTGGGTACACTACACGTCACCTTAGGGATAGTGTTACAGTCACGCCCATGTCGACGTCCCCTTTCGATCTTCGAAAGAATGATGCAATTCTCTGCGATTACCACTAGATGTCAGACTATATGCACAGCATATGATTCTAAGCAGATTCACAAGCATCAGTAATCATTTTACATACTTGTTAAGTTTTATAAATGTAAGTTGTCAAGCACCAGAATGCAGCTAGTAGTTTTCAACATTTACTTAATGTAAAATTGCTGTATTGGGACAGGCATAGAGGTGGGATCCTCCATATCACAGCAAATTCCATCTTAAACTTGAATACAGTTGGGTTACTAGAGCCTTAAAACGTAGAACTCCGTATGTTGGAATAAAAAAAGAATTCAGTTTAACCATAAACAGCAACCCATAACACTAGATGTGCAATTTTTCCCACAAACTGAGACACAAATGGATTGTCTTCTTTTCTACACAAACAAGCACACGCTGAGCAAAACACAATTACAGCTGTAGCTTTATTTTGCCCCTTCTGCTAGGAAAACGTTAAGATGATCTCTGAAAGGCATATTGTAGCGGGTTTACACATTAATAACGCGGAGTGGCGGAGAGTGGAAGTCTTGCTGCCCGTTATTCCTAGTCTGTTGTCCCTGCCTATTGCTGCTGCTACTGAGGAGGCGTGTGCAAGAACCTCCATAAAGAGTCTTTCAGTCCGCCGAGCGGATGCGGAGTGGCAGAGAGTGGCAGTCCTGCTGCCCGTTATTCCTAGTCTGTTGTCCCTGCCTATTGCTGCTGCTACTGAGGAGGCGTGTGCAAGAACCTCCATAAAGAGTCTTTCAGTCCGCGGAGCGGATGCGGAGTGGCAGAGAGTGGCAGTCCTGCTGCCCGTTATTCCTAGTCTGTTGTCGCAGCCTATTACTGCTGCTACTGAGGAGGCGTGTGCAAGAACCTCCATAAAGAGTCTTTCAGTCCGCGTAGCAGACGCAGAGTGGCAGAGAGTGGCAGTCTTGCAGTCATGACTCACAAGACTGCAAAGACGGCCGCCCCGACTGCGGCAGGTCAACCTCAAGAAGAAGAAGCACAGCGTCGCCTGAGGAGCTCCCGCCCCCGCCTGGAGCAATCATCAGAGACACAGCAAGTACTCGAAAAGCTCAGTTATTTTATCATTATTCCTGAAGAGGGACCCTTGAGTTCCCCGAGTCCCTCACATCTAAAGCCCACCGCTACTTTGGGACATAATTAGACTAAAAGTGTCAGCGATTTGGAACATCGCAACCACAAATCCATTCAAGAAGAAAATGAAGAGGAGTTTTGCCAAAAGTCCACTCCTCCACAATCTCTCGGAGAACCAGTTACTTCAACGCCTTTGATACCTTTTGCCCCCGCTCGGACTCCTGATGCCCCGCTCGGCCGAACTTACTGTTGTCTCTCGGAGGGGGGTTGACGGTGGGTTCTTTGGCCCGGCCGGCTTCAGCGCCTGCGGCACTCAGCAATGGCGGAGCGGGGCCTTTACGCAGTGGTTCGCCTCGCGATGCTGTCCTCGGTGGCGGCGAGGTGGCAGACTCCTTGGGTTGTTGGGAGGCACGGGGGCCGTGTTCTGCTCTCGATGGGCTCCCACGGATCGAGTGACCGCTTGCTCCAGGAAGGGCCAGCCAAGTGGTAGTGCAGCAAACACAGCGCTCGCTGCTCGCGGCCCCTCCCACTAGCCACCTGTCACGATACACCGAAGAACTTACAGACTATCTCGAACATTTGCTTAGTAGACAAACATACTGTAGTAACGCCCAAGCCAACGTCACAAATCTATCAAGTGATGGCTGAAACAAACCTGGAGACGAACAAGACAAAATGGCAGTTTAGCAGAGGGGCGCCCCCTTCTCTGGAAAACTCTAAAGAGGGTGTCAGCGCCGTCCGAAAAAAAAAAATGGCTCAGGTACAGCCACTCACGAACCTCTCGATACTTCCACAGAACAAGAGGGTTGAAGGAGAACAACTTACTCTTGATTGCTCTAAAACAGAAGAACCTATTCATAATAGAACTGGGACTCAAGTCGATCAACTTCAACACAGTCCCCTGCACTGTGACAGTTCCCTAAAAGATGAAGTTAGGCCAGATAAGACGAAGAATCCCAGAACCAAACCTGATTTACAGGACAAACCAGAATGTGAAAGGAAGTTGGCAGAAAGACAAAATGCTTTAGGAGTCACTCCAATCCCAACTAGCGAAGCTGATATCCAAAATCCATAAACCTAGATCCAGAATTGGCAAAAGAGAGTGATATCGACACAAGAAGCCTGGAAAGACATCGCCCTGGGACTCAACCACAGAACAATGAAAATATGCCCGTGAATAACACTCCTAGAAATAAAAACCATCTCGAGAAGCCAATTGAATCTGTGCTCTCAAAACCCAGCTATCATAGCTCACCTCGAAGATTTCAGTGGATCTATCGAATGCAACGTTCCATCAAGGGAGAGCAACATCAACCTCCCGGATATCCTCTCCTACAAAGGCTAGATCTACTCTTCATTATCCCTCTTCAACCAGAGAAACTCTGTCTAAAAAAAAAACGGATATGCTCTCATTAATGTCGGCAATGACCATTGCTTTAACGCCTTTCACTAAATTATATGAAGCAGTGAGTGACACATTAAAGGATCACACATCGATCCAAGCAATGATGTTAAGTAAACTCATTTACCTGGAAGGTTACATTATGGCTTTGGAGTAAAGAACAAAACCCACCCAGCCCATCTTAGATAATTCTTCTTTGACCTTAAATCCGCAAGAATCTCCACTGGGCTCTTTGTGTTACTCCAGCGTAGATAAAAACTATAAGACAGAAGAAACACAAACTTTGCCTTTTATAGATCTGACGACTATCTCGGTGTCACCTGCTCCAAACATACAGCTTGTTAACCATAAGAAAGGAGCACATTTTATGCCGGGCAACAAATCATCACTAGAGCCTATTTTTCAGCAGTTGGGGACACCAAAGTGCAAAACGTTACAACCAACGCCTCTCTTAAAAGTCCCAGCAGCTCAGGTTCCATCAAACAAAGTTACCAAAGAAGTTCAGTTACAACAAATAAAAGTGACAGACATCATTGCGACGTTGCCTAAATCTACTGAAGACTTCCTTGGAAATGTAGAGATGATGAACATAACCTAGCACACAAATGACATTATGCCCTGCTCCCATCCGGGGCTCAGAGAAGAATCGGAAATTCAAAATATGGCCATTCAGCCATCTCATCCCAGTAAAGAACCGTGACAATAGTGTCCCCCTTCCTTACTTTAGAAGAAAAGAGGATACGCTTAACGCAGAAACAAAACAAAATGATTCAAGATCGAAAAGACCTTTCAACTAATCCTCGTAAACTAAACTAGAAACTAGAAAGAACCCACCGAAATAAAGAAGGGGAAAGGACACACAATACTAGACATCGACCCTTGGAGTCTGATCATAAAGGGCACCTGACAAAGAACAAGAGCACCTAGTATTTGAGTCAAATAGAAGAAACCAGCAGAAAGCTCAAGATAAGGTGGCCCTAGGCACTCATACGTCAAGAACAGATGCTTATGATAACAAATATTTGAGTGAGAGACAAATTAGATGGATATTAAAATTGGAACAGATTCCTGGGAACCGTGATGCTGTCACACTCAACAGAAGAGCGGTGATAGACCTATTTTACCATATTCCAAAATTACGCTCAATAAAAACAACTGACCTGAAAATTGTCGATCCAAGTCACTGACACCAAAAGGCGATCTCACACCTCTACATTGCGTCGTCATCTGTGAATAGCCTCCTAAGAGCTGCGGTGGAAGACCTGCTAATAATGGGATACGACCTAACTGAGTCATCTAGGAAAATCAGTGAGGCCAAACCAGGTGAAGGCAAAAATAACCAGAAAGTAAAACAACAAGATAATTGGATCCAACCATTCTCACCCGAATACTCAATTAAGAAAAATGCAGTTTCTTCAACCGGCAGTCCGAATACGAAAAACAAAGATCATCAGAAACCCACGGGAGCCAGACCAACAGCCATTGTCAAGGAAACTACAACGTCCTCCACTGTTTTCAATAAAAGCAAACCTAAACCCAGCAAGACAACCCTTGACGAAGACAAACCAAACACGAGCAAGCAAAGCCAGGAGTCATCAAGTAAGTCAACTTCCAGACTTTCAAGAAAAGTGCAGAACGATATCCAACCTGCGACCACAAGTTCTGAAATCGGCCTCTCACTTCAGGCCATGTGGTCATGGCTCCCGAAAGCCCTGACACTTCACCGACAAAGATAGCCACCCGCGACCCAAGAGCACAGTCCTAAAGATAATCTTCGATCAGTAACCCATCAACAACAAATTAGGATGTGCTCATGGAACACTTGAGGATTTCTGCACTTAACGGTCCCAGGTGACATACAGCTGGGAGATTACGACATCATATGCCTCCAGGAGACATGGCTCACGCAAATCCCCATCCTGGATGGCTATGAAATCAGTCTGGCACCGGCTAAAAAAAGGTATTGCAGGTCGTCCTACTTCAGGCCTGTTGACGGCCATCCGAAACGGAAGTGGCATCACACTTATACAAAAGCTCAAAGAAAATCAATCAATGTTAGCAGTGAAACTAAATTGGTCTACGGCTGACGTAAAAAAAAAGAAGAGCTTAACAAAGGCAATCATAATCATAAACACCTATTGGAATCCCGCAAGAATCGAACCGGCAACATTTCTTGCCATGATAGAGACCGAAATCGATGAGGGACAAGTGGACCATCAGGTCGACCACAAACTAATTTGTGGCAACCTCAATGTCAACTATCGAAAAAAAGGAGATGATTCGAAGGGGAACACTAAGAAAACCCCCTCTGAACAGCGGGCCACTCAGTGGATGAAATTAATGAAATCAAGAGATCTGCTCCATCTCGATTCAGTCTTTCCTGACCCAAATCGAATATCCTCTTGGGAACGAGAAGGAATGCAATCCACGATCGACCATATCTTTGTGACGCGGCCGCTACTCCAATCAATAACGGCATTCAAAGTGGTGAGGACATCTGCTAGTGACCACAACCTACTACTAACAACTTGGTCTACAAACACAGCACCTTACGAGAGGATGATGACTCAACTAGAGATGAACAATCAAGGTACAAGGTTAAAAATGACTGAGGGTGCCATAAGAGCCTTGACAGTCCATTATAGCGACCTAGCCAATAGAGATGTCCCAGTGCAGGTATACTACATCCCTCTGCTAACAACATACAAAGTTCTGTCGTGGAAGAAGCGGACACCAAACGCACAAATGAAACACGTTTATGGCAAGTTGGTGGCAGACAAAAGGCGTGAATTAAGGAAGATAAAGAGAAACGCCAAAAAACTAGATCCTCTAGTGGCCACTACCGCCATCACAGACGCTATAAGATCTTATAAAGCATGGTTGCGAGTCCATCGCGCCATATTATACCAACAAGATGCAGAAAACATTCTGAAGGCCATTAACGGTAAACATGCCAAGGACTTTTGGTCCTTACTCCGCTCAACATCGGTAGGAGCGCCACCTTTCCTACAAAACGGAATAGGCGAATTAACATGAGAGAAATATTTCGAGAGTCTTTTTCAATTACTAAAAAACAGCAATCAGGATAACTGGAGACCTGATTCGCCATGGGTACGGCTGGATACAAAACAAGATATTCTTGTCCCTGGCCCGGACGGCATAACTAACTTTGACCTGAAAAATCATCCTGAAGCTTGGGCGGCACTCTTAAGCAAGATCTTCGTCCGTTGCGCGGATTCAAAAACAATCCCGCCTTCATGGAATACAGCAAATGTAGTTCCTATTTATAAAAAAGGCAACAAGGCTGATCCAGCGAATTACCGCCCAATTGCCCTCTTACACCCGATAGGCAAAGTATTTGGATCTCTTCTTCTACTACACTTTACTTCATGGGCAAGCACCGCTCCCTGTCAGGATCACCTTCAAACAGGGTTCAAAAAGAACATGGGTACTAATGCAAACATCCTCATTTTGAGCACTCTAAAAAGTAAGGTTCTGGAAGACAGTCCTCGAATATTCGTTGCCTTCATAGACCTCATCCATGCTTTCGATAATGTGGATAGATCTAGACTATGGTCGAAACTTATATCCCGGAAGTGCTGAACGAAATACTAGATCCAATAAGAGCCCTGTATACTAATACCACAATGCAAGTCCGCCTAAATCAAAAAAGGTACTCTCTTAGATTACTACAGCGAGGGGTGTGAAACAGGGTTGCCCTCTGGCTCCGGCCTTGTTTTTGGCCTACCTAGGCGACTTTCATGACTCTGAGAAGACCATACGCTCCTTCCCTCCAAAAATTGGCAGAGAAAAGATCAGTCGCTTGCTATATGCAGACGATCTGATCCTCTTAGACTATACACCAATAGGTCTACAGCACCAAATGAACAGCTTACAACGATACATGACAGATAACAACTTTGACATTAACGAAGGAAAACAAGAATGATAATAGAAAAAAACATTACGAAGAAGGAAAAAACCCACCTACGCCTGGGCACTGCCATAATAGAAAGAGTAAGCGACTTCAAGTACCTGAGAGTAACTTTAGAAAGTTCTGGGAAGGAAAAGGCAATGCAAGGAGTACTTTACGACAAAATGAAAAAGCTCGCAGCACAGGGAAAAGCAATCGACATTAAATTTGGCCGATTCTCGACAATTCCGGTTCGAGAATTTTACAGAAAGAAAGTGATACTGTCTCTAACCTATGGCGCAGATGCTGTCAATCTGGAAAAATGAATACCCTTCATTTGAATGATAGACGTAACTTGATGGCCGTGGGCCAACCGTCTTATGCACTGAATTATAGAAATATAAACTGCTATGCTTGACCAACGAGCGGCCATTTTAAATGTAGCAAGAACCGCCATTTTGCTTGTTAACCATTGCTCATTGCTTTCTGTCTAAAAACTGCTTTGCAGCTTGCAATTCTTGCAGATTCTGCTTACTCTGCTCAACTGTTAACATTGTTGTCTGAATATGAAAGGACAAGGTCGCGGGAAACTCCTCATGAGTAGCCCAGAGAGGAATGCCCACGCTCCCTCTGTGTAGCCTTGGGAGGGAGCTGCAGGGCATTTAATCACTTCACAGCTGCCAGCCAGTCTCGTACGATGGTAGAATATGTTAGAATAATACAGCTAAAGGCTTGAATTATGCTTTTCGTACGGCCCCCCTTCGCAAAACCCTTTAGAACGTGTCGGCTCCCAGGACACGAATAGTACCTCATAGATAGCAAAGCTTGGAATGTGGCTCTTCCCCCGTGTGGAGCTTGCTTCCAAGAACAGAACCACCGTGTTCTGTTCAACAACTAAAAGATGCCTCCGCACTTTCTAATTGCACATTGTTACTAGAATAGACATCGAAAATGTTATAATCGTCATACTCGTTCGATATGTCCATCGTCATCCCGAGTTCAAAGGAACTTAATAAAGAGGGGTGTTGAACATGACTTTGCTGACTGTATGATATGCATTTTGTATATATGTAACTGATGTACGTAATTCGCGCTCTTGCGTCCCTCGAGGTCTAGGAAACTCACGTCGCGGGGCGTGAGATCAGAATTGGCTAATTGATACTATCTTTTGCTTGCAATAAACCCTAGCATTGGGAATTTGAACCTCGTGTCTGGCGCATCTTTTCGTGTATGGTTATTGCCTTGTTTCCATAGCAAGAGGGACCCCTAGGGGCCCCTTTCAAGATGGCGCCCGAATAGGGACCCTCCCCCACTTGCCCCATCGTATACGTTGTAACGGAGTAAAGGTGGAAGAACGGCGAGGACGGGACGGTCGAGCCGGGATCAAGAAGTGTACGGGGCGCCCTGTAGAAGAGAGGAGAGATTCCTTCCGCAGATCTGCACACATCCGATCCCTGATCGACGTACCGGGCCAGAGGGCAAAGGAGGCGAGGGTCCCGAGACGAGGCAGAAGCCAGAGAAGCGCAGACACGATGTTGGGAGAGGTTGCATTAGAACAGGCAACTTGTTTTATCAAGTGAGTCATTCCCCGATTCAAAGAGAAACCTGATTTTTGGTAGAGTGTTGATTTTGCAAACTCAAACGTCCAGGTAAAAGTGGCTAACCAAAGGGGAAGGTTAAAGAAACATGCCTGGAGTACTGTCCACGAGAAGCATGCGCGTAGGCACAAAACGAAGCTTGAGATAGCAGAAGAGAAGGAAGAGGAGGAATGGACTGCAAGTCTAAGACGGGAAGGGAGACGTGACCAGATGAACATAGACAGAATATACCCGCAGCGGGAACTACACATAGCAGACGAATTAATGGAACATTTGTTAACTAACACGGGTCGAGGCCCAAAACCAGAATCGAAACCAAACACGCCAGCAGTGACTGCGCAGGCCCAACCAGTAGCTCTCATACCCCCTCCCGCAGCCCAAGCACTTCCCCTCACGCAAGCGTTAACCCAAGCCCCGCCCACAGCGCAAGCACTCCCACAAGTGCAGACCGCGGACACACAATTTCCCAGCACCCAGCAAGGCCCTTCACAGATGCCACCTGTGTCACTTGTCCCATCCGCACCTCCCGCTCTAGAGACAGATTCAGCACCATCCGCCCCTCCAGAAGTCGAAATTGAGACCGGGGAGGCAAGAGGCGGGGCTGAAGGAACAGGATTTGGACGGGTAACTCAAAGTGCGATCAGCAAAGAAAGAAAGATTGAATTACGGCAAGAGGCAGAAATGTACATAGAAGGAAATGATGAGACGGCAGCATTGGCCTCATTGTATGGGTACCGAAGAAGCAACGAGAGACAGGTAGTGTTGGAATGCATGGGAAACATTTTGGTGGGAGAATGGAAAAAGTTACTTGGCAAATTACCACCACAACGATTGTTAGATTTGAACCAATTAGCATGTTGTAGAATAAATGATGAAGAAGTGAAGGAACATGTGGATAGACTTTTTGATCTTAAAAATGAGTTGGATCATGAATATGCCGAAATGTTTGCTGCACCTGGATACAGGGGTTGGGATATCAGAAGAGAGGGGAGAGGGAGGGTAGAATCATACATAGAGCGGAGACATTCAACGTCATCTGTACAGAAGGGCGAGAAATTGAAAGTATGTACACGAGAAGCGGTAAAATGGGTATCAAATCCTAGTATTCCAACAATGGTTATACATGACATATTTGACGAATATTCCATACCAATGAAAAGAAAAGCACTGCAATCGATGGCTGAACATTTGATGGGGAAGGATATAAAAAATAATAAGGCCAGCCCACCTGAGATACTAGCGGTATACAGGAGAGCATTCAAGTACAGGAGAAACGGGCCTATCACTGGACTTAGGAATACTATTGAACCTAAGAGAAGGGTGAGGGATCGTGAGTGGGGCATTTCCAATGAGAGAGGTCCCGCCCACGTTTGTACCAAAAGTAGAGATCCCTGCGACAGGAACAGTAGGAGCGCAGGTAACACCAGCCCATTTCACCGCCCAGTATGTGCATGTTCCCTTCTCCAGGCAAGAGGTGAATGCTATAAAACAGACAATTCCCGATATAAGAAAGAATCCTGCAGGTTTCTACAAGGAAGTAAAGTCAACCCTGAGATCAGTAGTGCTTACTATGAGCGATATAGATTTGATTTTCCCAGCCATTTTGCCAGCAGATATATGGAAACAAATGAGGACGGTAGATGACGCGGGGGTTTTTGGCGCCACATGGGCGGAGTTACTACTGGAGGATAAAAATAGAAAAGTAGGGGAAAATCCGGGAACCCGCATGGCAGATCTACCAGAACGGATAATGCGGAGATTGAGGGAATTAATTCCAGAAAAAAGGATTCAGTGGGACAAATTAACTGCATGTGTACAGGGCAAGGATGAGCCAGTAACGGCTATTTGTTGATAAATATGTGAGGGGACTAATATCGCCAATTCAAGATATGTTAATGACGTCAGAAAGTTCCTGGGCAGCATAACCGGTGAGTGAGATATTACACATAGCCCAATATTACGAGAACATGGTAAATGTGGCGAAAGAAAGAGAGGGGGAGGATAGAGTCAATTTAAAAACAAGGGTGTTACTGCAGCAGGTCATTGGATACAATAGAGGTAGTCGAAACACACTAGGCAGAGGGAATTTGAATAATATGCATGGGGTGTCATTGGGATTAAATCAATGTGCGTATTGTAAGGAGGAAGGACACTGGCGAGCGCAATGCCCGCACCTACAGAATAGGGGTGGGTTTGGTCAGAGAAGGCCTCATAGAGGACATCAGGGGTCAAACGGCCCAAGCAGAAATAACATGCAGCAGCAGCAGGGATATACCAATGGAGGTACTCAAACCCAATCATATGGTCAAAACCAAGCACAACAGAACCAGACACTGAACCAAAGTGTTTCGAACCAAAATCAGGGCGGGCAGGGCCAACAGAGAAATGATCAGAGTGGAGGACGTCGAGGAGGAAATGGGAATATATTTGATACACAACCAAACACATATCATAGCAGTAGCGGTGACTACACATCGGACGATGTGTTATTTTTGCGATAGGACAGCCCATGACAGGGGTCGGAACCTGTGTCTATTCCCGTGAATCAGAGAGGACCCTACGTAGAAATGAGCGTCGGTAATAAGGAGCACCATTTCCTTGTAGATACACGGGCACAGAAGTCCGGAGATACCACTGTCGGGGCAGAAGAATGTTTCTGTAGGGTTTGCAGGTACACCAGTAATTAACCCCATGTCCGAAGCTGTCCCAATTACAATAGGACCATTTACGGAACAGTGTCAATTTCTTTTGACAGAAAATTGTAGAGAGAACTTGCTAGGATTAAATTTGTTGAGAAAATTGGGGGCAGTCATACATTGTACGGCAGACAGGGTGTTCCTCACGATGTGGCCTCACGATGCACCGGTGACGGAATTTATGTCAAAAGAATTGCCAGGAGAGCTAAGTAGAGTACCAACCTGTCTGTGGGCAATGCATGATAATGATGTAGGATGCTTGAAAATAGAGCCAGCAAAAATAACTTTGAAAGAAGGTGTCACACTACCACAAATTCCCCAGTATAAAATGTCTGTTGAAGGTGAGAAGGGATTGAAAAGCATTGTTACTGACCTGGTGGGATTGGGGGTGGTTGAGGAAATTGCAGGTAGCACGTGAAACAGCCCGATTCTTCCAGTTTACAAGAAAGGAGGCAATGAGGTACCCTATCGTTTCATAATTGATCTGCGCGCATTAAACAAAGTGGTAGACCCACAATTCCCTTTGGTCCCAGATGTCACAACAATACTGACAATGATACCGGCCACTGCAGAATACATTAGTGTAGTTGATCTGAAGAACGCGTTCTTTAGCATTCCAGTGGATAAAAGGAGTAGATATCTGTTCGCGTTCACTCTAGGATGTCGATCATTCAGATTCACACGCATTCCACAAGGATACACAGAAAGCCGGAGCATTTACAGCAGAGTGCTAAAAGAGCAGCTAGACATGCTAGAATTACCCGAAGGTTGCGTACTCTTGCAGTACATAGATGACTTATTACTAGCTGCTGACACAAAAGAGATCTGCAAAGAAAGTACTATATTACTACTGACACACTTAGCGACCCATGGTCACAAGGCAAGTTTGAAGAAATTCCAGTATAATCAGAAGGAGGTGTCTTATTTGGGTTACCTACTTTCGAAAGAAGGGAGAAGATTAACACCAGAACGCATAGAAAGTATTTCTAGTATGCCTATTCCAAAAACTCAAAAAGGAGTGAGAGCTGTAATAGGCATGGCCTCTTATTGTCGGCAGTGGATCAGTAATTTTGCGTTGATTGTGAAGCCGATGATAAAGTTGACAAAAAAGGATGCAGAGATGCCTTTACAGTGAGATGAGGAATGTCAGAAAGCGTTTGAGCAATTGAAAGATGCATTGTGTGTTGTGCCAGTTTTAGGCACTCCAAACTATAAAAAGATCTACAGACTATTTGTGAGTGAGAGTGAAGGATGTGCATTGGCGGTTTTGACACAGGAACAAGGTGGAAGAAATAGGCTGTGCAGCTATTTTTCTTGCGCGTTGGACCCTGTAGCGCGCGCATTACCATGATGTTTGCGATCCGTCGCAGCGGCTGCTGCGTCAGTGAAACAAACGTAAGGAATGTTATTGGGGCACACTTTAATTCTGATGGTGCCACATGCTATAGACGTTCTATTAAATAGGACGCAGACGCAACACCTCACCTCAGCTAGACTGACAAGATATGAGCTCATCTTGTTTGCAACCCACATCCAAATTATGAGGTGTAGCGCATTGAATCCTGCAGAATTAATGCCACTGCCCATAGCAGAAATTGGTGACAACGAATCACCACCCCATGATTGTTTAATGATCACTGAAGAAGAAACAAAGGGAAGGATTGATTTGAGCGATATCCCACAAAAAGAGCCAGATGGGGAGTTATTTTGTGATGGCTCTTGTTTTAAATTACCTGATGGCACATCAACGGCCGCATATGCAATTACTACCCTAAAGAGTGTTGTAGAAAGCAGAAGAATCCCCTACAATTCGGCGCAAGCCGCAGAAATAATAGCACTGACCCGAGCCTATGAACTCTCTGAGAATTTGAACGTGAATATTTATACTGACAGCCAGTACGCCTTTGGCGTGGTTCACAACTTTGGCCGACTTTGGGCTGAGAGGGGTTTCTTGACATCACATGGAGCCAGGATTCAGCATGGCCCTTTGATTGTGCGATTGTTGTCTGCACTCACGTTTCCAAAGCGCCTAGCTATAGTGAAGTGCGAGGCGCATAAGAAAGTAACATGTAGAGTGGGAGAGGGAAACGCATTTGCAGACAGGATTGCAAAGCAAACAGCCACAGATTTGGGGAATAAAATGATGACAGTACAGACTGAGAAAGTACCTTGTATGATAGAGAATGGAGTTGCCACAGTCAAAGAAATGCAGGCTGAGGCCACGAAAGAAGAGATTCAGGGGTGGGCTGAGGGCTCTGCTGAGTTAGATTTGGAAGGATGTTGGGTGGACAAGGAAACAAAGAACTGGATGTTGCCAAATTGTTATGTAACTGCAATGGTTATAATGGCGCATAGCCCTACCCACATTTGCGCGAAGACGATGGTACAGCATTTATCCACAGTATGGAAGAATGAGCACATAAAAAAGAATGCAGAAAGACTAGTGCAGAATTGTATTACGTGCCTGCAACAAAATGTAGGGAAGGGAACCGTGACTCCAGCAGGTAGTTTCGGCCCACCCTCTATGCCATTTGAGGTGGTCATTTTGATTTCATAGAAATGGAAAGGTGCCAGAACTACAAATATGTGTTAGTGGTAATTTGTGCATTCAGCAAGTGGGTGGAGGCATATCCTTTAAAAGACTGTACTGCCATGTCCACAGCAAAAGTAATGCTAAAGGAGTATTTCTCCCGGTTTGGGTTGCCCCGTGTCCTGTGGTCAGACAATGGCCCCCACTTTGTGGGCGCAGTAGTGCTACAGATCTGTGCAGGTCTGCAAATAGAGAAGCGATTCCACAGTTCCAGGCATCCCAGTTCTGCCGGGCTTGTGGAGAGACATAACGGAATCTTGAAGTCAAAGATAGCAAAAAATTTGCGCTGGGAGCAAGTTGAGTTGGGTGGATGTATTACCCCTAGCGCTGTTGTGTATGCGCACGTCTGTGCAGGCTAAGACTGGGCTCTCCCCCTATGAGATTATAATGGGGAGACCAGCAAATGTATGGTGCGCACCGCAGCCCTAAAGATTATGTGAGGTTGCGCATCCTATGTTAAGCACTTATTGTGGACTTTTAATACAGAAGTTGCGTTTGATTCATCAGCAGGTGCAGGAGGCGTTACCAGTACGATATACCGGATCGGGGCATTCGCTGGAGCCTGGAAGCTGGGTGTTAATTAAAAACTTTGAACGGAAGGCAGCATTAGCACCCGGGTGACGCAGCCCCTATCAAGTACTTTTGGCAATGCAGACGGCCATCCGAGTAGACGGACAGAAGGCATGGATCCACGCGACACATGCTAAAAGATTCCCAGGACTGCTGACAACTTCCGACGACCAGAAAAAGGAAACGGTCTCGGAAACGAAAGAAACTGTTGCCAGTCCAGTGCCACAGCATCAGCCTGAGCGAGAAGTGAAAGTTGAAACAAAGCGCAAACAAGAAGTGAAACTCGAAACAGAGCCTGAGGAGGCTGCCAGTAAGGGGAAAGGGCGAAAAGTGCCCCAACGTTGCCCAGCGGAAACAACATCACTGCCGAGCGACACAAACCCTGCATTGCAAACACGAGCAGAAACAACGCGTGTACCCCTTTGGCGCCCACCAGTTCCTGTGAATGCACCAAAGCCAAAGAAAGAAACTACATCATTGCCAAGGCGCTCATCGCTACCCATAATTGTGCCACAGGCTGACACTGAGCCTGATACTGGAAATGCAACGGCACTATTCACGGATCATACAATACCAGGAGTGAATCTGTATAATTTGCGGCCTCGACAGGCAAAGTGATCCACAGATCTTTGGTGCTTTTCTTTTTGCCTTTGGTTCCACTCACGGACGGAGTAGGAACCAGGGGCGTAGAGGAGAGAAGTGTGAGAATTGTGCAAGTCGGACAATTCAAGACTCACGGCTCCTCGGTGTGCTTATAAAATTACATGTGTCCTAAGATAGAGCGGGACAAGCTGGATGCACATAGTAGTCTATCAATAAAGAATTGTCCGGAAATCGTCTGAACAGTGGGAGAAAGAACAACTAATCTTGCTCGGAGTGGATAGATGATCCAGGCTGTGAAAAGGCTGGCAGAATTGAACTGTGACATTTCTCGTTGAACTTTTCTGGCATCAAGAACGAGAGACATTCGCGACGAACTTTGACAGCAAGAAGAAGGACGATGAAGAACAAGTCAAGACCGGTTTCAACTTCCTCCTGCACCCCTGCTGAAAAGCTAATAGATTTAGAGACTGTAAATTTAGGAAAAAAGCATGGTAAAAGGAATAAGGTACTGATTTGGACATTGGTCCTATGTTTTTTAAGTATGATAGTAGCAACAATAACAGCTATTACACTATGGTTCCTGGAGTACGTACACCCATTAGAAACACTTTTGCCAAAAGCAGCTACTGAAAGCCCGGTTCATGTAATCACTGGTACTTTGCCCCCAATGGAAGAGAGACAGAGAAGGATACGGCAACAATACATTGTTGCTCATCATGAACATGACCCATGCGGTTTTAAAGAAAAAAGATTGCTCGGTTTGCGCCAATTTACCACAGCACGGTGGGAAAGGGATAGGCTGATATGTACAACCGTTGCCATTGATTTATTCATGTGAAGTAACATTAAGTGCAATGTTCTTTGGGAAATGGAACAAGAGTAATACAGGTCAGCTAGATGAGACCAATATGAATGAATTTGAGGAAGTGATCATGAGACCTGTGGGTTGTTCCATATTCCAAAAAGCTCGCGTGTTTGCACTAAAACCCATGAGAAAGAATACACGAAAAATAACAAGACTAGATAGATTACATAGGCAGAATAGACCAACCCCGCCAGCAGAAAGAACATCAGTAATGACATTTCGGATGAGGGATGAATGGAACAAAGATGCTGTGCCCCCTGCCTATACAGTGGATCACAGCCCCAAAACTTCTCCCCTATGTCTACAGAAAAAGGGTTCCTATAAAGTAGGAACGTTTAGCAACTGCCTGAACACAGTGGTTTTAAAACATGAAATAGAACCTGTGTACGTAGGAGACCCTGTTTACTTTATATGTGGAGAAAAAGCATATCCATGGTTACCTAGAAACTGGGGAGGTACATGCTACCTAGGTCTACTGTTTCCAGGAGTGTTCCCCTTGGAGACAGCAGAAGTAGCCAAATGAACAAAAGGTAGAAATCAAAGGAGTAGCGAGGATGGAATGATAGCAATGGATATAGCCAAATCATTTATACTGTTCTTGTCCCAAATAGAAAATTCTTACAATATAAGAAAACTGTCTGGAATATTACAGAAAACAATAGATTCCACAACGGATATTTTATTGAATATGAAGTTAGAAGAAAAAGGAATAAGACTAATGGCACTTCAAAACAGGATGGCTCTCAATATAATATTAGTTGATTGTGGGGGAGTTTGCAAGCTCGTAAAAACTGCATGCTGTGTGTATATAGATGACTACTCCCCTACGATATTTAAAGCGATCCAGAAATTACATGTCATAAGTTCCACACTCTCTACTGAAGAAGGGGGTTGGGGGATAGGATCCTGGTTTTGGGGATTATTGCGGTCTTGGGGATGGAAGTTAATTTCGATACTAATGATGGTACTCGGGATATTCATAACATGCTGCTGTTGCATACAATGCTTACCAATAGTGTGCACTGAAATAACTGATGGATGTACTAAGGGATGTATGCACATGGTGTCGAGAGGAAAACAAACGCATGGCCGGAATAACAGAGACACTGAGGAAACAAAAACAGTAAAACAATTCATGGCGATAGACATTAATGATGAAGATGATTCAGATGTAGATACCCCAGACTTATCCTCATTAGAGGAGGATACAATGAATAAATAAGACGTTTGGCACACGGCCAAAAGTAGGGTTTGTCAATCTGGAAAAATGAATACCCTTCATTTGAATGATAGACGTAACTTGATGGCCGTGGGCCAACCATTTTATGCACCGAATTATAGAAATATAAACTGCTATGCTTGACCAACGAGCAGCCATTTTAAATGTAGCAAGAATCGCCATTTTGCTTGTTAACCATTGCTCATTGCTTTCTGTCTAAAAACTGCTTTGCAGCTTGCAATTCTTGCGGATTCTGCTTACTCTGCTGAACTGTTAACATTGTTGTCTGAAAACCACCGTGTTCTGTTCAACAACTAAAAGATGCCTCCGCACTTTCTAATTGCACATTGTTACTAGAATAGACATCGAAAATGTTATAATCGTCATACTCGTCGGATATGTCCATCGTCATCCCGAGTTCAAAGGAACTTAATAAAGAGGGGTGTTGAACATGACTTTGCTGATTGTATGATATGCATTTTGTATATATGTAACTGATGTACGTAATTCGCGCTCTTGCGTCCCTCGAGGTCTAGGAAACTCACGTCGCGGGGCGTGAGATCAGAATTGGCCAATTGATACTATCTTTTGCTTGCAATAAACCCTAGCATTGGGAATTTGAACCTCGTGTCTGGCGCATATTTTCGTGTATGGTTATTGCCTTGTTTCCATAGCACGAGGGACCCCTAGGGGCCCCTTTCAACACCATGCCAAATCTTCCTTCTGACCTATGGCCAAAGCTGGAAGCCATATTCTGGAGATCGGTGCTAGGCCTCCCTAAGTTTACGCCAGTAGAATTGATCAGACGAGAACTCAATCTTTCATCGATACAGGCATCGATAAACTGCAACAGCCTAATGCTTTATAGCAAATGCAGATTAAAGGATAGTCCGTATGTTTACAACTTGATAAATAAAGAACTGTCGTCTTCAACCTGCAACATGTTGACCAGATGGAGTGCAGAGAACGTGGCCCTATTAGCCTCAGTGGAGAGTTGTGAAGAGGAACTCATAACCAACCCTGTAAAAGTGCTAAAAAAGATTAGAGAACTTGATTGGATAACGACACTGGAAACTGCTAACAAAAATAAACTAACGACTCATCTTCGACAGAACATCAAAAAACTGGAAGTTCTTCAAAGTTACATTAAACTTTTCCCGAATTGAATGGCGCGCAATTTCTTAATGAGAATCCGGCTGAATCTGCTAGAAACAAAAGAAATATTGGGCATTAGAGGCTTAGCTTCTACAAACACCTGTTACCTTTGCAAGTCCTCTATGGCTAAAGAAACAATCTGCCATTTGCTTCTCGTATGCCCTGCGACCCGAGAGATTCGCTTTAAATATCTACATGGCACCATGTCCAACTTTTCTCTTATGGACGAAGAGGCATGCTGGCAAAAATTGATAGGAGGCGCCAGAACCTCATGGCTACTGGCGGCTGTAAACATAATGAATCATATAGTAAAAGTGATGTTTCCCTTAATACACCCAACGCCGTAACTTGTATACTTGCTACAGTGACTAGTTGATTTGACGACACAAAAAAAAATCTAAGAGATAAACTAAGGGGAAAAGAAGTTGACTCCTACTAAGATGTTTATCGGCTTTCTGTAAAAATCTGATTTGCTCTTTTGTAAAAATCTTATGATTATATACAAATAAAATTAACATGGATTCATTGTTAACAAGTACGATTCACTGTTAACTGTATAATGAGCCAAGACAAATAATGGCAGCTTGCAGAGGACACAGCACTGATATATATTGTAGCTGTTGTCAACCGTACAGAAGTCTACTATGAAAATGACAAGTGGACTTAATGTTTAGGGTGTACTCACTTTGAACAATTTCTTCAGCATCTCCAGAATAGGATTGGTCCCCAAACGGTCCACTACAATCCCATTTGTTGTCTGTAGTAGCTTTTGCCTGATAGCCCCTTTCAGCATTTCAACCAGCCTTTTCAAGAAAGTTTCTGCCAAAGATATCCACCACTTCTCTGGAGAAAGGAAACAGAAGTAAGGGGTTTAAAGCCTTAACAAGCAACAAACCTAAGTATTTGATAACATGCTTGATTACAAAACATTGGTTGTGTAACCCCACATCGTTATGGGGTCACTTATGGCCTCTTCATGGTGGTAAAATACACATCAAGCCTAACACTCTGCCATCATCTTGTTGTAAAACATGCTTCATTATGTTTATGACATGAACAAAATTTGAACGGGATATATAAATGCAAAAAGCAAATATGAACGCTTTATAGTGCAAATTTACATCAGTAGGGGCTTACTGTAATACATCAAACATTAAAAATATTGTACACACAAAATATATGAATAAAATACAGAGAAACCTACAAATTACCGGATTGGCTATTTGGCCACAAATGGCCTACGTTGGCACTGTTCCTGAAGGGGGGGAGGGGGTGGACTTTATGAAGAGAATGCTACACAATCCTGTAACCTTCAGGAGACAACTAGACACAAGCACCTTATAACTCATGCTCACGAATATTCCCCGTCTTCAGGCTCGGAACCCTCAGTAACAAAAAAAACAGTTTAGCTTTAAGCTAAATACTGCATGCCACTTCTATACCCTATTACTGCCCCAACCAATAACATCCATCCTCCTTAGCTCCACCCCTGGTGGCCATCTTAAGATTTGGTCATGCATGTAAAATGGCATTAGGAACCAAGAAGAGTCAAGAGGGGAAGGAGGGAGCGTTTGCGTGTAAATCCATGTAAGACCCATGCTGGAGAACAAGAGTTACATGTAAGTAACTTGTTCCTTTTCCAGCATGGGGGCTTACATGGATTCTCATGCTCATGAATATGATTACACAGCAGTACACTTACACAACCACGGGAGGTGGCCAAGGCTAAACAGAAGCAATGCACTTAGCTCTGGAACAGACTCACCTCATGCAAACAGGTTGCAGAGCACCGCTTGACCAACAGGAAACTCCTCCCTGGAATCCTTGTTGAAATAGTAGTCTCGTAAAGGTGTTGGTAGACCATCACGTACCAGCTCTGCAGACCAGCAGGAGAACACCAGAGAGGAAGGCTTTCATCAACGCAATAGCTCTGGTGGAGTGGGCTCTTGGCCAGCATGGTAACGTCCAGTTGGCCAACTGATGGCAATGAATTCTAGAGCCCGAAAGCCACCTGGGAATGGAAGTCTTGGACAGGGCCTTCCCATGTCCCACTGGTCCAAAGTTGACGAAAAGTTGAGAAGTCTTTTGAATGTCCTTTGTGTGTGCAACATAGAACTTTACAGAATGCGCAACATCCAGTGAATGCAAAGATCTTTCAGCAGGTGAAGAAGAGTTTGCAAAGAAAACTGGTAGAACCTCAGGCTCGTTCAAGTGAAAATCTGACGAGACCTTTAACATAAAGGAAGGATGAGTTTGTAGAACTACTTTAGCTAAGTGGCACAACAAATACGGAGGTTTACAAAAGAGAGCTTCTATTTCCCCAACCCGCATGGCAGATGTGATAGCCACCAGGAAGGTGATCTTCCAAGACAGAAACTTCAAGGAGCCCCGATGCATAGGTTCAAACGGGGGCCCCATCAGTTTCGACAGAACCACATTCAGTTCCTATGCAACGGGCAGGGACCTTCACTGGATGGAACGTTCTGAAGAGGCCCTTGAGGAACTCCTTAACTAGCCTGTTCGACCAGAGGGAGAGTTTGCCAAAAGCACGGGTGTACCAGCAAATGGCAGCCAAGTGTACCTTGATAGATGCATGGTTAAGACCAGACTTGGCCAGTGAGAGCAAGTAAGGAAGAAGCTGTGGCTCCGTTATGCACAGCAGAGACATCTTCTGTGACTGGAACCACACTGTAAAGTGCTTCCACTTGTGCTTGTAGCAAGTAAGAGTAGATGGAGCCCTGCCCCTGGCTAGAATGTCCTTGCATTTCGAAGACAGAGAGAGTGTCCAATTTCTAGGGCTGTGGCGTCCAGGCCGCCAGGCTCAGAGATGCTGGGTCGTGGTGCAGGAGCTACCCTCCCTCTCTAGAGATTAGATCTGGAAGAGGAGGCAGTTTGATGGCTGGAACCACAGAAAGATGGACATGGTCTGAATACCAGATCTGCCTGGGCCACGCTGGTGCAATGAGGATCATCTTGCAATGATATCGTCTGAGTGTTTTGATCACTCGTATCAACAGAGGAATCAACGAGAAAGAGTACAGGAAGAGGCCCTTCCAAGGGAATGAGAAGTTGTCTCCCAGACTCCTAGTTTGAGGATACCTACTGGCAAACCTTTGGCATTTGGTGTTGGCTGCTGTCGCAAAGAGGTGAACTTGAGAGTGACCCCACTCATTGAAGAGACGAGACACTTGCGCTTGCTGGAGTTGCCACACATGACAGGACCACACCTCCCTGCTGAGAAAGTCAGTGATGGTGTTTTGAACGCCCGCTAGGTGAAATGGGACGAGAAACATCCATTGAGCAATGGCCTAGAGCCACAGATTCTGCGTCTCCAGAGAGGAACGGGGGAGCCCGTCCCGCCCTGCTTCCTGATGTAAAACACGATGGTGGTGTTGTCCGTGAAGACTCGTACCACCTTTCCCTTGAGCTTAGGCCGAAAAGGCCGGAGTGCCCAGAAAACTGCCCGTAGTTCCAGGATGTTGCTGGGCATCTCCTTTTCCTCCGGAAGCCAGAGGCCTCTGGCATAAGATTGGCCTGTGTGGCTGCCCAACTTCCATAGAGGCAATGGTCGTGACTGTCTCCTGATGCTCAGGGATCGGAAAAGGAGCACCCAGCAAGAGATGAGGACCATCAGTGCAGGGCCTGACGGAATGGCCGATTGAGAGCGATCTTGTTGGTCCATGAGCCCGTGACCTGCTTCCATCTGGTGTCCAGAAATTCCTGAAATGGTCTCATCTGCAGCCTGCAATGAGGAGCCAGATGAATTCAAGGGACATCATCCACAAGTGGGACTTGATGGACCATACTGGCGCAATCTTGGCCGACGACAGCCATTGAACCTTCCCCAGGATGGCCTTTATCCTGTCTTCTAACAGTGTTGCCAGACACGTGACTGTGTTGAGGCAGGAACCCCAAAAAAGTGCATCCCAAGTCAGCACTGTGCAGGTTTTGGGATAATGTATGGAGAATCCCAGAGAGGTTAGGGTCTGGATAATTTCCACTGTATGCCATACGGCCAGGTCGTGAGAGCGACACGTCTTAAATCCAGGATGGGTCTCTACCCTCCGGACTTCTTCAGAACTAGAAAGTATCTAGAGCACACTCCCGAGCCCTGGAGTCACAGAGGGACAGTTTCTATTTCCCCCTTTCCACAACACGGCCTGGACTTCCTTGACGAGTTGGGCTACATGCTGCTCCTGCCTTGAGATGGGAGGGATGCAAGGGCATTTGCTTTGAAACTCCAATGTGTGACCATGTCGGAGGATATTGAGCACCCATTTGTCCGTGAAGATGTTTAACCACAGTTGGAAAAATTGAGACAGCCGGCCTCCCACCAGGGTGAGAAATAGGGGGCATGGTACCTGGCCAGGACAGGCTTCTTTGGCTGCTAGCGTCCTAGCAGTTGGGGTGCAACAACGTTGTGCACCTCCCAGGTAGTTTTGCGAATGTCTTCTATACGCTTCCTGCATGGAGGATTGAGAGGGTTGATGGTAGGCCGGACTGGGAACCATAGAGGTTCTGGGAACCCTTCCTTTAGACAAGTGAAAGGACTCCTTCCTGAGCTCAAGGGTGCCCAAAAAATGGGCGTCTCCGTGTCTGTCTTGATCACTAGGAGACTCTCGTCCACTGCCTTGCCAAAAAGGTTGTCCCTGTCAAATGGCATGTCCACCTCCTTAGCTTAAAACTCTGGGCAGAAGCTAGTTGCTTTAAACTTGCCTTTTCCTCGAAAAGCCACTCAGTTCCTCATTCGCTGGAACCCAGAGTCTGCGATGTCAAGGGAAACTAGCATGGACGGAGACCGCCACGCCTTTGAGGAAGATGGCCACTGCGTCTGGCTTTTTTCCCATCCGGGAGGAAGTCGAGTATGGGGCCCAGCTTGTACCAAAGCTCTCTGTCGTAACGCGAAAGAACGGCTAAGGTGTTGGCAGCTTTGAGAGTGGACGCTGCAGTGGTAGTGATGCGTTTACCTGCAGCATCTCATTTCTTTCCCTCTTGATATGGCGGGATGGTACAAGATGAAGACAGGTTTGCCGGCCTTTTCCTTGCTGCAGCGGAGACCAGAGAGTCTGGTGTAAGAAGGGACCTGTGGCGCTTGGGTGCAGTATCTGGGACCCTGTATTTCTTCTCCAAACGCTCCTTCTTGGGAGGGGCACAGTCGGGGTTTCTCCTCACCACCAAGCCTTCCTCACAGACGTCGTCCAACAGAGGAACAGATACGGTCGTCTTCCTGGAGGACTCACTGTGATGAAAGAAAAAAACCTCACTTCTTTTTCTCCTCAGGGGTGAGGTTAAACAGCTTTGCAGCCAAAGACATTGCAGAAAAAGATCTAATCTCATCCGGAGGGGAGTCTCCAGTCGGCAAGTCTGAGTCAGGCAACCCGGCATCAACAGGGGCATGGTCGTCGTACTCATCCGTCCCCTGAGTACCATCCTTATCTGGACCTGTGTCAGTATTGGTATCCTGGTATCCTGAAAAGGGGAGCATGGAACAGGTGGCTGCTGAGGAACAGTAGGGATTGGAGGTGGCGGCAGCTTGCAAGGCCGGTGAGGCCTGGGAGGGTTTCCTGCCAAAGCTGGGCTTGGACCCACTGGAGCGCTGGAAACCACAGGTGGAAGTCGATTCTGAATCTCGGAGACCAAGTTTTGGAGAGTGGTCAAAAAGTCTATGGACACATCCCTGGGAGCAGCAGGAACCTGTATTGGGACATGAGGCTAAGTTCTCGTGGGATGAGGTGGTCGTGTATCTTGCAGAGTTGGTTATGCATCAGGGCCACCCTGACCACCTTCCTCTGAAAAAACACCCACCAGGAAGTCATCATCTGACAGAGTGGATATATGAAGTGAGGGAGCAGGGGGTGACACCCTGGGAGGCTGCCCTAGAGACAAGTCGTGGAGTGGCGCAGCCCTGGTGGGCCTAGGAAGAAAATAGAGTGCAGGAGGCAACTGTTTCCCTATACTGGAACCCCCAGGGAAGGAGTCAACCACCGGTGCTCCAGTTGATGTCAAAGTGGGCGGCGCAGCCTCAGTCACGGCTGACAGAGGCCTTGGAGGCAGGGTCACTTGGAAGCGGACGTTGTCACAGTGGAAACTTTAACAGTCGTCATGGAGGCCGTCAACAGGATGGATCCTAGCACTGCCTGTCTGGTGGACGATGTCATCGACGGGTCTTCATAGCCGAAGTCAACGATGGTTTGACCATTGACGAAGTCGTCAACGAGGACTTGGATCACAAAGTCTTGCATTTCGTCGAAGGGCCTGGCCAGTCGATGGCAACAAGGCTGACGATCACTGACCTACCGATAAAGGGATCATCTTTGAATTCGTAGTAGACCCTGTTGATGGAGACGCTGTAGCGCTCATTGAAGGAAAAGTCAGAGCATGGGATGACTTTGCCTTTTTTGGTACCTTGCCAGAGGGATGACACTCTTTGGGTCTGCTTGGTCTGAAAGAGGCATGACTGCGCACAGAAGCTGAGTCAGAGGCCCTAACTTCATCAATCCATGCCACCAACCTTCTATAACTATCTCTCTGTGTCTTGGAGGAGAAGGACTGGCAAATTGAACATCCCTCTGCATCGTGGTCTGGATGAAGGCAGTAGATGCATTTCTGATGGCAATGAAGTTCTTTATGCTGCATTTCCAGCAGGCCCTGAAGAGGCTCTTCTTTGATGCCTTCTGCCATACCTTGTGTACTCTGGGACAACGGCTCCACCCGACCCGACGACACCCAGAACCACTTCCAGCAATGTAAACAATTCTGAAACAATTTTATGCAAAAATAGGCAAAATTGAGTCAAGATCTTGAAGAGCAAAACTCAAGGACTCTCAGCATGTGCGATAAAAATCATCTAAAGATGGCCACTAGGGGTGGAGCTAAGGAGGACGGATGTCATTGGTTGGGGCAGTATGACCCAAAGAGACAGCAAATGGCTATACAAGCGACATGCCATTTTTAACTTAAAGCTAAACTGTTTTTCGTTACCGAAGATTCCCAGCCTGATGACTGGCAATATTCATGAGCATGTGAATCCATGTAAAACCCCATGCAGAAGAAATATATAAGCCTGCCAAAACGTGACTGTGCTTGTGGGTAAGACTGCTGCCCCTTAGCAAACTTGTCACCCGCCATAGACCGTCTTAGGCCTATTTTGCCACCCAGTAGTGGACCCATGAAGTGGATAGCGCTCCAAAAGTGGACAGTGATGAGAAGAGGATCTGATTTAAAGAAAAAGAAGATGCAGGCTGTTCAAGGACTGAGCACACTCCTGCAGTGGTCCCCGGTGAAGAAATAGACAAGGAGCCCACTCCCGGGCACCCCATGGCAAGAGGAGACTAGAAAGCCCAGTGTGCTTAAGTTCCTGGGTGCTGTGGAATATCGCGGCCTGACTGAAGAGCCATGGCCACTGTGAATGCACTCTCTGTTTATGCTTTGGGCCTCATGCCCTTTATGCTGCTTACCAACCAGAGGAAAATGAGACTGCCGCCTGTTACGTGTGTCAACTTGCAGACAATAAAAATGAAGGACACCTAGACCAATGGCTCGGAGTTCAAGACTTTTATCAGGGACCGTATACAAGGGTGGGACAGCTTAACTATGAACTGAATTGCGCCAGAGAAACAAGGAAACTTGGGCTGGAATTCTCCCAAAAACGTGTCTCTTACGTAGTCCATTCCACTCTCAGGGTGAGTGGTTAGGCTTTCCAACCTCTGCCATCACAGATTCAGAGTCCCTGAGATGCTACCTCATTCCTCTCTGATAGTGTTACCCAAACACGTTGTCTGCTGCTTTGAGCACAGTTGTGGGCTTTCCAAGGTCCCATACTGCCGGACTAAAGCAATCTCTGATGTTATGCAGGACTTATTTTGTACAAATGAAGTAGGGGTTCAACCAGGAGAAGAGGCAGAGGTTTTTTTAATCATACAAACCTTCATGCAGGATTCTTATTGCTTCTTAGCTGTTAGGCAAGATTTGGTACAGTACCCTTTGGGTGCACTACAACAACCTTGACCTCCTGGCAATAGGAACCCAACCATTGGTATAGGTCTGTACTACACAGGTTGGTAGTGTGGCTGAGCAGCCAAGCTTATCTCAGGAGGGGTCAACGTGAGCAGTAGGGTGGTTACACAGAGATTCACGGTGACAAGTATCCAAATAAACACTTACACTCAAGGTTTCTTGATTAAACAATTATCAATGTATTTAACAGTCAGTTTGAATAAGCCTTCTTCAAAAGGGGCAATATAACAGTAACACACAAATACACTCCGAAATACACATGCTTAGTTCCTACAAATCAGCAAGTACCCATTTGGGATGGCACACAGACACTTCCTACACCCTCAGGTGACTTAAATAGCTGGGACAATGTGGACATTAATATATCACTGGTACCTTTGGAGCAATACTGGGATTGGTGTCAAAGAATAGGGTTATAGAATAAAGCAAGAGATCACACAAATATTCTGAAGCAGGTAAGTTCTTTTGAACCCCCAATGCAAAGTACGTTAACCCCTTCCTGAAGGGAAAGTTAAAGCACAATGTCAGAGGTAAGAAGAGTTATTCAGGGAGCCACGCCCGCCAATGTCAATTGGGCAAAATTCTAGGTGAGCTGAAACACTTCTTGTAGGTAAGTAAAAGTCTTGCACAATGTTTTAGAAGTCTTTGTAGAAAAAGTAGAATCAATGTAGGGCCACAAGCTGTTTAGGCTTATGAGGGGTAAACCTGTAAGCAACTCTACAATAGAAACCAATACAAGTCTCATCTGAGAACAAGTAAGGCTACACAACAAGGGGTAAGTCCCTTGGTCTACAGTACCTATGGTTAGAAGAAATGGTTCCAGCTGGCTTCTGTTCCTGTGCAGCTCTGCAGATCCTGTTGTTCCTGGGCCTAAGTCGTGGGGACAAGATGGAGGACTTCTGGGGACTCCTGCACTGCAATGGGACGGTCAGCAGCAGCAAATGGCAAACTTTAATTCAGCTGTACTTCGCAGTTTCAACTCCTCGCGTCTCAGCAAATAGCACCACTGTGGTTCTCAGCTACCACTTTGGACTTTCCTCGCATCTGGGGTCCAGCACTCTGTTTAGGTGGCTCAGTCTTGGTTAGGCCTGCTTTCTGTGTGTCCAGAGGATCTTCCTGGAGCTCGGGTCTGACTTATAAGTGATGCACTCAATCTGGTGTTCCTCTCCCTGGCCCTTCGGTTCCAACAGCAGCAGCAGTGGAAGTACAGCCAGCTTCGAGAGGATGTCCAAACAAGTTCACTTTGGAGTTGATTGGTCCCACCAACTCAAGGGTAGAAGTTGTCCTTGCAGGGCTACTCTAGTCGAGGCAATGTCGGAGCTTCAGCACAGCAGCAGGGCTTCACCGGGCAAACCAACGATCCAGGAGTTGTAGCAGGAGTCTCTTCCAAGTTCTTCTTCAGATTCCCTCGTCCAATGGTCGACTCTGCCTTCCAGGCCAAAAAGCCTTGCCTTTTATGCAGGTTTCTCCCGTTCATTCCAGCCTAGCTGTCAATCAAACAGCAGGGGGTGGCTGTCCTTGCCGGACAGCCAGCCAAGCCATCACCTTTGGGTGCATTCCTGTAACCACAGGCAGTTTCGGCACCTCCCTCACTTCCTGCCTCTGCCAGACACTCTGGAGCCATAGGCGGTCTTCAATCATCAATCATGCCAAAGACAAAATGAACAAAGGGACCAAACCTGGTTTGGCGTGCAGAGTAAATCTCAAGAAGGACATTTCCAGCAACAAATGGCGAAAAAAGAAAATGGAGCCATTTTGACAAAATGGGCACCTATGCGTGCCTTACTGCTGCTGCGAACGCAGCCCGCAGTAAAAACACACAACGGTAAATAAAAGTAAACCACTGCCACCAGCTATTAATTGTAGAACGGGTAACATAAAATTATTACATGAGAAACTAGACAAAGGGGATACTAAGTAAACCCTCCAGCACCCTATTGTAAGATAGTGTGTGCTGGGTCTAGAAAGATACACATGTAAGTAAAGTCAATTTCACTTCACTTCACTTCAGACCACAACATAGGACTGAAACAGCGTTAATTGATCTAAAGACACAAATCGATGAGTTGAAGGACAGTGGTAAAACAGCTATGCTACTCCGCCTCGACCTTTCGGATCACGCAGAGTTATGCAAACACCTAGCCTCTGCTGCACACTTCTCGAGTGATGCCATAGCCTGGGTTCAATCCTTCCTAGCCAACCGCACGATGAGAGTCTTCTCCCCGTCAGCAGACCCAATCCAAATTACCTGTGGTGTCCCACAAGGTTCATGCGTCTCACCGACTATGTATAACATCTTTACTAAGCCACTCTTTGATAAACCTTACCGACTGGGTGTCACATACACGAATTATGCCGACGACACTCAGATCCTCATTCCCCTCTCGGGAAACTTTGTTGAAGACATGGCTCTGGTAAACAAGATATACCTCTACATTCAGGCATGGATGGCCTCACATGGACTCTGCCTAAATGATGACAAAACTGAGATCTTGATCTTGGGCTCTGACTCCAACCTAAAAAATCTTAGCCCCAACTACCACTCATTTACCATTGATGGTAACGTAATTAAAGTAGTTACTCAGGTAAAAACACTAGGTTTTTACTTGGATTCTACACTATCACTAAAAAAACAAGTTAGCTCCTTGGCCTCATCTACAGCTTGTACTTGTAAATTAATAAGGGCCTGCAGACCCTTTCTATCTAAAGCCAGCTGTATCACACTCGCTAATGCATTAATAATGTCTAAACTAGACTATTGCAATGCTCTGTATGCTGGCGCTAACAAAAATACCATCAACAAAATTCAAATATTACAAAATAACGCTCTGAGAGCTGCACTAAATATACCACATAGAGATCAAATCTCTAAGTCCAGAAGAGACCAGTAATGGGTAAAAATCAGCGACAGGATACGACTCATAATGGCATCCCTCACCCACAAATGCCTTAAGAACGCCTCTCCCCCTATCTTTCTGCCAGACTTACCAGAAAAATCCCAACGCACCACACTAGGGCCTCTAACCACCTCTGTCTAGAAACCCCTAGATTTAGACTCTCCAAAGCGGGCAGAACTAGCTTCCCTGTCAAAGCGGCTACCTCCTGGAATGCCCTGCCCACTTCCCTCAGAGTGGAACAACCATACTCGAGCTTTAGACGGAACTTGTTGAACTGGCTGTGAACTAGCGACTTCTAGATACTGCTCACCACCTGGACCGGCGCCCCTTGCATCAACATGTGAGATCATAGGTGGCCATTGCCTTCATCTGTTCCTATCAATGCAACTCTGATTGTGTGTGTATACCCCTCCAAACTGTATGTAATACATATGTTTATGTCCTCATGTACCTATACCTATATTCATGTACCTGTTTTTCTGTAACTAAGCTTCAAGTATCCTTGTAATTGCTGCGCCCAGCTACCTAAGGGATTGGTGCGCATTACCAAATAAATAAACAAACCAACAAACTGCTCTTGGAAACAGTAGTTATCCAAGAGAAAGGTATTTAAACCCTTTGGGAAATCTGAAAGACTTCCCTGTGCCACTGCACTGAAGGTGCTGTATGCCACAATGTAAAAAGATGATGCCTATGGAGTTTGTCAGGCTCTACAACCAAAAGAAACACAGCGTTCAAATCACAGAAAAAAAACATGAGAGAGAGGGAAAAAGGTGTCACTCTCTCCGGGTAAAAAATTACAAGTCCTAGAGTCCAGCAAAAGTGGTGGGTGTCTCAAGGTAGAGAGGAATTAGCACATGATGTCTGAGAATTTTTCCTAACACCCCCACCCAAACCCCCCCAGAGTAAGGGACAGCAGGATTTAAACCACCCCTGGATGGATCTCCTTACTCCAGTCGGTCATACTTTCTGGAGAGACCATCAGCATTTTGGTGATTACACCCTGACCTGTGTTCTATGGTACAATCAAACCCCTGAAGGCTGATAGACCATCTTGCAATTTTGGATTTCCCCTTCTGACTTAACCATCTCAAGGGTTGGTGGTATGCATGAATAACAAAAGTAGATCCATACAAGTATGGTCTAAACTGCTTCAAAGACCACACACTGGCAAAACATTCACGTTCTATGGTTGCCCACCTTGTTTCAGGGTCCTTCAGTTTCCTACTGATGAAGCAGATAGGGTGTTCCCTGCCTTTCTTATCCAGCTGACTCAGAACTTCACCTATTCCTGTATGTGAAGCATCAGTTTGTACAATAAAGGATTGGTTGTAGTCAGGAGCTCTTAAGACTGGAGCTTGACAAAGGGCTTTCTAAAGTCCTTCAAATGCCTTAGTGCACTCCTCATTCCACCTGACCTTCTTGGGGAATGTGGGTGAGGAGATCGCATTCAAGGGAGAAGCTATGGTCCCATAGTTCTCAATGAAGTTCCTATAGTAACCTGTGAGACAGAGAAAGGCTCTCACTTTGAAAGGGGCCCCTAGGGGTCCCTCGTGCTATGGAAACAAGGCAATAACCATACACAAAAAGATGCGCTAGACACAAGGTTCAAATTCCCATTGCTAGGGTTTATTGCAAGCAAAAGATAGTAACAATTGGCCAATTCTGATCTCACACCCCGCAACGTAAGTTTCCTAGACCTCGAGGGACGCAAGAGAGCGAATTACGTACATCAGTTACATATATATCAATTTCATGTCATACAATCAGCAAAGTCATGTTCAACACCCCTCTTTATTAAGTTCCTTTGAACTCGGGATGACGATGGACATATCCGACGAGTATGACGATTATAATGCTTTCGATGTCTATTCTAGTAACAATGTGCAATTAGAAAGTGCGGAGGCATCTTTTAGAACACGGTGGTTCTGTTCTTGGAAGCAAGCTGCACACGGGGGAAGAGCCACATTCCAAGCTTTGCTATCTATGAGGTACTATTCGTGTCCTGGGAGCCGACACGTTCTAAAGGGTTTTGCGAAGGGGGGCCGTAAGTAAAGCATAATTCAAGCCTTTAACTGTATTATTCTAACATATTCTACCATCGTACGAGACTGGCTGGCAGCTGTGAAGTGATTAAATGCCCTGCAGCTTTCTCCCAAGGCTACAGAGAGGGAGCGTGGGCATTCCTCTCTGGGCTACTCATGAGGAGTTTCAGCGAACTCTTCAGTCCCGCGACCTTGTCCTTTCATATTCAGACAACAATGTTAACAGTTGAGCAGAGTAAGCAGAATCCGCAAGAATTGTAAACTGCAAAGCAGTTTTTAGACAGAAGGCAATGAGCAATGGTTAACAAGCAAAATGGCGATTCTTGCTACATTTAAAATGGCCGCTCGTCGGTCAAGCATAGCAGTTTATATTTCTATAATTCGGTGCATAAAACGGTTGGCCCACGGCCATCAAGTTACGTCTATCATTCAAATGAAGGGTATTCATTTTTCCAGATTGACAAACCCTCCTTTTGGCCGTGTGCCAAACGTCTTATTTATTCATTGTATCCTCCTCTACTGAGGATAAGTCTGGGGTATCTACATCTGAATCATCTCCATCATTAATTGTCTATTGCCATGAATTGTTTTACTATTTTTGTTTCCTCAGTGTCTCTGTTATTCCTGCCATGCGTTTGTTTTCCTCTCAACACCATGTGCATACATCCCTTAGTACATCCATCAGTTATTTCAGTGCACACTATTGGTAAGCATTGTATGCAACAGCAGCATGTTATGAATATCCCGAGTACCATCATTAGTATCGAAATTAACTTCCATCCCCAAGACCGCAATAATCCCCAAAACCAGGATCCTATCCCCCAACCCCCTTCTTCAGTAGAGAGTGTGGAACTTATGACATTTAATTTCCGGATCGCTTTAAAATCACAGGGGAGTAGTCATCTATATACACACAGCACGCAGTTTTTACGAGCTTGCAAACTCCCCCACGATCAACTAATATTATATCGAGAGCCATCCTGTTTTGAAGTGCCATTAGTCTTATTCCTTTTTCTTCTAATGTCATATTCAATAAAATATCCGTTGTGGAATCTATTGTTTTTTGTAATATTCCCGACAGTTTTCTTATATTGTAAGAATTTTCTATTTGAAACAAGAACGGTATAAATGATTTGGCTATATCCATTGCTATCATTCCATCCTCACTACTCCTTTGAGTTCTACCTTTTGGTCGTTTCGCTACTTCTGCTGTCTCCAAGAGGAACACTCCTGGAAACAGTAGACCTAGGTAGCATGTACCTCCCCAGTTTCTAGGTAACCATGGATATGCTTTTTCTCCACATATAAAATAAACAGGGTCTCCCACGTACACGGGTTCTATTTCATGTTCTAAAACCACTGTGTTCAGGCAGTTGCTAAACATTCCTACTTTATAGGAACCCTTTTTTTGTAGACATAGGGGAGCAGTTTTGGGGCTGTGATCCACTTTATAGGCAGGGGGCACAGCATCTTTGTTCCATTCATCCCTCATCCAAAATGTCATTACTGATGTTCTTTCTGCTGGCGGGGTTGGTCTATTCTGCCTATGTAATCTATCTAGGCTTGTTATTTTTCGTGTATTTTTTCTCATGGGTTCTAGTGCAAACACGTGAGCTTTTTGGAATATGGAACAACCCACAGGTCTCATGATTACTTCCTCAAATTCATTCACATTGGTCTCATCTAGCTGACCCGTATTACTCTTGTTCCATTTCCCAAAGAACATTGCACTTAATGTTACTTCACATGAATAAATCAATGGCAATGGTTGTACATACCAGCCTATCCCTTTCCCTCCATGCTGCGGTAAATGGGCGCAAACCCAGCAGGCTTTTTTCTTTAAAACCGCATGGGTGACGTTCATGATGAGCAACAATGTATTGTTGCCGTATCCTTCTCTATGTCTCTCTTCCATTGGGGGCAAAGTACCAGTGATTACATGAACCGGGCTTTCAGTAGCTGCTTTTGGCAAAAGTGTTTCTAATGGGTGTACGTACTCCAGGAACCATAGTGTAATAGCTGTTATTGTTGCTACTATCATACTTAAAAAACATAGGACCAATGTCCAAATCAGTACCTTATTCCTTTTACCATGCTTTCTTCCTAAATTTACAGTCTCTAAATCTATTATCTTTTCAGCAGGGGTGCAGGAGGAAGCTGAAACCGGTCTTGACTTGTTCTTCATCGTCCTTCTTCTTGCTGGCAAAGTTCGTCGTGAATGTCTCTCGTTCTTGATGCTAGAAAAGTTCAACGAAAAATGTCACAGTTCAATTCTGCCAGCCTTTTCACAGCCTGGATCATTTATCCACTCCGAGCAAGATTAGTTGTTCTTTCTCCCACTGCTCAAACTATTTCCGGACAGTTCTTTATTGATAGAGTACTATGTGCATCGAGCTTGTCCCGCTCTGGTTTAGGACACATGTACTCTATCAGCCTTAGTACTTATGTGCGTCCAGCTTGTCCTGCTCTGGCTCCTGACACATGTACTTTTATAAGCGCACCGAGGAGCCGTGAGTCTTGAATTGTCCGACTTGCACAATTCTCACACTTCTCTCCTCTACGCCCCTGGTTCCTACTCCGTCCGTGAGTAGAACCAAAGGCAAAAAGAAAAGCACCAAAGATCTGTGGATCACTTTGCCTGTCGAGGCCGCAAATTATACCGATTCACTCCTGGTATTGTATGATCCGTGAATAGTGCCGTTGCATTTCCAGTATCAGGCTCAGTGTCAGCCTGTGGCACAATGATGGGCAGCGATGAGCGTTGTGGCAATGATGTAGTTTCTTTCTTTGGCTTTTGGTGCATTCGCGGGAACTGGTGGGCGCCAAAGGGGTACACGCGTTGTTTCTGCTTGTGTTTGAAATGCAAGGTTTGTGTCGCTCGGCAGTGATGTTGTTTCCGCTGAGCAACGTTGGGGCACTTTTCGCCCTTTCCCCTTACTGGCAGCCTCCTCAGGCTCTGTTTCGAGTTTCACTCACTTCTCGTTTTCTCTTTGTTTCACCTTTCACTTCTCGCTCAGGCTGATGCTGTGGCACTGGACTGGCAGCAGTTTCTTTCGTTACCGAGACCGCTTCCTTTCTCTGGTCGTCGGAAGTTGTCAGCAGTCCTGGGAATCTTTTGGCATGTGTCGCATGGATACATGCCTTCCGTCCGTCCACTCAGATGGCCGTCTGTGTTGCCAAAAGTACTTGATAGGGGCCGCGCCACCTGGGTGCTAATGCTGTTTTCCGTTCAAAGTTTTTGATTAACACCCAGCTTCCAGGCTCCAGTGAGTGCCCGGTCCGGTATATCGCATTGGCAACACCTCCTGCACCTGCTGATGAATCAAACGCAACTTTTGTATTAAAAGTCCATAATAAGTGCTTAACATAGGGTGCTCGACCTCACATAATCTTTTGGGCTGCGGTGCGCACCATACATTTGCTGGTCTCCCCATTATAATCTCATAGGGGGAGAGCCTAGACTTAGCCTGCACAGACGTGCGCATACACAACAGCGCTAGGGGTAATGCATCCACCCAACTCAACTTGCTCCCAGCGGAAATTTTTGCTATCTTTGACTTCAAGATTCTGTTGTGTCTCTCCACAAGCCCGGCAGAACTGGGATGCCTGGAACTGTGGAATCGCTTCTCTATTTGCAGACCTGCACAGATCTGTAGCACTACTGCACCCACAAAGTGGAGGCCGTTGTCTGACCACAGGACACGGGGCAACCCAAACCGGGAGAAATACTCCTTTAGCATTACTTTTGCTGTGGACATGGCAGTACAGTCTTTTAAAGGATATGCCTCCACCCACTTGCTGAATGCACAGATTACCACTAACACATACTTGTAGTTCTGGCACCTTTCCATTTCTATGAAATCAAAATGGACCACCTCAAACGGCATAGAGGGTGGGCCGAAACTACCTGCTGGAGTCACGGTTCACTTCCCTACATTGTGTTGCAGGCATGTAATACCATTCTGCACTAGCCTTTCTGCATTCTTTTTTATGTGCTCTTTCTTGCATACTGTGGGTAGGACTATGTGCCATTATAACCATTGCAGTTACGTAACAATTTGGCAACATCCAGTTCTTTGTTTCCTTGTCCACCCAACATCCTTCCAAATCTAACTCAGCAGAGCCCTCAGCCCACCCCTGAATCTCTTCGGTCGTGGCCTCAGCCTGCATTTCTTTGACTGTGGCAACTCCATTCTCTATCATACAAGGTACTTCCTCAGTCTGTACTGTCATCATTTTATTCCCCTAATCTGTGGCTGTTTGCTTCGCAATCCTGTCTGCAAACGCGTTTCCCTCTCCCACTCTACATGTTACTTTCTTATGTGCCTCGCACTTCACTATAGCTAGGCGATTTGGAAACGTGAGCGCAGACAACAATCGCACAATCAAAGGGCCATGCTGAATCCTGGCTCCATGTGATGTCAAGAAACCCCTCTCAGCCCAAAGTCGGCCAAAGTTGTGAACCACGCCAAAGGCGTACTGGCTGTCAGTATAAATATTTACGTTCAAATTCTCAGAGAGTTCACAGGCTCGCGTCAGTGCTATTATTTCTGCGGCTTGCGCCGAATTGTAGGGGATTCTTCTGCTTTCTACAACTCTCTTTAGGGTAGTAATTGCATATGCGGCCGTTGATGTGCCATCAGGTAATTTAAAACAAGAGCCATCACAAAATAACTCCCCATCTGGCTCTTTTTGTGGGATATCGCTCAAATCAATCCTTCCCTTTGTTTCTTCCTCAGTGATCATTAAAAAATCATGAGGTGGTGATTCGTTGTCACCAATTTCTGCTATGGGCAGTGGCATTAATTCTGCAGGATTCAATGCCCTACACCTCATAATTTGGATGTGGGGTGCAAACAAGACAAGCTCATATCTTGTCAGTCTAGCTGAGGTGAGGTGTTGCGTCTGCGTCCTATTTAATAGAACGTCTATAGCATGTGGCACCATCAGAATGAAAGTGTGCCCCAATACCATTCCTTCCGTTTGTTTCACTGACGCAGCAGCCGCTGCGACGGATCGCAAACATCGTGGTAGTGCGCGCGCTACAGGGTCCAACGCGCAAGAAAAATAGCCGCACGGCCTATTTCTTCCAACTTGTTCCGGTGTCAAAACCACCAATGCACATCCTTCACTCTCACTCACAAATAGTCTGAAGATCTTTTTATAGTTTGGAGTGCCTAAAACTGGCGCAGCACACAATGCAGCTTTCAATTCTTCAAACGCTTTCTGACATTCCTCATCCCACTGTAAAGGCATCTCTGCATCCTTTTTTGTCAATTTTATCATCGGCTTCACAATCAACGCAAAATTACTGATCCACTGCCGACAATAAGAGGTCATGCCTATTACAGCTCTCACTCCTTTTTGAGTTTTTGGAATAGGCATACTAGAAATACTTTCTATGCGTTCTGGTGTTAATCTTCTCCCTTCTTTCGAAAGTAGGTATCCCAAATAAGACACCTCCTTTTGATTGTACTGGAATTTCTTCAAACTTGCCTTGTGACCATGGGTCGCTAAATGTGTCAAGACTTTCTTTGCAGATCTCTTTTGTGTCAGCAGCTAGTAATAAGTCATCTATGTACTGCAAGAGTACACAACCTTTGGGTAATTCTAGCATGTCTAGCTGCTCTTAATGCGCGCAGATCAATTGAGAAACGATAGGGTACCTCATTGCCTCCTTTCTTGTAAACTGGAAGAATCGGGCTGTTGCACGTGCTACCTGCAATTTCCTCAACCACCCCCAATCTCACCAGGTCAGCAACAATGCTTTTCAATCCCTTCTCACCTTCAACAGAAATTTTATACTGGGGAATTTGTGGTAATGTTACACCTTCTTTCAGAGTTATTTTTGCTGGCTCTATTTTCAAGCATCCTACATCGTTATCATGCATTGCCCACAGACAGGTTGGTACTCTACTTAGCTCTTCTGGCAATTCTTTTGACATAAATTCCATCACTGGTGCATCATGAGGCCACATCGTGAGGAACACCCCGTCTGCCGTACAATGTGTGACTGCCCCCAATTTTCTCAACAAATTTAATCCTAGCAAGTTCTCTCCACAATTTTCTTTCAAAAGAAATGGACACTGTTCCGTAAATGGTCCTATTGTAATTGGGACAGCTTCGGACATGGGGTTAATTACTGGTGTACCTGCGAACCCTACAGAAACATTCTTCTGCCACGACAGTGGTATCTCCGGAACCAAGTGGTGGTCTATCAAGCACTTCTGTGCCCCTGTATCTACAAGGAAACGGTGCTCCTTATTCCCGACTCTCCTTTCTACGTAGGGTTTTCTCTGATTCACGGGAATAGACACTGGTTCTGACCCCTTCGTGGGCCGTCCTATCGCGAAAGGAACAAGTTACTTACCTGTATCTGTTGTTCTCCAGCATGGGTCTGGCATGGATTAACATGCTCATGAATATTCCCCGTCGTCAGGCTGGAAATCCTCGGTATAGAAAAAAATCAGTATCAGTTTTGTTTCTGATCTGTCTTTCTCAGTAGTAACCAATCACTGGTCTCTGGGTCATACTGCCCCCAGCCAATGACTGCCCTCTCCCTAAGCCCCGCCCCTGGCAGCCATCCTCAGATTTGGTAGCACGTGAAGTGGCAGTATGACCAAGTGAAGAGCCGCAGAGGGGTAGGCGGGAGGGTTCGCATGTGAATCCATGCCAGACCCATGCTGGAGAAAAACAGTTACAGGTAAGTAACTTGTTCCTTCTCCAGCACGGGGTCTGGCATGGATTCACATGCTCATGAATATAAGAATACATAGCAGTATACACATGCACAACCACGGGAGGTGGCAAAAGGCTCAATATCCAGCAATACAACAACTCAACATTAAGCAACTCTTACCTCCTCACCAGGCTCACCTTAGGCGAACAGGTTGCGCAGCACTGCCTGGCCGACTCTGGAATCCCGGTCGACGCAGTAGAATCTTGTAAAGGTGTGCGTCGACCTCCACGTAGCAGCCCTGCAGATGTCGAGCAGGGACACACCAAACAGGAACGCCGTAGTAGCAGCGATCGCTCCGGTCGAATGGGCCCTCGGACGGCCTGGCAACGGTCGGTTTGCCAACCGGTGACAGTGCATGATGCAGCCGGAGAGCTATCTGGAAATGGAAGTCTTCCAGAGAGCCTTCCCTTGATTCACAGGTCCAAAGTTCACAAACAGCTGTGATGTCTTCAGAAAGTCTTTGTGCGGTCCACGTAGAACTTCAGCGCTCTAGCTACATCTAGCGAGTGCAGAGTCCTTTCAGCCGGCGACGAAGGCGACGGGAAGAAAACTGGCAACACCAAGGGCTCGTTGAGGTGGAAGTCCGACGGCACCTTGGGCATGAAGGAGGGGTGCGTCCTCAGCACCACCCTCGTGTCGTGAAAAGTCAAGTATGGAGGCTTGCAAGACAGGGCCTGAATCTCTCCCACTCGTCGTGCAGAGGTGATGGCCACGAGGAATGCTGACTTCTTCGACAGAAACTTCAACGGCACTGAATGCATAAGCTCGAATGGGGCCCCCATGAGCCTAGTTAGCACCACGTTGAGCTCCCACGCCGGGGCAGGGGCCTTCACCGGCGGGAATGATCGGAACAGTTCTTTCATAAATTCCTTCACCAGTCAATGAGACCACAAGGACGCCCGTCCTGTAGTTCTGGTGTAACGTGAGACGGCAGCCAGATGTACCTTGATGGAAGCGTGAGATAGGCCAGCCTTGGCCAAAGACAGTAGGTACGGCAATACTCAAGGGGCCGTAATCCGTAGAGAGTTAATCTTCTGTGCACGACACAGACAGAGAACCTCTTCCATTTATGTCTGTAGCACTTGAGAGTTGAGGATGCCCTGGCCTTTGCAAGAACCTCTCTGCAGTCGGCCGGTATGTCGTATCCTCCAAACTCTAGTGCTGCAGGAGCCAGGCCTGCAAGTTCAGCGACTCTTGTTCGTGATGAAGAATGGCGGCTCCTTCTCTGGAGAGAAGATCCGCGTCCGTCGGCAGCTTGACTGGTGTGGACGCTGACAAGTCCAGAAGGTCCGGGATCCAGATCTTCCTCGGCCACGCCGGTGCGACTAGGATCATCCTGCACCGGGACCTCTTGAGCTGGTTGACGAGCCAGAGTAGCAACGGCAGGAACGCATAAAGGAACAGGCCGTCCCAGGGGAACGAGAAAGCATTGCCCATGCTCCTCTGTTGGGGAAACCTGCTGGCGAACCTCTGACACTTGGAGTTCGCCGCCGTCGCAAAGAGATCGATCTGGGGTTCGCCCCATCGTCGGAAGAGTCGGTCCACTTGATCCTGGCGCAGTTCCTACTCGTGGCACGAGCGCAGCTCTCTGCTGAGTAAGTCTGCGATGGTGTTTTTTATCCCTGCCAGATGAAAGAGTACCAGAAACATCCCTTGGGCGACGGCCCAATGCCACAGATCCTGGGCTTCCTTGGATAGGGCAGAGGTTCTGGTTCCGCCCCGCTTCCGAATGTAAAACATTGTGGTGGTGTTGTCGGTGAAGATCCTCACCACCTTGCTCTTGAGGGACGGAAGGAAGGACCTGAGGGCCCAGAACACTGCACGGAGCTCCAAGATGTTGATGTGGAGTGTCTTCTCCTCTGGGAGCCAAAGGCCTCTCGCGTGGAGACCCCCGGTGTGCGCTCCCCAATCTTCCAGGGAGGCATCCGTCGTCACCGTCACCTGGTGGGCCAGGGCTAGGAAACCTGTTCCTGCCGTCAGATGAGAGCGGATACCCCACCATCGTATCGCCTGACGGAACGCTTCGTTGAGCGGGATCCTGTCCTCGAAGATGCCCGTCGGCTGGATCCAGTGGGCATCGAGGAATTCTTGCAAGGGCTGCATCCGAAGTCTGCAGTGTTGCACCAGATAAATGCAGGAGGACATCATTCCGAGGAGGGACTTGATAGACCTCACCCTGGCCACGTCAGTGGCCAGCAGACGTTGCACCTTTCCCAGGATGGTCCTGATCCTTTCCTCCGACGGTGATGCCAGCCGCGCCACTGTGTCGAGCTGTGCTCCCAGAAACAGGGCGACTTGCGACGGGACCAGGTGGGATTTTGGAAAGTTGATGGAGAACCCCAGGTCCGTCAGCAGCTGGACGGTCTTCGCAGTGTGTTCCACGGCGAGCTCCCTTGTCCTTGCCCGTATGAGCCAGTCGTCCAGGTAGGGGTAGATGTGGATCCCCTGTAGGCGCAGCCGCGCCGCCACCGGTGCTAGGCACTTGGTGAACACCCTGGGCGCCGATTTTAATCCGAACTGGAGGGCCTTGAACTGGTAGTGCTGCCCTTTGACCACGAACCTGAGGAACTTTCGGTGTCTCTTTAGAATAGGGATCTGGAAGTACGCATCCTCCAAGTCCAACGACAACAGGAAATCGCCCTCCTCCGGAACTTCTGTGCCTTGATGTATTTGTTCAGTCGTCGCAGGTCCAGGATGGGACGCCATCGTCCTGTCTTGTTCTTTACTAGAAAGTACCTTGAGTAAACTCTGGAGCCCCGAAGCCTCTTTGGAACGAGCTCGTTGGCACCTTTCCTGAGCATCGCCCTTACTTCCAACAGCAGTTGAGGGACGTGATTTTCCTTCCTGGCCACGGGAGGAATGCGGGGGCACTTCTTCTGGAACTCGAGGGCGTGCCCCAGGGCCAGGGCGTCCAGCACCCAACGGTCGGTGGAAATGGACTCCCACACGCCGACGAACTTCGTCAGCCGGCCTCCTACCTGGGTGCTTCGGCGGGGGCCCGACCCGACGGTCGGTTCAATCTTGCTTGGAGGCCGCCTTGCCTCCTTGACCACCTTGGCGACGACGGCGGGATCCACCTGACTTGCCGCGTCCCCTGTAGGCCTCCTGCGACGAAGATCTTGCCGCTTGACGGTACGTAGAGGAGCTGCTGCCGGCTCCCTTGGAGGCACCCTGTCTGCCTCCGGAGCTCCTAAAGGACGGCCGTCGCTGTTGGAGCACACCCAGTGCACGGGCCGTCTCCGTGTCCGTCTTGATCGCCTGAAGGGACTCATCAACCGCCTTGCCAAAACCTTGGTCTGTACGTCCTGGCAGAAATCTGTCGCCTTGAGCCATCCCCGCCCCGCTTTCTTTTTGGCCGCCGCCGAAACGACCAAATCCGGGGTAGGTTGCGCCCTAAGGCACAAGGGGGCAGCGTCGGGGACCCGGTACTTCTTCTCCTACCGGTCCCTCTTTGCAGGTGCCGTGGCAGGGTTCTTGAGGAGGGCGAGCCCCTCATCCCAGATTTCATCAAGAAGCGGTACGGCGAGGACCGTCTTCCTTTTAGCCTCGCGCTGTTGGTAAAGGAACCCTTCCTTCTTCTTTTCTTCGGGGCAGAGCTGGAAGAGCTCGGATGCCCTGAAAATCATGGCATGAAGGATCCAATCTCGTCGGGCGGGGACACCCAGGCAGGGGGCGACGGGGGACACGTCCCGTCATCGCCTCCGTCGTCATCCGTACCTGTCGTAGTCGTGTCCATGCCTGTATCATCCCCATGGGTAGTAGACCGGGGGAAGGCAGAGAAGGCCGCAGAGGCGGGAGAGGAGGCCTAGGATGTGTCCTCCTCCTCTTAAGCATTGGACTCTCCGAAGGTGCTGGCTCCGGTCCCCCCTTCGGGTCTGGCTCAGGTACCTCCGTCTGGGGGAGGGGCAACCTAGTCCTTATCTCCGAGCATAAGGACTGAATGGCTGACAAAATGGCCGAGGTGTCCTGCGGCGCCGGAAACGACGGGAGCGAGGGCCTTTGAGGAGCCTTGTCTGTGACACCATCGCTCTCGTCGTCGCCCTCGTCGGGATCCCTCTCGATGGGCTGGGCCTCTTCCACAACTTGGATGAGCTCCTCTTCAGAGGTCGTGTCCGTATCCACGATGGCCACCAGCCCCTCCCCCACCCTTTCCAACGAGGACTTCGTGGGGGTCTTCTCAATGGGCCTGAAAGACGACTCCCTCCGCGGTGGCAGGGATACTCTGGTTCCTAAGGGCGCCTCCACTGGTGTAGCCTCCACAGGCTGAGCCAGGGCGGCGGCGACATCCTCAATCGAGGTCTTAGCAGGGTGAATTAAGGCCAACGTCACCTTCTGTACGCCTGGGGCCTTCACCTAGGGGGGAGGGTCCGAGCCTCGCTCCCCCTCTGCCGGAATCTTCGAGATCGACCGGGGCCTCTCCAGAAGCTTTGCCGGGTTCTCGGACTTCCTCTTACCCGAGCCAGAGTGTTGGCTTGTGGTTGATGGCGCCGGGGAGGATGCGCCCCGCCTGGCAGCCAAGGAGCCCGACCGTTTGGCACTCCCGGTGCCCGCGGACTCCCGGTGCTTAGCCTTTTGTTGGGCCCCTGTCGCCGGGGCACTCTCACAGGACTTAGAAGACCGCTCGGACTTCTTTTTCTTCTTCTCGCCTGGCGGGCTCTTCCCTTACAGCCAGTTGGCGAGACGGAGGTGGCGATCCTTCATGGTCCGCTCCGACATGTTCCCACAAAACGCGCAGTCCTTTTCCTTGTGCGTCTTGTCCTCATGGAGACAATAGAGGCATAATGAATGCTCGTCCTCCTTGAAAACGTTCTGAAGCTGGCATCCAGGGCAGGTCCTGAACAGCTTCCCGGGCGTCGAGCTTCCTTTCTCCTGGGCCATGACCGGGGTAGGCCTCGGAACTTCTGGAATCCTCCAAAAGCGCAACTCGATGAAATCTTCACCCTTGAGGGGCGTAGAAACTCCGAAACGGATCCCCGTTGATCGGATGTAGACACGGTGGAGCTTGAGGCTCTATTTAACCAAAAAATGAGAAAATCTCCTGAAAAAAGCGTGAAAACGCAGCAAAAGCTCGAGAGCTAAGCACGAGGACTCCCAACACTTGAAAGTGCGGTAAAAATCTGAGGATGGCTGCCAGGGGCGAGGCTTAGGGAGAGGGCAGTCATTGGCTGGGGGCAGTATGACCCAGAGACCAGTGATTGGTTACTACTGAGAAAGACAGATCAGAAACGAAACTGATACTGATTTTTTTCTATACCGAGGATTCCCAGCCTGACGACGGGGAATATTCATGAGCATGTGAATCCATGCCAGACCCCATGCTGGAGAAATAACACATCGTCCGATGTGTAGTCACTGCTACTGCTATAATACGTGTTTGTTTGTGTATCAAAAATATTCCCATTTCCTCCTCGATGTCCTCCAGTCTGATCATTTCTCGGTTGGCCCTGCCACGCCCTGATTTTGGTTCGAAACACTTTGGTTCAATGTCTGGTTCTGCTGTGCTTGGTTTTGACCATATGATTGGGTTTGAGTACCTCCATTGGTATATCCCTGCTGCTGCTGCATGTTACTTCTACTTGGACCGTTTGACCCCTGATGTCCTCTATGAGGCCTTCTCTGACCAAACCCACCGCTATTCTGTAGGTGCGGGCATTGCGCTCGCCAGTGTCCTTCCTCCTTACAGTACGCACATTGATTTAATCCCAATGACACCCCATGCATATTATTCAAATTTCCCCTGCCTTGTGCATTTCCTCTACCTCTACCTCTATTGTATCCAATGACCTGTTGCAGTAACACCCCTACTATCGTTTGCATCGCTTCTTTTCTCATCTCCAATGGGTACCCATTACATATCTCACTTACTTCCTTTACTGACGTTCTTTTGTTCGACATCCATCGCATTGTTTCCCCTACCAATACCTGCAATCTTTGTTTATCGCCTATTTGTCCCGGTACCGGCAAATGCTTTGTACCACCTGGAAAAACTCTCGGCCATGATTTTTTCATATTCAATCTTGACGCCTCCTTCCTACCTTTCTTAATAAACTCTCTACTATACTCAGGTGTAGCAAACATTTCAGCATCTCTGTCTTCCATTTCATTTTTTACTTCAATCAGTTTGTGCACATGTTTTCTTACATCCTCATCTCTTTGCTCACTGCCTGCTAACTTATTCAAATCTAACAACCGCTGTGGCGGTAAATTCCCAAGTATCTTTTTCCATTGTCCCACCAAAATTTCCCCCATGCATTCCAACACTACCTGTCTCTCGTCTCTTCTTCGGTACACATACAATGAGGCCAATGCTGCCGTCTCATCATTTCCTTCTATGTACATTTCTGCCTCTTGCCGTAATTCAATCTTTCTCTCTTTGCTGATCGCGCTTCGAGTTACCCGTCCAAATCCTGTTCCTTCAGCCCCACCTCTCGCCTCCCCAGTCTCAATTTTGACTTCTGGAGGGGCGGATGGTGCTGAATCTGTCCCTAGAGCGGGAGGTGCGGATGGGACAAGTGTCACAGGTGGAATCTGTGAAGGGCCTTGCTGGGTGCTGGGAAATTGTGTGTCCGCGGTCTGCGCTTGTGGGAGTGCTTGCGCTGTGGGCGGGGCTTGGGTTAACTCTTGCGTGAGGGGAAGTGCTTGGGCTGCGGGAGGGGGTATGAGAGCTACTGGTTGGGCCTGCGTAGTCACTGCTGGCGTGTTTGGTTTCGATTCTGGTTTTGGGCCTCGACCCGCGTTAGTTAACAAATGTTCCATTAATTCATCTGCTATGTGTAGTTCCCGCTGCGGGTATATTCTGTCTATGTTCATCTGGTCCTGTCTCCCTTCCCGTCTTAGACTCTCAGACCACTCCTCCTCTTCCTTCTCTTCTGCTATCTCAAGCTTCGTTTTGTGCCTACGCGCATGCTTCTCTCTACTCCTTAGTCGGAGCATTGCTTCCCTCCTCCAATCTTTGACGGTCTCAAAAGCTGCAGATCGGCTTTCTTTCTAATCAGCACCCTTTCTAGGGTATCTATCCTCCCAATCTCAAAACTACCATTAATCGGCCACTGATGGTCGGGTTGCTTTCCAGTTTGCCTATGCCAAATTTCACAAAATATTATCGCACCCACACCATATTTTGCATACATATCATAAGCCGGCGTTCCCCTAGGCGGTGCACTTTGTCCATATTCCAAGGACTGTCTATCGCAGCTGAAAAGCCCCGCTAAAGTGGACAGTACTCCAGGCATGTTTCTTTAACCTTCCCCTTTGGTTAGCCACTTTTACCTGGACGTTTGAGTTTGCAAAATCAACACTCTACCAAAAATCAGGTTTCTCTTTGAATCGGGGAATGACTCACCTGATAAAACAAGTCGCCTGTTCTAACGCAACCTCTCCCCACGTCGTGTCTGCGCTTCTCTAGCTTCTGCCTCGTCTCGAGACCCTCGCCTCCTTTGGCCTCTGGCCCGGTACGTCGATCAGGGATCAGATGTGTGCAGACCTGCGGAAGGAATCTCTCCTCTCTTCTACAGGGCGCCCCGTACACTTCTTGATCCCGGCTCGACCGTCCCGTCCTCGCCGTTCCGCCTTTACTCCGTTACAACGTATACGATGGGGCAAGTGGGGGAGGGTCCCTGTTCGGGTGCCATCTTGAAAGGGGCCCCTAGGGGTCCCTCGTGCTATGGAAACAAGGCAATAACCATACACGAAAAGATGCGCTAGACACGAGGTTCAAATTCCCATTGCTAGGGTTTATTGCAAGCAAAAGATAGTAACAATTGGCCAATTCTGATCTCACGCCCCGCGACGTGAGTTTCCTAGACCTCGAGGGATGCAAGAGAGCGAATTACGTACATCAGTTACATATATATTAATTTCATATCATACAATCAGCAAAGTCATGTTCAACACCCCTCTTTATTAAGTTCCTTTGAACTCGGGATGACGATGGACATATCCGACGAGTATGACGATTATAATGCTTTCGATGTCTATTCTAGTAACAATGTGCAATTAGAAAGTGCGGAGGCATCTTTTAGAACACGGTGGTTCTGTTCTTGGAAGCAAGCTGCACACGGGGGAAGAGCCACATTCCAAGCTTTGCTATCTATGAGGTACTATTCGTGTCCTGGGAGCCGACACGTTCTAAAGGGTTTTGTGAAGGGGGGCCGTAAGAAAAGCATAATTCAAGCCTTTAACTGTATTATTCTAACACATTCTACCATCGTAAGAGTCTGGCTGGCAGATGTGAAGTGATTAAATGCCCTGCAGTTCCCTCCCAAGGCTACAGAGAGGGAGCGTGGGCATTCCTCTCTGGGCTACTCATGAGGAGTTTCAGCAAACTCTTCAGTCCCGCGACCTTGTCCTTTCATATTCAGACAACAATGTTAACAGTTGAGCAGAGTAAGCAGAATCCGCAAGAATTGTAAGCTGCAAAGCAGTTTTCAGACAGAAAGCAATGAGCAATGGTTAACAAGCAATATGGCGATTCTTGCTACATTTAAAATGGCCGCTCGTCAGTCAAGCATAGCAGTTTATATTTCTATAATTCGGTGCATAAAACGGTTGGCCCACGGCCATCAAGTTACGTCTATCATTCAAATGAAGGGTATTCATTTTTCCAGATTGACAACTTGGGTTTGAGTAGTAGGGGTGGCCCAGTCTTTTACAGCTTGTACTTTGCTAGGCAATGGCCTTATTTCACCTTCCTCATGTCCAAGGTAGACCACTTCACTCTGACCAATTTGACATTTTGCTTGCCTTCACGGTCAGATGGGCCCACTCAAGAACCCGCAAAACATATCTTATGTGGTCAAGATGTTGTTTCCAAGTAGGGCTGAACACTGCAATGTCATCCAAGTATGCCATGCTGAAGTCCTCCATCCCATTCAGAACATGATTCATCATCCTTTGGAATGTAGCAGGTGCATTCTTTAGTCCAAAAGGCATAACATTAAAACTGGTAGAGGCCTCCTGGGGTGGAAAATGCAGTTTTCCCCTTGGCATGGTCTGTCAGAGCTATTTGCCAATAGCGTGAGGTTAGGTCAAGTGGCTGCACTAAGTATATCCACCAGCTCATCCGTCCTAGGTAAAGGATGGGCATCAGTCGTGGTGACTGCAATAAGAGCACTATAGTCCACACAGAATATCAACTCTTTGGATCCTGCCTTTGGTACTAGTACAACTGGACTAGCCCATGGTCTTGTAGATGGCTCTATTACCCCAAGATCACGCATCTTCTTGACCTCTTCCTTTATGTGGGTTCTTACATGGTCTGACATTCTATAACTGCTGCTCTTAACAGGGAGACAGTCACCAGTCAGTATATCATGCTGGCCCCAAGGGGTCAAGCCTGGTGTTAGTGAAAACAGGGAAGCAAACTGATTTAACAGAACTTTGCACTCCTCCTGTTGTTGCAGAGTCAAATCAGAAGAGAGATTAACTCCTTCTATCTTTCCATCTAAAGGTTGCCCCCTGAGGAGGTCAGTTAGAGGCTCACTCTCCTCCTCCTCCTAATCAGAGGCTAGAAGCAAAGCTCCTAGTTCTGGTCTAGAGACAGAGGCCTTTAGGTGGTTGGTGTGAAAGATCCTGCGGGCCTCCTTGGGATTGCCTAAGTCCACCAAATAATTGACCTCTTCAAGTTTGCCCACAACCTCAGTAAACTCAACCATGTTGGCTTTCTGGTCATGCCAATGCTTCACCAGAGCCTGACCTGCTTTCAAGTTATCTGAAGCTTCTGTCATCATTTGTGTCATTCTCCTTCGGAGACCTAACACATAGGGCCTCATTACGACCCAGGCGGTAAGTTACCGCCTGGGCCGTGACTTTACCACCATGGCGTAAACTACGTTTACGCCATGGTGGTTGGCGGACTTACCGCCCCATTCCGACCTAGGCGGGGCGGTAAGTCCCCAATCCCCATTTACCCTTCCCCATTCCCATTTTTGCCCCATAGGGCATTATGGGAGTGGGGAAGGCGTTAATTACGCCACCGTAAATTACGGTGGCGTAATTAACTCCATGGTCCCTTAGCGCCATGGATTTTAACACCTGCTAAAAGCAGGTGTTAAAAGCACCATGGCGCTAGGGGACCTCGTAATTGGCGGTAAGGGGTCGGCGCAGCTAACGCTGGCGTTAACCCCTTACCGCCAGGGTCGTAATGAGGCCCATAGTCTGTGACTCTCACTTGCTTGAGGGAAGGAGCAATCTCCAACCCTTCCTTGATTAGGGCCAATGGACCTCTGACCGGATGACCATTGAGGAGCTCAAAGGGGCTGAAGCCAACCCCTTCTTGAGGGACTTCTCTATAAGCAAAGAGAAGGCATGGCAGTAGACGGTCCCACTTTCCTCTCAGGGGTTCTTCTAAAACACCTATCATGCTTGTCATAGCTCTAGTAGACCTCTCTACCAACCGATTGGTTTGGGGATGGTAGGCTGTTGAGAACTTGTAGGTCACTCCACAGTTCTTCCACATAGCTTGCATGTAGTGAGACATAAAATTGGTAACCCCTGTCTGAGATAACCTCCTTAAGAAAACCAACCCTGGTAAAAATACCAAGGAGGGCATTAGCCACTGCCTGAGCAGTACCAGTCCTCATAGGTATGGCTTAAGGATACCTGGTAGCATGGTCTACGACAACCAATATAAATCGGTTGCCTGAAGATGTGGGAGAGTCTAAGGGACCAACAACATCAATCCCTACCCTCTCAAAAGGAACTCCCACGCCTGGGAGAGGCACCAAGGGTGTCACGTTCTTGGTTCAACTCTTGCCAGAAGTCTGACAAGTGTGACAGCTTCTACAGAATGTATCTACATCAGACCCCATCTTGGGCCAATATAAATACAGAGAAATCTTTTCCTTGGTCTTCTTAAAACTTAAGTGACCAGCTAAAGGAATCTCATGGGCTAACTGTAGAAACTGGGGTCTCATCTCCTGAGGCACTACAAGTCTTCTGTAGTCCCCCGGGGTAGACTCAATAGGCTCAGTGTAAAGGAGGCCATCTTCCCAGTACAGCCTGTGCTTCCCTGGCTCTTGCCCATCCAGCTGGGAAGATTCCTGTTGCCAAAGTCCTTCAAGAGTAGGGCACTCTCTTTGACCTCTGCTGAAGTCTACCCTACAGGGGCCACCTTCTGCAAACAAAGTCTGCAGCTCAGGATGGTCTTTAGGATCCAGATCTCCAACAAGGGGGAGGGCTTCTTCCAGCTCTGTTCCACCAGTAGCTGGTTCACCATCCTCTGGTTGGTCATCCCACAAGCATAATATTTACCAAATCTTTTGACAAATGGGGGCTTCTGCTGACATCCCTCTGGTTTAGCACCAGAGGTTTCACTAGACTGACCTGGTTTCCCATATGGCTTTCCCTTCTTATGTTTGTAGCCCTCTTTTGGGTGGGAGAATTTAGAATTGTCTTTGTCATCTTTCTTGTGCTGCTTCCCCTCATCCTTTTTGTGAGTGGCCCCAGAATCCTTGTGAGTGGCCCTGTTGGCAACCCACAAGTCAGCAGCCTTTGCTAACTTCTTGGGATCAATCTCTTTTGAGTCAGCCAAGTGCTGTCTCAGCGCAGGAGAGCAGGCATAAAAAATAGATTTCAACAAAAACAGATTTCTCATTCCTTCAAAGGAATTCCCTCTGTAACCCTTAACCCAACCATCTACGTTTTGCAAACATTCACATACGCAGGTAGCCCAAGGGCTACCATCAGTCTTTTTGAGGGTCCTAAACCTCTTAAGGTACTGGGAAGGAGTTTTCCCAAATCTGGCTATCAAAGCCAGCTTCACATTCTCATACTCCAATCTTTCAAGTTCCCCCACCTCCATTACAGCATCAGTTGCAACCTGGGGGAGCCTAGACAAAAGCCAAGAAACGATATGCATTACTTACCGTAATAGCATTTCTGATGATTGTATCTGCTTGGATTCACATGCTGTGCATATAATCCGACATCTGGTGGTAATAAGGTCCAGAACTGAGTCCAGCATATGTGTCTTTTGAAACAATGAGACTTGAATTGGAATTTAAAAAGCTACAAGCCCAAGCTGAAGCCAAACATCAGGACATCAAACTCAAGGAATTGGAACTGCAACATGCTCTTGAAATGAAGAAATTGTCTCTTGAAACTGTTTCCCTCCCAGAGTCCTCTAGGTCTTCCAGTCCAAAGAGGCCTTGCCTGCCCAACGAAGCAGTGAGTATGCATGATGTGGAACTTGATATTGTGGATTGGTTGGGAGCTTTTGAATACAATCATCGGATTCAGGGTCTCACAGGGAATCAGTTGTTCTGATGCTTGTGAATCTGCCTAGAATCACATGCTGTGCATACAGTCCGACATCTAGTGGTAACCGCAGAGTATTGCATCTTGTCTTTCGAGGATCGAAGGGGGACTTCGACATGGGCTTGCCTCTAACACTATCCCTAACTTGACGTGTAGTGTACCAAGAATCCCTCATGCATCGAGGTCCCTCCCATTGTATTTGTTCTGCCGTGAGGGAGGCTTACTGTAACGCTCACCTTGGCTCTGCAGGGGCACCTGGGAATCCTCTTCTGCTGACCACCTCTTCTGATGGGAATGGCCTCCTAATGCGTGTTTCTGAAAGGGAACACCTGGATGTAAGCAAACGGCGTTATATATGAACCACCACCCACCAAGTATCCCCCAACCCCAACCTCTGGGCCGCTTTCTCACCTGCTTTAGTAAAATATGGAGCTATCCATCCTGCTGATCATAACAGGGGCGCTTTGGATGAAACCAGTTAGGTCACTGGCTAGTTGGAGTTCCACCCAGACCCGCTGTGGCGTTAATGTCTTTGCGTGAGTGTCTACTTCAGTAGATATGCACATGCAACAATGCTTCTTGTGCGCGTGCTTAAGTTTGTTAATTCCGGCGACTTGCTGCGCCCTTGCTTTGCTTTAATTGTCCTCAATGTTCTGTACTTCTGCACCTATCTGCCAAGGCACGCTTGTGTCTTGCTTTCCAATGTTCTCAATGCCTTGTTTAGGCGCTTTGCAAAGTTCTTATTGCCTCTGATTAAGGCGCTTTATAACGTCCTTGTTACTTTTTGCCAAGCGATTTATAATGTTCTCGCTACTTATGTGAAAGCGCTTTGTGATGTTCCTTTCTCCTCTTTGTTTGAGCGCTTTGTAAGTGTTTTGTCAGAGCGCCGATTCCAGATGCTGTTTTTCCCTTTCTCACTAACCTTCTTCTGTCTTTTCTTAGGGGCTGCTGGTTCGTGAGGAATCCGCTTCCACGGCGAAGACACGTGGCGTGTAGATGTCAGGCAGCAGATGTCGGAGTGATGACACGTGGAGCCGGAGATTCCTGGAAGCTGCTGCTGCCGGAGCGATGACATGTGGAGCCGGAGACCTTTGAAAGCTGAGGTGATGAGTCTGTCCAGTTGCTGCGTGGTGCGAATTATTGTATGCATACTCCGCAACCCAAAACAGCTCCTTCCATGTGCCTTCAGATTGGTGAAGTAGACACCTTAAGTACTGTTCAAGTGTCTGATTGGTCCGTTCAGTCTGGCCATCTGTTTGGGGATGGTGACTGGTGGATAATCTTATATCTATTTGCAATGAGGTACAACATTCCTTCCAGAACTTGGAAATAAACTGACTTCCACGATCGGATACCAGCACCAATGGAAACCCATGTAGTCTCACGATTTGTTCTTGGAAAACTTTTGCCAGAGTGGCTGCCGTAAGTAGACCCTTCAGGGCGATGAAATGTGCCATCTTTGAAAATGTATCCACCACCACTAGAATGGTGTTGTAACCTCCACAAGGGGGTAGATCAGTGATAAAGTCCAGACTTAACGTGTGCCAGGGACCAGGGGGTACAGTTAATGGACGTAAAAGTCCTGCAGGTTTCTGTTAAGTGTTTTTTGTTTTGTGTACAGATTCCACATGTTGACACATATTGAGCAATATCCTTTCGCCAGGTTGGCCACCAATAATTCTGTTTAATCTTGGCATTGTCTTAGTTAACCCTGGATGTCCTTCCAGTATGGAGTCATGGTAATTAGCAATGATTTGCTCCTGTTGAGATTTCAGTGACAAATAGAGGCGACCCATATAAAATGGTAACCCATCTATGACTGTATGACTGGTGCTAGTCGAGACCCACTTTTGTAAATCCTTAGAATTTAACTGGCTCCGTATATGACTTTTTAACTCATTTGTCGGGGACGTGGTTACCACAACCAAAATCTTGTTGTTGGGTATAATGGTTATTGGCTCTGGTGCAATGTATGCGTCGTCTCCTTCTCCTAGACGAGATAGTGCGTCCGCCTTACCATTACGTACTCCTGGTCTAAAGGTAACAACATAATCATATTCTGCGAAGAACAAGGCCCATCGTAACTGGCGTGATGATTTGGCCTTAGCAGAGCGTAGGTATTGTAGATTACGATGGTCTGTGATTAGCGTAACTGTATGTCTGGCCCATAGGAGCTAATGCCTCCACTCTTTGAAGGCTGCTTTTATTGCCAGAAGCTCTTTGTCCGTGATGGCGTAGTTTCTCTCTGCGGGGGGCAGTTTTTTTGACCAGAATGCAGCAGGATGCAAATGCCCAGTTTCAGCATTCCTTTGCGAGAGAACAGCCCCCATGGCAATATTGGAAGCATCGGTTTCTACTATGTATGGAAGATCAGGCTTTGGATGCTGTAAGATTGGCGCTGAAGTAAATAAATGCTTAAGGCCCTGAAAGTCTTTTCCGGCTTCACTGGACCAAACAAAACGTTGGTTCTTCCGCAACAGTGTTGTGATGGGATGTACTATTTGTGAAAAACCAGGAATGAAACGGCGGTAAAAATTTGTGATGCCTAGGAAGCTTTGAACTCCTTTTACTGATGCTGGTGAGGGCCAGCTGAGTATTGTATTAACCTTGCGGTTGTCCATTCGAATGCCACGAGGGGTGAGAATAAACCCTAGAAACTCAACTTCATTGACGTGGAAGGAGCATTTTTCTAGTTTGGAGTACAACCGGTGTTTTCGTAGCCTTTCTAAGACCGCCTGAACATGTTCCATGTGTTCTTGTTCTGTGGTGGAATATACCAGAATATCATCGATGTAGACGATCGCGCAAATGTCCAATAGGTCTCTTAGAACGTCATTCATAAAGCTTTGGAACGCCGCTGGAGCATTGCAGAGCCCAAAGGGCATCACCTGATACTCGTAGAGGCTGTACTTTGTCCTGAATGCCGTTTTCCATTCATCGCCACTTTTTAAGAGTACCAGGTGATAGGCTCCCCTGAGGTCTAGCTTGGTGTAAATTTGGGCACTTTTTACTTGGTCTAACAGTTCCGGTATCAGAGGCAAGGGGTACCTATCCTTAACTGTTATTTGGTTCAATTACCTATAATCGATGCAGGCCCTAAGGTCCCCCTCCTTCTTAGGGACGAAGAAGAGGAGTGAGGCGGCTGTGGATTTAGACGGACGGATGAACCCGTTTGCCAGATATTGGTCAAAGTACTTTTTCAGGTGCTGGTTTTCCTGTTCCGTTAACGCATAGATACGGCTGCAAGGAACTTAGGCATCAGGAATGAGATCAATCTGGCAGTCATACGCCCTGTGCGGAGGTAATGTTTCTCCCATTTCCTTCTGAAACACATCTTGATAGGCGGAATAAGCAGAGGGTAATACAGCGATTATCCCCAACGTTGGTCCACTTCTCGAACCACCTGGACTGGTTCTACTGGGGACTGTGGTTCACCCACATAGCAGGATTGGGTGCATTCCTTGGAGAAGGACAATACTCTGGAACGCCAATCGATGTGTAGATTGTGAGTCTCCAACCAAGGAATCCCCAGAATCAGCTGAAACTGTGGCACACTTATTAAGTCGAAGGTGATGCCTTCTCTATGGCCATTTTGGCAAAGGAGTTTTACTATGTCAGTGGTGTGGGTTACTAGCCCGGAAGACAGTGGTGAACCATCGACGGTAGTGATTTTCTCCGTTGCGGCTTTTGGACATATGGGTAGGCCAATCCGCACTGCCAGATTCAGATCTATATAATTACCCACGGCTCCGCTGTCTATGAAGGCCTCTAGGGTGTGCATCTTGGAGGGCTGTTGTTGGTTAATTAGAACTACCGGCATGGCGAAATGGGAGGTATGTGGTGGTTACCAGTCAATTGGTCGAAAACATTTGGTCGATAGGACAATTGGTCGACACCATTTGGTCGATTGCCAAATGGTCGAATTTTTTTTTTTTTTTTTAACCCCCTTTTTTTTTTGGGGGGGCGGTCCCCCCCAACCTCCTTTTTTTTCTTTTTTTTTTCTTTCCCCACACGAAAACCCACAAAAAATATATATAAATTTAAAAAAAAAAATTCGACCATTTGGCATTCGACCAAATGGTGTCGACCAAATTGCAGTCGACCAAATTGCAGTCGACCAATTGACAGGACACCGTATGTGGTTCCTTCTCCTCGCTCGGCAAACGGACCCCTACGCTTGCGGGGCGTTGGAGTTTTCCGATTCAGGCCTGGTTTCTTCTCTTTCCAAAGCACCCACAGTTTTACGGGGTGGCTTTACTGGACATTCGCGTAAAAAGTGACCCGCCTTTCCGCAGTACAAACAGAGTTGTTGCTGCCTCCTTTTTTCTCTCTCTGTTCTGGTAAGGGGGCCCCTAATCCCTCTGAGTTGCATGGGCTCAGAATGGTTCTCAGGTTGGCGGGGCTGGTTTTCCCTAGGTCGTAAATAGGTCGTTCTTCCCTCAGCCTGTGTCCGATCGGCTCGCCGATCCTGTTGTCTATGGTCTAATTGTACTGCAAGGTCTATGTACTCAGCACACCCGTCGGGCAGATTCACCACCTGGGCTAGTACATCTTTCAGCTCTCCCCGCAAACCCTGATAAAACAGGGTAGTCCTCTTTTCCTCCGGCCAGTTGGCCTCGGTGATCAGTCTGTTGAAGGAGGCTATGTAAGTAAGCAAGTCCTGACTGCCTTGTCGGAGCGACAGCAGCTCATTGTCTAGAGCTTGCCCTCTAGTGTGGCGAGCAAACAACTTCTCTAATTCCCTCTGGAATCCTGCGAAATCCCGCAGGATTCCAGAGGGAATCGTGTCGTCCCGATTCACTAAGGGAATGGACCAGTCGGCCGCACTTCCGCCCAGGTATGATAAGACAAAGGCTACCTTGGACTGGTCATTTGGGAACATCCCAGGTCTACATAGGAAGTGCAGGCGACATTGGTTGACAAAGATATCAAATTTCTCTGGATCCCCTAGGAATCGCTCCGGCGGGGCTAAGGGAATGGAACGAGGCAGTACAACTTGTACCAGAGGCCGAGGTTGGCTCCTTGGTAGTGGAGACTGACTTGCTTGGCTCGCGAGAAGTTGTCTAGCACTTGTCTAGAAGTTGTCGTAAAGCACTTGTTTCCTGTCGGGCAGCGTGTACCTCCACTCAGAGTTCCCTAGCAACTGCGCTATTTGGTCTGTGTCTGAGGTTTCCATGATGCCCGGGCAGAGGTTCAGTAAGAGGCTTCGCGTCCTGTAACGCTCACCTTGACTCTGCAGGGGCACCTGGGAATCCTCTTCTGCTGACCACCTCTTCTGATGGGAATGGCCTTCTAATGCGTATTTCAGAAAGGGAACACTTGGATGTAAACAAATGGCGTTATATATGAACCACCACCCACCCAACCCAGTATCCCCAACCTCTGGACCCCTTTCTCACCTGCTTTAGTAAGCTATGGAGCTATCCATCCTGCTGATCATAACAGGGGCGCTTTGGATGAAACCAGTTAAGTCACTGGCTAGTTGGAGTTCCGCCCAGACCTGCTGTGGCGTTAATGTCTTTGCGTGAGTGTCTTCTTCAGTAGATATGCACATGCAACAATGCTTCTTGTGCGCGTGCTTAAGTTTGTTAATTCTGGCGACTTGCTGCGCCCTTGCTTTGCTCTAATTGTCCTCAATGTTCTGTACTTCTGCACCCATCTGCCCAGGCACGCTTGTGTCTTGCTTTCCAATGTTCTCAATGCCTTGTTTAGGCGCTTTGCAAAGTTCTTATTGCCTCTGATTAAGGCGCTTTATAACGTCCTTGTTATTTTTTGCCAAACGCCTTATAAATGTTGTCAAGCGCTTTATAAATGTTCTTGTTACTTTTGACAAGCGCATTATAATGTTCTCGCTACTTATGTCAAAGCGCTTTGTGATGTTCCTGTCTCCTCTTTGTTTGAGCGCTTTGTAAATGTTTTGTCAGAGGGACGGTATTCCAGACGCTGTTTTTCCCTTTCTCACTATCCTTCTTCTTCTGTCTTTTCTTAGGGGCTGCTGGTCCGTGAGAAATCCGCTTCCACGGTGAAGACACGGGGCGTGTAGATGTCAGGCAGCAGCTGTTGGAGTGATGACACGTGGAGCCGGAGATTCCTGGAAGCTGCTTTTGCCAGAGCGATGAGACGTGGAGACGGAGACCTTTGGAAGCTGAGGTGATATGCGGACACAGAGTTTCCTGGGTGTTGCAGCTGGGAAGATCAAGATTCAAAGCAGGTAAGAGTTGCTGGGGAGCGGAGGGGCCGTGACCCGTAATGTCCTTTTAATCAGGTTTTCTTCTCTCTTGCGGGATCAAAGCCGGGAGCGTCACGCTGCATTAGCAGAAGGACGCGAAGCGAGGATCTTGGCTTGGGTGTGGCTATTTATAGCAAGCCAGGCCCAGCCACGCCCAAAAGACTGGCCTGCAACTAGGGATGATATTCAAAGGTGATGCCTCCATCTTGAAGGAGGTGACTGGTACAGGATGTACCTAGAGGCGTTTCTATTAACCCCTAAGTGTCTGTCTCTCATGCTCCTCCATTAACCCATGAGTGTCTGTTTATCTCAGTACTTTAGCATGCCGCCAACCATGCCATGCTTTAACCCACCTTGCACCTGCTTGCAACCTGGCCCAGGGCCTCTCATGGTGCTTTAGAACCCTAGAACTGGGGCAAGAAACCAGGCCCATGGAATTAAGACCCGTGGTTGTGACACTTACGACTATCGTGAGTGAGTACAGAAAAGAGAGAAGAAGCAGTAAGATGTCTACGTTCCTTCCATCTGAGCGGGGAGGAAGGATGGGCGCATGTGAATCTATGCAGATACAATCATCAGAAATGCTATTACGGTAAGTAATACATGTCTTCTGATGCTTGTGAATCTGCTTTGAATCACATGCTGTGCATAGACTAGCAAGCAGAACCCGGAGTTGGAGGTAGGACATGAGAAGTAACAGTAGTGAAACGATGTCTTGGTACTGCTTGTCCGACCTGAAAATCAGACCTAGAGTGAATGTCCAGGCAATAGTGTTTTGTAAAGGTGTGTACAGAACTCCAGGTTCCAGGATGCTGCTTTGCAAATGGACCCGAGAGGAACATTTGCAATGAATGCTATGGAAGCCCCAGTGCCTCAAGTACAGTGTGCTCTAGGCTTGAAGGGCAGATCTCTCTTGGAAAGAGTGTAGCAGAGTGTGACACAATTGATAATCCACCTTGAGATGGCTGATTTAGAGACAGGGTCCCCTTCCCTACTAGCAGCCACTGAAACGAAAAACTGGGTTGTCTTCCTTATGGTTTAGTTCTTTCAGGATAGCACACGACTGCCCTGCACACATGTTAGTGGGATTCTGAAAGAATGTGGGTAGTTCTATAGACTGGTTCACATGGAACTTAGAAATAAATTTGGGCGCAAATCGTGGGTGAGTGCGCAGAACCACCTTATCTCTGTAAATTGTGACAAAAGGGTCTAGAATTAAAAGTGCCTGTAGTTCACTGACTCTCCTTATAGAAGTGACTGCTACTAAGAAGGCGGTCTTGTAAGTGAGTGCTTTGAGGCTAGCATTGTGTATAGGTTAAAAGGGAGACCCCATTAGTCTGGTTAAAACAACATTTAGGTCCCAGCCGGGAGCCAAGTTAGAAATAGGGGGGTGAATTCTCTTAACCCCTTCCATGAAAGCTGGGATCCTTCACCACAATACCTTTTGCTGGGATGTGGTATAGGCTGAAAGAGCAGCTATGAGTCAAGTAGGTGAGTTAGGTATAGTATAATGTGAGTAGGAGAGCAGTCAATGGGATTGATGCTCTTGGAATTGCACCAGATGACGAAGCGTTTCCATTTATTGGAGTAGCAATGTCTGGTGTTAGGTTTTCTGGCTTCTTTAAGTATATTCATGCATCTTTGAGGGAGTTTGAGCTGCCCGAACTCTATGACTTCAGGAGCCAGGCCGCTAAATTGAGAGTTTGCGGGCCTGGATGAAGTGCCTCCCACTGTCTTGCCTGTTGTATGGGCAGGGTCGTTTCAACGGGGGTGTCCAGACTTGCCACGAAGTGAAGAGTATTGAGCCTCTGTCCACAAATCACCCACAGGGAGAGAAAGATAAACACTCCCTGTGCGAGCCTTGAGGCCACAGGTGGTTGTTGGTTTGTAGAATCAGGTGGCGACGAGGATCCCAGAGGCTGTTGGAAGGAAGCCGGGGTTAATACAGGCAAAGACAGTGCTTTAGATAAATGTGAATACATGATACTCTCTTACCTATGTTCAGTGGAAGAGTGCCTGAGGTATTGGTGCAAGGGAGCGCCGATGATTCAAACAGTCAAGTACCTGGAGGCAGGTACGGGCTGACCACCCGTAACCCTTAAGGTAAACGTAATGATTTCCAATAAAAAACGGAAGGAAGGTCATAAACAATCCAAGGGTCAAAATCCAGGTTGTAGCAAGTGAGCAGATAGGGAAAATCCAAAGCAGTCCGTTATGCGTAAGCCAAAGGTCCAAAGTACCAGTATCCGTGCATCAGACAACCGTATCCAAGGAGCAAGAGTTAATCAAATCCGTGATGAGTAAGCCTGAGGTCGAAATCCGATGTGGTCAAAAACAAGAGTCAAGAGCGCTGAACAGTGTTAGGAAACAGCTGTGAAGCGGCGAGTGATTTGAAGCTCCCGGCTTTTATGCGAGCCGCCTCCCGATCACGTGAGCGGGGCTCCGTGCACGTGATCGGGAAGTTGATGTGAAACCAGGAAGCAATCGCGATCGGCTGTTCCAGCCCGATCGCAATCTCCATGGCAGTTGCCATTGGAGACGAGGAAACAAACAACACCGTCCTCTGCGTGTGACCCGAAACCATCGGTGATGGCGACTCCCCTGCACCCTAGGTGATGGGACAATTGGAGGGTTGGACTGTGACCCGGGGAGCCTGACAGTACTTTGTATCGGAGTGTTATGCAAGGTGTTGTATGGGTGTGTAACTGACCTATTGTGCATAACAGAGCCCCCCCTCAATGGCCCACGACCACGTGGGCAGGTGGGATGGTCCAAATGAAAACGGGAGACAAGCCTCGGGGCATGGACGTCACTCGCGGGGACCCAACACCGCTCCTCCGGACCATAACCCGCCCAGTCCACCAGATACTGAAGACCACCACAAACCATACGAGAACCCAGTATACCTGACACTTCATATTCCACAGAGCTACCCACAGAAACAGGGCTAGGCGTAGACCTAAGACGAGTAGGGGCAGGACAAGGCTTTAGCAAAGATGTATGGAATACAGGGTGAAGGCGCCAGGAGGCGGGAACTGAAAGGCGATAAGCTACAGGGTTGATCACAGCAGAGATCCTATAAGGACCCACAAGACGGGGTAGCAACTTGCGACAACCAGGCAGCCGGAGGTGACGAGAGGAAAGCCACACCCTGTCCCCCACTACATAGGAAGGTGCCACGGCCCTCCGCCGGTCAGCCGCAGATTTAGCAGAGGCTTGGGATTCACGAAGGTGAGCGAGAGTCTGGGCATGAACGGCCGATAGGTCACGTGCACAGGTAACAGCTGCAGGGTTAGCAGAATGTGTAAGGTCTGGAACAGGTTAGGTGCGGGGGTGTTGGCCATACAAGACAAAAAAGGGAGAAAAGCCAGTAGAAGAATGCAGAGCATTGTTATATGAGAATTCAGCGAGATGCAGTGCACTCAGCCAGGACCGTTGGTGCTGTAGAATGAGGCAACGTAAATATTGCTCCATGGCTTGGTTCACCCTCTCCGTCTGGCCATCTGTCTCCGGATGATATGCGGAGGAAAAACGGGAATCAATGCCCAAGAGGCCTGTGAGCGCCCGCCAGAACCAAGAAGTGAACTGGGGTCCCCTGTCCGAGATTATAACAGTGGGTAACCCGAAAAGACAGAAGAACGATCTAAAAAAAAGGTCGGCCAGAGCAGGTGCTGATGGGATGCCAGAACAGGGAACAAAACGGGCCATTTTAGAGAAAGAATCGACCACCACCCAAATGGTGTCGAAGCCCTTGGTTCGAGGTAGATCTGTCACAAAATCCATCGACACTGTGTGCCAGGGCCTAGGAGGTATAGGTAAGGGAAGTAAAAGCCCCATCGGACGTCCCCGGCGATGTTTGCATTGGGCACACACGGCGCACGTGTTGACATACTCTTCAACATCGCGTTTCATGGAGGGCCACCAACACCATCGCCTGAGGAGGTCCAGCGTACGCTTCTGTCCAGGATGACCATTAATGGCACTATCGTGGGACCATTCCAGTGCAAGATTGCGAGTGTCGGCTGTTGGTAACCATAATTTGTTCTGTATGAATGGCAGCCCATCATGTAACACCGGATCCCACTCAGAGGTCTGTTCGGGATGTAACGAAACCCATGCACGAATGGACTCTAGAAGCGGCAAAGGAGGAGTACAGAGGCAAATGACGTGCTGATCTAGTAGTTTTTCAGGGAAAACAGGCAAGGATACCCCACCAGGGGAACGAGATAAAGCGTCCGCCTTCCCGTGGGACAGACCTGACCGGTGTTTTATCTGGAAGTCAAAGGCTGCAAAGAATAAATGCCACCGCACCTGCCGACTATTGATGCACTTGAGTGAGGCCAAGTCTTGGATGTTACGATGGTCTGTGTATACTGTGACTGCATGTTTTGCTCCCAACAGATGATGCCGCCAGACCTGAAAAGCATCCTTGATGGCCAACAATTCCTTCTCCGTGACCGTATAGTGCGTTTCTGTAGGAGTAAACTTTCAAGAATGAAACGCCACCGGGTGTAGCCGACCTGAACAAGGACAATGATGGGATAATACCGCACCAAGAGCAAAGGAGGATGCATCCGCCTCTACAATGAAGGGGAGTTCCGGGTTGGGATGCTTCAGTACAGGGGCGGTAGTAAATGCAGCTTTTAGCGCATCAAAAGCCTTTTGGTGTTGTTCCAACCAGATAAAAGGTAACTTGGGGCTGGTCAAGGCAGTGAGAGGTGTTACAAGAGCTGAGAAATCCTGGATAAAGCGCCTGTAAAAATTTGAAAACCCAAGGAATGATTGTAATGCTTTAATATTACAGGGCTTTGGCCAGTCCAAAACTGCACGAACCTTGGATTGGTTCATTGCTAAACCCCCAGGGGTAATGTGGAATCCCAAGAATTCCACACTTCCAGTATGGAACTGACATTTTTCTGGCTTAGCATAGAGTGAAAAACGGCGAAGTCGAGACAATACCTCGCGGACAGGTAGTACATGTTCCTTCAGGTCCTGTGAAAATATTAGGATGTCATTGAGATATACCGCTACACAGATGTCTAATAAATCATGAAAAATCTCATTCATGAAACGTTGAAACGTAGCAGGGGCGTTACAAAGCCCGAAGGGCATGACTACGTACTCAAACAGTCCGTAACGAGTGCAAAAAGCCGTTTTCCACTCATCTCCGGGGCGAATTCTGATTAAATTATAGGCTCCGCGGAGATCGAGTTTCGTGAAGATATTGGCGTGACTCAACCTGTCCAACAATGGTGTAATCAGGGGAATCGGATACCGGTTCTTTATGGTGATAGCATTCAAGCGTCGGTAGTCCACACAAGGACGTAAGTCGCCCTCTTTTTTGGGGACAAAAAAAATAGGGCTAGCCGCCGGAGAGGTGGAAGGACGTATATGGCCAACCTTCAGAGCCACTTGAATGTATTCTTTCAATGCCTGTTCCTCTGAGGGGGGACAGGGAGTAAATACGTCCTGAAGGAATGCTGGAATCAGGGATGAGGTCAATAGGGCAATCGTAAGAACGATGTGGTGGTAGTACCTCCGAGGAACCCTTGTCAAAGACCTCATGAAAGTCCTTATATTCCAAAGGGATATTTGTCGCAACCGCCCCCACCATGTGAGACTCCAAGGACGTAGACGTTACCTCGTGTAGGGTAAGTTGTGCGACGGCCCCCAAGGCACGTGAAGGAGATTCAGTGTCGTCAGGTGCGGTGAGGCAAAAATTCTGGCAGACTTCCGATTCAAAGTGAACCTGCCCAGACTTCCAGTCGATCAAAGGGTTGTGTTGATGTAAACATGGGAGCCCTAGTATAATCCCGAATTGGGGCATCGTAATTAAATCAAAGGATAAGACTTCCTGATGTGTTTTCTGTATAGTTAGGGTGATCGGGGCAGTTTGTTGTCGGATTGGGCCAGAAATCAGTGCTGTGCCATCCACTGCCTGTACCGGTTCCGGATGCTGTTTGGTAATCAGGGGCAGATTCAATGACCCGGCCAGGTTTATATCGACATAATTGCCAGTGGCACCAGAATCGATATAGATAGAAACGGCATGAATGATGTTGGGTGTGGGTTTTAACGTAGCCTTTACCATCACCGGCCTGATCCTGCCAAATGTGGGAAACTTGTCCGAGGGAATTGAAGGATTGCTCGATCCGGCCCCCGGATCTAGGGTCGAGCATTCCGAAAAACCGGATTTTTTAACTTGGGGCGTCTGGGACAGGACTTTACAAAATGCCCACTCAGGCCACAGTAGAAGCAGGCATGGTCAGTTCTTCTGCGGTCCCTCTCTAGTTGTGTGATCGGGCTACGAATACCGCCTATTTGCATAGGTTCACCACCTGTATCAGAAGAGGGGGATGACAAACTAGTAGTGGGGAACCCTATTTCGAACTTGCGTTCGGAACGCCTTGCATCGATCTGTAGGGCGAGGTCCACTAAGTCAGTATGAGATGTGGGCAAAGAAGGAACGACGGCCATAGCATCCTTCATGGTATTATTGAGCACTCTGTAAAATACAACTGCCCTTTTGGGTTCGGGCCAAGATGTTTCAGCAGCCAGTTGGTTAAATCGGGCAATGTACTCTATGAGTGACCCCTTTCCTTGAGTTAGATCTAACAGTTCAAGATCCCGGGATTGGGCTTTATGACGTGTGTCAAATACATGAGACATTTCTGTGACCAATAACTCAAAATCATATAGGACAGGGTTGTTGTTCTCCAGTAGGGGATTGGCCCATGCTGCCGCAGTGCCGGCCAGATGGGACAAGGTGAAAGCCGCCTTTGTGGTGGAGTCGGGAAAGGCCTGAGGTCTACAAAGAAAATGTAGTTTGCATTGATTTACAAAAGTGCGAAACTTTCTGGGGTCTCCGTGGAATCTTTCTGGAGCAGCCAGGGGAAGGGCGTAGGCATGAGTACAGGAACTTGTGGCGCTACAGGGGGAGCAATAGGTTTGACAACTGGGGGTTGGGCGGCGGCTTCCCCGAACTCTACATCAACGGGTAATGGGTGTTGTACACTTTGGATCAAATCTAACCTGTGATGTATAGCCGCATTGGCGGCTGTCATATCTGCCCTCAGCACTGTGAGTGCCTGTACCAATGCAGCCACGGGGTCCTCGGCTACAGGCTCCATACTCGACAGCACAACGGCTTCACAGTCTGTCCGGACTTGCCACGAAGTGAAGAGTATTGAGCCTCTGTCCACAAATCACCCACAGGGAGAGAAAGATAAACACTCCCTGTGCGAGCCGTGAGGCCACAGGTGGTTGTTGGTTTGTAGAATCAGGTGGCGCCGAGGATCCCAGAGGCTGTTGGAAGGAAGCCGGGGTTAATACAGGCAAAGACAGTGCTTTAGTTAAATGTGAATAAATGATACTCTCTTACCTATGTTCAGTGGAAGAGTGCCTGAGGTATTGGTGCAAGGGAGCGCCGATGATTCAAACAGTCAAGTACCTGGAGGCAGGTACGGGCTGACCACCCGTAACCCTTAAGGTAAACGTAATGATTTCCAATAAAAAACGGAAGGAAGGTCGTAAACAATCCAAGGGTCAAAATCCAGGTTGTAGCAAGTGAGCAGATAGGGAAAATCCAAAGCAGTCCGTTATGCGTAAGCCAAAGGTCCAAAGTACCAGTATCCGTGCATCAGACAACCGTATCCAAGGAGCAAGAGTTAATCAAATCCGTGATGAGTAAGCCTGAGGTCGAAATCCGATGTGGTCAAAAACAAGAGTCAAGAGCGCTGAACAGTGTTAGGAAACAGCTGTGAAGCGGCGAGTGATTTGAAGCTCCCGGCTTTTATGCGAGCCGCCTCCCGATCACGTGAGCAGGGCTCCGTGCACGTGATCGGGAAGTTGATGTGAAACCAGGGAGCAATCGCGATCGGCTGTTCCAGCCCGATCGCAATCTCCATGGCAGTTGCCATTGGAGACGAGGAAACAAGCAACACCGTCCTCTGCGTGTGACCCGAAACCATCGGTGATGGCGACTCCCCTGCACCCTAGGTGATGGGACAATTGGAGGGTTGGACTGTGACCCGGGGAGCCTGACATTACTTTGTATCGGAGTGTTATGCAAGGTGTTGTATGGGTGTGTAACTGACCTATTGTGCATAACAGGGGGAGAGGGAGACATTTCCATCAAATAGGAGAACCAGAGTTGGTGGGCCCACATCGGGGCCACCAATTACATGGTGACTGGTTCCTGGTGCATCTTGTGCACAATCTTGTTGAGAAGGGGTGTCGGGGGGAAAAGCGTACACAAATTTCCCTGACCATGTTATCCAGAGACTGTTCGCCTTGGATCGGTTCTGAAGGTACCTGGAGGCGTAATCTGGGCATTGTGAGTTCTCCAGAGTTGCGAACAAGTCGATCTCTGGGAAGCTCTATTCTGCGAAAACGTTGAAGACGATGTCTCCGTGTAGTCGTCATTCGTACTCTAAGGGTAGTGGGAAGTCTCTGCTGACCACGTCTGCCAGAAGATTGAGTTCCCCTACAACATTTTGAGATAGTATGAATAACTTGTGTTTGTGAGCCCACTTCCAAATGTTCTGAGACAGTTTGGATAGCCCTGGAGAGTGAGTGCCTCCTTGTTTGTTCAGGTAGTACATGGCAGAGGTGCTGTCTGTGAGAACTAGTACTGCTTTTCCCAGCAACTGTGTCTGAAAGGCTTTCAGAGCTTTGAACACTGCTAGCAGCTCCAACAGGTTTATGTGGTTGGATGCTACTGCTGGGGACCAAACGCACTGTGCGCCGTCTGTTGCAGGAGATGAGCTCCCCACCCCATGAGAGGTGCATCCGTAGTGAGAGTGGCTTCTATTGCGGGGGTGGTGAAGGTTTTCCCCTTCAAGAGGTTTTCCCTCGACCATGACTGCAGAGAGAGAACGAGGGCTGCCGAGACAACCACTAGATCATCCCATTGTCCGCTGGCCTGACACCACTTGCTGTTGAGCCACTCTTGCATGGGGCGCATGTGCAAACGTGCGTGTGGAACCAAGTATATGCAGGATGCCATCATCCCTAACAGTCGCATGGCCTTGCGTACCATCACCTCTCGACTTGCTACATATTGAGGGATTTGAAACAGCATGTTTTCAACCCTCTCATTGGAGGGGAAGACGAGGGCGTCTTTTGTTCGAATTAGGGCCCCCAGAAACTGCTTGGCTTGGCTGGGGTCTAGACTGGATTTCTTCTCTTTTATGGAGAATCCCAGACTGAAGAGTAGGTCTATCATCTTTTGGGTGTTTGACAGGCATGTTTCGTTAGAGTCCCCTGTTATGAGCCAGTCGTTGAGGTAAGGATATACTTGGATGGACGGCCTGCTCAACTGAGCTGCTGCAACAGCTAGCACCTTTGTGAATATTCTTGGGTCTGAGGCGATGGCGAAAGGAAGGACCTTGAATTGATAGTGCTTGTTCTCTATCATGAACCTCAGGTATTTTCTGTGCGCTGGCAACATTGAAATATGAAAGTATGCATCTTTCATGTCCAATGTTGCATTGTAATCCCCCTGCGTCAGCAGAGGAATTACTTCTTGCAGCGTTACCATTAAAACCTTTTATTGTTTGACAAATATGTTCGCTGGGCGCAAGTCTAGCACAAGGCGCATTGTGAGATCCTTTTTGGGTACAAGGAAGTACACTGAATAAATACCCTTGTTTACCTGTAGAACAGGGATGACTTTGATTGCGCCCTTTTCTAGCAGGGTATCGACCTCTTGCAGCAAGGTCTTCTGGTGTTCTGATCTTAGACGCCTGGATTTCGGTGATCCGATTCGAGGTGGTCGCTGAACCCGATGCAGTACCCGTGGGCGACGGTTTTGAGGACCCACTGGCCTGTGGTAATCCCCTCCCATGCATGTAGGAATGATGTTATACGTCCCCCGACCGGGGAGGCATGGGTGGGAACACGGATCTGCGAGTCATTTCCGACTGGAGGCCGGGGAGCCCCTACGGGTGGCATTGCGACCCCTTCCTTTCCCACAGCAATGTCCTCTAGGTGGGTATTGATTAGAGGCAGCGGACCCTTGTCCTGAGGACCACATGTTGCCCATGCTGTATTGGTTAAGTGGGGAACGTGAATAGGACTGTCCGCGAAAGGAGCAGCAAGAACTCCCACCTTGCAACTGAAAGGGCCTTTCAGTGATCTGGTGTAAAGATTTCAAAGTCTTGTGTTCTTTTTCCGCTGTTTCCAGCGCCTCATCTAGAGCTTTGCCAAACAGGTTGGAGTCCTCCACTGGTTTGTTGATGAGGGCTGCTTGTGTCTCAGGCTTGAAACCAGTGTTCTTTAACCAGGCATGTCTTTTTAAAGGGTACCCTGGACTAAAGTTCTCCCTGCTGTCTCTGCAGCATCTAGGGTGTTCTTAAGGATATTGTGGTTTACTTGTCTACCCTCTGACACAATTAAGAGCAGGCGAGAGCATACAGGTTCGGGAACCTCCTGCAGGCCTTCCTGTAGCAGGTTCCACTGCACATCGCAATAGCTGGCCAAAAGTGTGGTATTGTTGGCAATCCTAGTGGAATACGCCGCTGCAGTAGTAACATGCTTTCCTTGCACTTGCCACCAGCTGGCCCTTTATTATTTATCTTGTTATTCTACTACCCCTGTACTGCACTTTCCCCTCTCCCTTTCCCCTTGCACTTTCCCTTCCCCTCTTCCCATGCACTTGCGCGATCTGAATGACACCTGGCCTAGTAAGATCGCTGTCTGTCTTCCCTTTGTCCCCCCTCCCTGCCTCAACGCGCCTTGAAACACTTGTGTATAGGCGCGTTACAAATGCCATATCATATCATCATAGGGTGTACAGTTTCTTGCATTTCTTATCCGGTGGTGCCTCTCCCGTGGACAAGGGTACCCCTGCTCTTTTTCTCATTGTAGTGACTAGAAGGGAATCTGGGAGGGCATGTCCCCGAACGTAGAGAGGGTCAGTAGGAGAGGGTCTAAAACGTTTTTCCACTCGTGGGTTCACAACCATTGTCTCAGAAGGTGTGAGCAAAGAAGGGGCGATGCGTCGCTTAACAGAGTTCAATAAAGGGATAGCCTGACTGGCAGGGGGATTTTCCTTTAAAATGTCCTCCACGAAGTCGGAGCCCTCTTGAGTGGCTATCTGAAAATGTTCGGCTGCCCTTTTCAGAATGGCGTTAAAAGCCATTTGGTCATCTATAGAATATGCCTGGCGAACAGGTGGATATGTGAGAGTATCAATGCATATTGTGTCCTGATCTGGGGTATTGGTAGGAGACATCCATGGTGGGTTATCCACCGGTGGCTCATCCCCCCAGTCTGGATCCTGGTCAGTGAGTTCCTCAAAGGGGTAATCTACTGGGAAGTAAGGCTCCTGAGGGACCTCTTTTTGATCTGTGAGGTCAAGAACCTCCTCATGAAGTGGGTGAGAGGTTTTCTGAAATGTTGACATAAAGGGGTAAGGGTCCTCCTCCCTAGGTCTCTTGGGCATGGAAAACCTCTCTGAAAAGTCTACAAACCTTTCAAGCTGATACATACACCCCTCAAACCTATCCCTGGTCCAAGAAGAGGAGCCAGAGGGGACCAGATGGGGAGAGGGCTCCTTCTGGGGATCTACCTGCGTGGAATGTCGAACCTTGTCCGAGAGAGTCTGTGCTAAGGGCTGGGGGCTGTCAGAATAGGGTTTCTGGCTCTTTGGATGTGTGGACGTGTCTTTTTCGACCTGTCCTTAGTCTTACCGGCCGCCGAAACAATCTTTGCAAGACTGTTGAGACTCTCGTGGATGTTCGGCGGCTCCGGAAGGGGTTTAGAGTGTTAAGTCGGCTTCGCCGTAGATTTAGACGTTGCTGAGACTTTAAGCGTCTTTGGAGTGCCCAGACGCATGCTGCTTACACAGTTGCGAGGAGGGCTGGCAACTGCGTGGATGGGCGGGTACCACCCATAGGCGCCTTGGGCCGTCCCAACGAATCCGTCAAGGCGGCACTAGGGGTTGTGTGCTTGTTTTTATGTGCAGCGTGTGCGTCCCTGTCACTGGGATGTACATTCCCCATGACAGAACTATCTTCCCGCCTGCCGGGGCCGGACGGTTTGGAGTGAGATCGCTCAATTGAAAGGTCGATGGCATCCGTATCGGATCCATGGCCGTTGCTTAACTCCTCATCACTCTTGGCGCCTGCGGCGGTGGGAGAGCTACCCTTGGCCTGCAACATGGCGTAGGCCGCTCACCGTTTCACCCAACGCTTCTTGATCGTCTTAGGATGCAAGAGCTGACAGAACCTACAGGACGCCTTGTGGCGATCGCGAGGGAGCCACTTATTGCACCACTGGTGCGTGTCCTTCCAGGGGTACTTGCCCTTACAAGAAGGGCAACATTTAAATGGTGCCCTGTCCATAGCTCAGGTTGTTAAAAGATACTGCAAAACCAGAGGGGCAAAGAGAGGGGAGAAGGAAATACATTCTTAAAAGAAATGGAAGACCCCAGACACCACTCTCCCTACTGTGTAGGCCGGCCAGAAGGCCGAGAGCATCGACCGGAGCACCAGCAGTCGAAGTCTGTGGATGTCTTGCGCTGTCTTTGGCAGTGGCAGAGAGGAAGTTGTCGAAGTTGGGGACGAAGAATATATAACTACCAGAGGTCGTGGGAAGAAATATATTTTGCAATTTGTAATTGCTCTGCATAAGGCGACCAGCTAGCTGGGTGGAAAAAAACAATCTGAGGGACCTCGACGTGGGAGGGATTCTAGGTACACTACACGTCACGTTAGGGATAGTGTTACAGGCACGCCCATGTCGACGTCTCCTTTCAATCTTCGAAAGAAAAGATGCAATACTTTTACCACTAGATGTCAGACTATATGCACAGCATGTGATTCTAAATAGATTCGCAAGCATCAGAACAACTGATTCCCTGTGAGACCCTGAATCCCATAATTGTATTCAAAAGCACCCAACCAATCCACAATATCAGGTTTCACATCATACATACACACTGCTTCTTTGGGCAGGCAAGGCCTCTTTGGACTGGAAGACCTAGAGGACTCTGGGAGGGAAACAGATTCAAGAGACAATTTCTTCATTTCAAGAGCATGTTGCATTTCCAATTCCCTGAGTTTGATGTCCTGATGTTTGGCTTCAGCTTGGCTTGTATCTTTTAAAATTCCAATTCAAGTCTCATTGTTTCAAGAGACACATATGCTGGACTCAGTTCTGGACGTTGTCGGGTCCCAGTGGATAAAGGTTGAGGCAAAAGGGCAGGCTGAGGTAAAGAGGGGCTCCCTTGCTGGGACCCCTCTCCCTCTTCTGACTCTTCTAGGACATTAGAGTTAGACTCTGAATTATCATCCTCATTATCAATGTCCACATTTCCTGGGTTAGTAGGTGTGACAGGCCTACTACCCAGACTTCGATGATTCAACAATCTTGCAATCAATTCATTTTTCTTTCCTTTAACAGGGAGGTTCCTGACTTTACGCACTTCTTTCAGTTGATCGACTGTTAAAATGATCATGGCTTCCTGACTGAAGTAATCCATATTTGGCATGTTACAACTGCTGTTGTAGTGGAGCTTAACCCTGTGAAGGTTTTTAGTTGAACAAAAGCAAAGCAAATACTTAGTGTAACAACTCTACAATAGATCCTCAGCGACTGCCACTAGTGTTAGGCAAGATTTGGTGCAGTACCCTTTGGGTGCACTACAACAACCTTGCCCTCCTGGCAATAGGAACCCAACCTTTGGTATAAGTCTGTACTACACAAGTTGGTTGTGTGGCTGAGCAGCAAGGCTTATCTCAAGAGGGGTCAATGTGAGCAGTGGTGTGGTTACACAGAGATTCACAGTGACAACTATCCAAATAAACATTTACACTCAAGGTTTCTTGATTAAACAATGGAACAAGTTACTTACCTGTAACTGTTGTTCTCCAGCATGGGTCTGGGATGGATTCACATGCTCATGAATATTCCCCGTCGTCAGGCTGGGAATCCTCGGTAAAGAAAAAATCAGTATCAGTTTCGTTTCTGATCTGTCTTTCGTAGTAGTAACCAATCACTGATCTCTGCGTCATACTGACCACAGCCAATGACTGCCCTCTACCTAAGCCCCGCCTCTGGCAGCCATCTTCAGATTTGGTAGCACGTGAAGTGGTAGTATGACCAAGTGAAGAGCCGCAGAGGGGTAGGCGGGAGGGTTCGCATGTGAATCCATGCCAGACCCATGCTGGAGAACAACAGTTACAGGTAGGTAACTTGTTCCTTCTCCAGCATGGGATCTGGCATGGATTCACATGCTCATGAATAAAGAATACATAGCAGTACACACATGCACAACCACGGGAGGTGGCAAAGGCTCAACATTAAGCATTACATCAAACTCAACATTAAGCAATTCTTACCTCCTCACCAGGCTCACCTTAGGCGAACAGGTTGCGCAGCACTGCTTGGCCGACCCTGGACTCCTCCCTGGAATCCCGATCGACGCAGTAGAATTTCGTGAAGGTATGCGTCAACCTCCACGTAGCAGCCCTGCAGATGTCCAGCAAGGGCACACCAGATAGGAAAGCCGTGGTAGCTGCGATCGCTCTGGTTGAATGGGCTCTCGGACGGCCAGGCAGCGGTCGGTTTGCCAACCGATGACAGTACATGATACAGCCGGAGAGCCATCTGGAAATAGAAACCTTAGAGAGAGCCTTCCCCTGATTGACAGGTCCAAAGTTCAACAAAGAGTTGTGACGTCTTCCGAAAATACTTTGTGCGGTCCACGTAGAACTTCAGCGCTCTAGCCACATCCAGCGAGTGCAAAGTCCTTTCAGCCGGCGACGAAGGCGACGGGAAGAAAACAGGCAACACCAAGGGTTTGTTGAGGTGAAAGTCCGACGGCACCTTGGGCATGAAGGAGGGGTGCGTCCTGAGCACTACCCTCGTGTCGTGAAAAGTCAAGTACGGGGCCTTGCAGGAAAGGGCCTGGATCTCTCCCACCTGTCGTGCGGAGGTGATGGCCACAAGAAACGCTGTTTTCCACGACAGGAACTTCTACGGAGCCGAGTGCAGAGGCTCGAACCGAGGTCCCATGAGCTTGGTCAGCACCACGTTGAGCTCCCACGCCGGGGCCGGAGCCTTCACTGGCGGGAACGATCTGAACAGTCCCTTCATGAACTCTTTCACCAGATGATGAGACCACAAAGACGTCCGCCACGTGGTTCTGGTGTATCGGGAGATCGCAGCAAGATGAATCTTGATGGACGCGTGCGCCAGTCCAGCCTTGGCCAGCGTCAGTTGGTACGGCAGTACCTGGGGAGCCGTAATCCGTAGAGGGTTAATCTTCTGTGCGTGGCACCAGACAGAGAACCTCTTCCATTTGTGTCCGTAGCATTTAAGAGTTGAGGACGCCCTGGCCTTTGCAAGAACCTCTCTGCAGTCGGCCGGTATGTCGTATCCTCCAAACTCTAACACTGCAGGAACCAGGCCTGCAAGTTCAGCGACTTCGGGTCGTGATGGAGGATGGCGCCTCCTTCCCTGGAGAGAAGATCCGCGTCCACTGGCAGCTTGATTGACGGGGACGCTGACAAGTCCAGAAGGTCCGGGAACCATATCTGCCTCGGCCACGCAGGTGCGACGAGGATCATCCTGCACCGTGACCTCTTGAGCTGGTTGATGAGCCGGGTCAGCAATGGCAATGGAGGGAACGCGTATAGAAACAGGCCCTCCCAGGGGAAGGAGAAAGCATCGCCCATGCTCCTCGGCTGGGGAAACCTGCTGGCGAACCTCCGGCACTTGGAATTTGTCGCCGTCGCGAACAGATCGATCTGGGGTGTGCCCCACCGTCGGAAGAGGCGGTCCACTAGATCCTGCCGTAGCTCCCAATCGTGGCACAAGCGCAGCTCTCTGCTGAGCGAGTCGGCGATGGTGTTTTTTATCCCTGCCAGATGAAACGGCACCAGAAACATCCCTTGGGTGACGGCCCAATGCTCCACGGCAAGCTCATTCGTCTTTGCTCGGATGAGCCAGTCGTCCAGGTAAGGGTAGACGTGGATCCCCTCCAGGCGCAGCCGCGCCGCCACCGGTGCGAGGCACTTGGTGAACACCCTGGGTGCCGACCTCAATCCGAAGGGGAGGGCTCTGAACTGGTAGTGACGCCCTTGGACCACGAACCTGAGAACCTTTCGGTGTCCCTTTAGGATGGGAATATGGAAGTAGGCATCCTCCAAATCCAACGACGACAGGAAATCGCCCTCCTCCAGTTGACCCAGGACGTGTTGGAGGATGACCATCCAGAACTTCTGTGCCTTGATGAATTTGTTCAGTCGTCGTAGGTCCAGGATGGGACGCCATCCTCCAGTCTTCTTCTTCACGAGGAAGTATCTTGAGTAAACTCCGGAGCCCCGAAGCCTCTTTGGGACGAGCTCGATGGCGCCCTTCCTGAGCATCGCCCTTACCTCCAAGAGAAGTTGAGGGACGTGATGTTCCTTCCTGGCCACAGGGGGGACGCGTGGGCACCTCTTTAGAAACTCGAGCGCGTGACCCTGAGCCAGGGCGTCCAGCACCCAACGGTCGGTGGAGATGGACTCCCACACGCTGACGAAGCTCGCCAGCCGGCCTCCCACCGGGGTGCTTCGGTGGGGGCCCGATCCCACGGCCGGTTCAGTCCTGCTTCGACGAGGCTTTGTCGCCTTGTCCTTGGCGACGACGGCGGGGTCCGCCTGACTTGCCTCGTCCCCTGTAAGCTTCCTGTGACGACGAACGGGCCGCTTGACCGTAGGTGGAAAATCCACCGCTAGAACCTTTGGAGGCACCCTGTTTGCCTCAGCCGCTCCGAAAGGGCGGCTGCCGTTGCTGGAGAACCCCAAGAGCCCGGGCCGTCTCCGTGTCCGCCTTGATGGCTTGAAGGGAATCGTCCACTGTTTTCCCAAATAGGTTGTTTCCGTCGAACAGCATGTCCAAGACCCTGGTCTGCACGTCCTGACGGAAGTCAGTAGCCTTGAGCCATCCACGCCGCCTAAGACACACGCTGTTGCCCAACTGGCGAAATCCAGTGTCAGCGATGTCCGTCGCAATCGTAATGGCGTGGTCCGACGCCACCTCTCCTTCCTGCAAGATCTCCAGGGCTTCCGCCCTCTTGTCGTCTCGTAGGAAGTCCAGCAGGGGGGCCAGTTTGTACCACAACTCCCTGACGTAGCGGGCTACGATAGCCAAGGCGTTGGCCGCCTTAATCGTCGTCGCTGCTGACGAGATGACTCTGCGTCCCATCGTGTCTAATTTCTTTCCCTCGCCGTCCGGCGGGGAGGTTGACGTAGAGGCCGCGCCCCCCCGCTTTCTTCCTGGCCGCCGCGGAGACGACCGAGTCCGGGGTCGGCTGTGCCCAAAGGCACAAGGGGGCTGCGTCCGGGACCCGGTACTTCTTCTCGTACCGATCCCTTCTAGCCGGCGTCGTGGATGGGTTCTTGAGGAGGGCGAGGCCCTCATCCCAAATATCGTCTAGTAGAGATACAGCGAGGACCGTCTAACTCTTGGTCTTGCGCCGTTGATAAAGGAAACCTTCCTTCTTCTTCTCTTCCGGGCAGAGCTGGAAAAGCTCGGATGCCCTGGCGATCATGGAGTGAAACGATCCAATCTCGTCAGGCGGGGAAGCCCGGGTGGGAGGTGACGACGGGAGATCCTTGTCGTAAACCTCGTCGTCCGTACCCGTCGCGGCCGTGTCAGTCCCCGTATCATCCCCACGTGTTGTGGACGGGGAGGAGGGCTGAACAGGGCGCGATGGCTGAAAAGGAGGTGGAGGATGAATCCTTCTTCTCTTAGGGGGAGGGCTCCCAGAAGGGCCTGGCTCCGGGTCCCCCGTCGGGAGCGGTTCCTCCGTAGGTGGTAACGGCAGTCTCGTCCTTATCTCCGAGCATAAGGACTGTATAGCCAACAAAATGGCCGCTGAGTTGTCTTGCGGCACTGGTTGAGGGAGATCCGACGGGCGATCAGGAGCACCGTCGGCATCCTCGACGCCCTCGTCGTCTTCCACGTCGGGGTCCCTCCCGACAGGATGGCCTTCTTCCACGCCAGCGCCTTGGCCTAAGACTTCGATCAGCTCCTCCTCAGAGGTTGAGGCCGAGTCCACGATGACCTCCTGCACCCCCTTTTTCTTCTCCGTCGGAGGTTTCACGGGGGTCCTGTCGATGGGCACGAACGAGGACTCCCTCCGCGGTGGCAGGGAGATTCTGGGCCCCAGGGTCGCCACCACTGGTGTAGCCTCCACAGGCTGAACGAGGGCCGCCGCGACTGCCTCTATAGAGGCCTTGGCCGGATGGATCAAGGCTTTCACCACCTTAGGTGCGCTCACCGCCTTTTCCTTGGGGGGAGGGTCACCACCTCGCTCCCCCTCCGATGGGGCCTTAGGGCACGACCGGGGTCTCTCCAGGAGTTTTGCCGGGTGCTCGGCCTTCCTCTTACCCGAGCCAGAGCGTTGGCTCGTGGTTGATGGCGCCGGGGAGGATGCGCCCTGCCTGGCGCCCGTAGAGCCCGACCGTTCGGCGCTCCCGGTGCCAGCAGACTCGCGGTGCTTGGCCTTCTGTTGGACCCCCGTCACCGGGGCGCCCTCAAAGGTCTTAGAAGACCGCTCGGACTTCTTCTTCTTCTTCTCGCCTGACGGGCTCTTTCCTTCCAGCCCGCTCCGACATATTGCCGCAAAACGCACAGTCCTTCTCCACGTGCGTCTTGTCCTCATGTAGGCAGTAGAGGCAAAGGGAGTGTTCGTCCTCCTTAAAGACATTCTGAAGCTGGCATCCAGGGCAGACCCTGAACAGCTTTCCGGGCGTCGAGCTTCCCTTCTCCTGGGCCATGTCCCAGATGGGCCTGAGAAACTTCTGGAGTCCTCCAAAAGCGTGGCTCGACGAAATCTTCACCCTTGAGGGGCGTAGACGAATCTGACACGGGTCCCCGTTGATCGGATGAAGAAACGGTGGAGTTTGAGGCTCTTTTGACCGAAAAAGAGACATTTTTCTGAGAAAAAACATGAAAAAATAGCACTAACGCTCGAGAGCAATAGCATGAGGATCCCAACACTTGAACGTGCGGTAAAAATCTGAAGATGGCTGCCAGAGGCGGGGCTTAGTTAGAGGGCAGTCATTGGCTGTGGTCAGTATGACGCAGAGATCAGTGATTGGTTACTACTACGAAAGACAGATCAGAAACGAAACTGATACTGATTTTTTCTTTACCGAGGATTCCCAGCCTGACGACGGGGAATATTCATGAACATGTGAATCCATGCCAGACCCCATGCTGGAGAATATTAATTTATTTAAGAGCCAGTTTGAATAAGCCTTTAAGCCTTCTTCAGAAGGGGAAATATAACAGTAACACACAAATACATTCCAAAATACACACTCCTAGTTTCTACAAATCAACATGTACCCATTTGGGATGGCACACAGACACTTCATACACCCTCAGGTGACTTAAATAGCTAGGACACTGTGGACATTAATATATCAATTGGTAACTTTGGAGCAATACTGAGACTGAGATTGGTGTCAAGGAATAGGGTTATAGAATAAAGCAAGAGATCACACAAATATTCTTAAGCAGCTAAGTACTTTTAAACCCCCAATGCAAAGTAAGTTAACACCTTCCTGGAGGGAAAGGTAAAGCACAATGTCAGAGGTAAGAACAGTTATTCAGGGAGCCAGACCAGCCAATGTCAATTGGGCAAAAGTCTAGGTGAGCTGAAACACTTCTTGTAGGTAAGTAAAAGTCTTGCACAATGTTTTAGAAGTCTTAGTAGAAAAAGTAGAATCAATGTAGGGCCACAAGCTGTTTAGGCTTGTGAGGGGTAAAGCTGTAAGCAACTCTACAATAGCAACCACGACAAGTCTCAACTGAGAACAAGTAAGGCTACACAACAAGAGGTAAGTCCCCTTGGTTTACTGTACCTTTGGTTAGGAGAAATGGTTCCAGCTGGCTTCTGTTCCTGTGCAGCTCTGCAGATCCCTTTTGTTCATGGGCCTCAGTTGTGGGGACAAGAGGGAGGACATTTGGGGACTCCTGCACTGCAATGAGACGGTCAGCAGCAGCAAAGGGCAAACTTCAATTCAGCTCCTCGCGTCTCAGCAAATAGCACCACTGCGGTTCTCGGCTGCCACTTTGGACTTTCTTTGCATCTGGGATCCATCACTCTGTTGAGGTGGCTCAGGCTTGGTCAGTACTGCTTCCTGTGAGTTCAGAGGATCTTCCTGGAGCTTGGGTCTGACTTAAAAGTGATGCACTCAATCTGGTGTTCCTCTCCCGGGCACTTCGGTTCCAATAGCAGCAGCAGTGGAAGTACAGCCAGCTTCGAGAGGATGTCCAAACGAGTTCTCTTTGGAGTTGATTGGTCCCACCAACTGAAGGGTAGAAGTCGTCTTTGCAGGGCTTCTCTAGTCGAGGCTTATTCAGAGCTTCAGCACAGCAGCAGGGCTTCACCGGGAAAACCAACGGTCTAGGAGTTGCAGCAGGCGTCTTTTCCAAGTTCTTCTTCAGATTCCTTCATCCAGTGGTCGACTCTGCCTTCCAAGCCTAAAACCCTTGCCTTTTATGCAGGTTTCTCCCATTCATTCCAGCCTCGCTGTCAATCACACAGCATGGTGGCTGTCCTTGCCGGACAGCCTGCCGGCCATTCACCTTTGGGTGCATTGCTGTAACCAAGGGGATTAAGCACAGGCAGTTTCGGGCACCTCCCTCACTTCCTGCCCTGCCAGACACTTTGGAGCCACAGGCGGGCTTCACTCGTGAATTCCGCCAAAGACAAAACGAACAAAGAGACCAAACCTGGTTTGGTGCGCAGAGTAAATCTCAAGAAGGACCGGTCCAGCAAGAAATGGTGAAAAAAGAAGACCGGGCCATTCGACAAAATGAGCACCAATGGGTGCCTTACTGCAGCTGCGAACGCAGCCCGTGGTAATAACACACAACAGTAGTTAAAAGTAAACCACTGCCATTAATTGTATAAAGGGTAACATACAAATGTTACATGAGAAACTAGACAAAGGGGATACTAAGTAACCGCTAAAGCACCCTATTGTAAGATAGTGTGTGCTGGGTCTAGAAAGTTACAAATGTAAGTAAAGTCAATTTCACTTCACTGCTCTTGGAAACAGTAGTTATCCAAGAGAAAGTTATTTAAACCCTTTGGGAAATCTGAAAGACTTCCCTGTGCCACTGCACTGAGGGTACTGTGTGTCACAATGAAATAAAATGCCTATGGAGTTTGTCAGACTCCACAACCAAAAGAAACACAGTGTTCAAATCACAGAAAAATACATGAGAGAGTGGGAAAAAAGGTCTTTCTCTCTCCAGGTAAAAAATGTAAAGTCCTAGAGTCCAGCAAAAGCGCTGGGGATCTCTAAGGTAGAGAGGAATTAGCACATTTCTGAGAATTCTCCCTAACATTAGCTCTGTAATGACAGCTATTATTAGCCAATTTAAAGGTTATGATATGATATGATTAGTCATTTATAACGCGTATGTACACAAGTGTGTCTACTGTTCTCAACTTATTGGCATTAGAAAGATTCATGATTGAGTTGGCCTAGCCAGGATTTGAACTTGCAATGCACAGGCTTGCCTCTTGTCAGAAGCAAACACTCATCGCGTAAACTATCTACTTGGACCTTAATACAAATAAACGTATTTTACCAACGTAAGCAAGGGGAATAAAAATATCTATTTATCACTGTTAGGAAAGATTGCCTTTTTGCTTCTTTCTCTTCAAAGACATCTATGGAACCCTCAAACGTTTTGCAGTTGCTATGTACCTGTCTTGACTTTTGGAGTCAAGAGAAGCCTTGTCAATTTTACATTGCACTCTTCACCTTACGGTGAGGTGCAGTAGGGATACTTCATTATAAGTTGGGCGGTGTGGTAAAATGTGGCAGTGCAGAGGAGGTCCCAAATACAGCCTGCACTCCAGTCGCCCATTTTGAAGTACCAGGAGCGTTCACACCGAGATATGTGACGTATGACGAACAAATAAACCAGCAGAGAGCCGCATTAGGGCTCTGCACAGTGCCAATTAGAAGAACAATACCTATTGAAGTACCAATAACCAGACAACCATGGACAGTAAGGTATCCATTGAGACAACCCTACCAACAAATGACACGAAATGAAGACTGTTTAAACACTGTCCCAGAAGAAACTCAAAAGGCCTTAATTGAAGACGAATGGTGACGACACAAGGGCCCGGACAGGCGCACAGATGAACAAAACGATAACGAAAAGATGACACACAGAGACGAAACGCCATGGATAAGGATATCGTGAATTTAGGAGGAGAGACGATCGATATTGAAATATAAAGAAACTTAAACTGAAAAGCAGGGTGAAGATATTCAACCAGCTAAACGCCTGTACATATGCCTGTAACCGCAAGAAACTAAGAAAACAGTGCGGCTTGCTATGCTTAGTAGAAGATTAGAGCGGCAAGCGCCAACTATATATCAACCTCAACGAAGCACACTATATAAGTGCGAGTCCACTTTATACAAAAGCAGAATTAATCCAGGTTACTAGAGGTCAAAGAGGCCAGGATTCGTATTCCAGCAAAAGCAAGAAGAGAGGGCTGAATCGAAACTCAGCAAAAAGCAGCTCGTGCCTAGGAAGTCGAGGTCAAACCAAGAGAGGTAGGCGGACAGTAACTTCGGAGAATTGAAACTTAAGAGCAGAGCAGCCTGCCCCGGGAAGGTCGAGATAAAGAGGCCAAGGCAGGTGGCAAGCCTAATAAGGAATTAAATGCACAAAATAGAAGGAAAACTAAGCAAATTCACGGTGTGCTAACACGTGACCAGCCAAGCACGAAGAGGCACCAACGTCTGATGTCAGCCAAACAGAAGATACCATAACTTTTCCTGACAAGAAGCTAATTGACATATTGCACTTAAGTACTGATTGATGGAAGGGAGGCAGGGTGAATCTCGGGGCATCCTGCATCTGGTTGACCATTCTGCATGCTGCTAATTAAAGTGGAGATTTATGCATGGGGTTGAAGTCAACCCAATCACAATGGACCAAACAATCTAGGGTCCTATAGATAGTAGAACCAATGAGACATTGTAATTTTGGTGACGTCTAGATGAGTTATGTTAGAGGGAAGGGCGTAGACGCCCACCTGATAAGGGTTATCCAATCCTCACACTGCATTACCATATACAGATATAGCATCTATACTTAAGTTACCTTTTCCAACCAATAGAATTGCATGACAAACTTATGAGTGTTACACGTCAATGATGATGAATTATGGGTATAACTTTTACTGTTTGAATGAAGAAGTTGGGAGTTGAAGCGAGATGGGCTATCGCATCACTGTTGATTTCCATGTTTCCCCGTTTCTTGTACTTGTCATTAACCGACTCCCCTTTGCCAAACCATTGAGTTGTCCTTATTGATTGGTGTTGGAGTAAGAAATCCTACACCCCTTCCACCTCAAGGTGCAGCTATCTCGTCTTAAAGTATTGGAGAGCGAGCTCTGAGTCTATGGGCCGGTCAGGGGTCACTCACAATCGAGTACACTTGGTAGCAGAGGATGGTTGGAGACCATCGATTATTAATGATTGATTATTGATTAAAATAAGACATGTGCGCCTTAGAACAAGTAAAGGGGAAAGATAATGGAGGGAGGAGGAAAAAACAAAATAGTCGGAAGTAGAGAAGACTATATATATATATATATATGCATATATATATATATATATATATGGGGATAATGATTCGAGAATAATTGAACAAATAGAGGTTCCCGGGGTGGACACCCGAGAAGAGAGAGGTTACCAGAGCGGACATCTGAGAAGTTAGAGGATTCGCCTTATTCCTGCGCTTTAATATAGCGGCCAGAAGAAACGTGAACATAATAGGGAACAATTAGGCTACCACCACGTTTAAAGACGTCGTGCAAGGGGTTCGTTTAGACCCCATGTAGGGGTAATGATTAGAGGCAGAGATATTTATGTCCAGCTGGTGTCTGTCTAGTCCGTTAAGTGTATGTCCTATATGTTTTGTGTGACATCACATGTGAAATTTTTTAAGAGAACTGGTTGAAAATTTTGCGCGATTCGATAGCTGAAACAGAATCGCACATGAGTTCATGTTTTTGAGTAAATTGGCAATGTAAAAGATTTTTGGTGGAAAATTTGGATTGGAGCTTGCAGTGTTTGGTGCTCGCTCATATTGTCACAAGGTGATTGAACCACACGAAAGCATTAACACGTGTTATACAAGAGGAAAGGGAACAGATTTAAACATGGAAGATATAACTCCATTAGCACCCTTATGCAAGCAATATAGCACAGAGTGGGTTAAGGGTACCGCCCACAAGATGTTTATGCCATGGCCACAAAACAAAATGGGTCTTTATCCAAAGCCGTCTTACAACATATGACGACATATTTGCATGCCATATATACAGGCAAGAAGTTAGAAAACCGCCTTGCTGTTCTAGAACTCTGGAAGATGTATGAACAGACAAAGGAGGAAGAGCCGCCTACAGATTGGATACTAAATGTATGCACTGAGGGGGGTGAGACGCCTACCGTGCCACCTGCCCCGCCTGAAACAAAACCCGAAGAAAGTAAGGATGAGGGACTTTACCCATTAAGGGAGCTTAAAGCAGCCACGGGATACAGCAACCCCACATATGAGTCACCTACATATAGTAGTGAAGAAAATCAAGGGAAGGATAAGGACAAGAATCTTTCCTCCGCAGTCCCAAGGGACAAGGGGAGATGTGATGACGAAAGGAAGGATCAGGCACAGACAAGTGCATCTCTCGACAAGGAGAGAGAGGGAAAGAAATGGAAAGGAAGTGAAGACAGAAGTGGTGAGATAGCATTCGCAAAAGACGAATGGATGGGAGGACAGATCTTATTGAAACTCGATGGGAAAGGAAGTGATGACGTGAGAACTACAGAGAGGTTAGATGAGGCACAGAGAAAGGAAAAAGAGAAGGAGTTAAGAGATGAAAGGATAAGAAGGAAAGATAGACTGAGGCGAGAACAGCTATATCGCGAAGAGCAAGAAAAACAGCTCGATCGCAACCCGAGAGCAGCCTATGATCAAGACAGACAGAAACAGCGAAGGTTAGAAGAAGAGCAAATAGTATGTGAAAAAAGGATAAGGAGACGAAGAGATGAGGTAGTTCCAAGGGCAGATGAATGTAGAGATGGAAAGAGAAGGGAAGAAGATAGGGTCAGAGAAGAGGTGAGGAAACGCAAAGAATTCGATGATGATATCGAACGTAAGCGAAGACAAAGGGCACGCGATCTCTAATATTATCGGAGAGGGAAGTTAAAAAACCTGATCCAATTGTAGACTGGGAAGACATTGAAGAATTCTTTCCTGCATACAACTCAGTACCAGGCACGTCTAGGGCAAATATTGAAGATGACTTCGACACCAGAAGCATCGGGGAAACGATCGACAAAATATATGATGAAATGGGGCTAGAACAAATACCCCAAGAAGAGGGGGAGAACGAGCGCTTGGAAAGCACTCAGCTGTATGATGCAGAGGATGTCACCCGAAGTAGTGGGAATAGGAAACTGTCCCTGGACAGATTAGAAATCAGTAGAAACGATGGTGACACAAGAAGTTGCGTGAATAGGGAACAAAAAATGTCCGACACCGAAGGGGAGGAGCGCAAGGCAGACAAAGAAAGGAGGAGGCGCGAAAGACGTCTTCCAAGGGAAAGAGGAATACGATGGTCAGACACTAGCGAGTCCACACCGAGGGCATCAGAGTCAGCCGCACAGTCTGACCGACATGAAGGAGTACCCTATGGTCAGAGGGAGGTGTCGTCACCACCCTATGTAGACAGACTAAGGACATTGCCAGGTAGACCGCGATGCGGGAATATTACCCCTGCGATAGACAGAACTATGAGAGAAGAGAAAGAAGGCTGCGCACTCCAATTTCCGTTACTAGAAAAAGGGGGAGCGAGACCACAATATAGTCCATGGCCACACATGGATCGAGAAAATCTGAAAAACAAACTTCCATTGTTGACATCGGGAGCCGGAAAATGGATACATGAGTTAGAAAAAATGACAGGAGGAAACACGCTAGCTATAGGGGACATCAAAGGTCTCCTGATCGCCATACTTGGTGAGAGAGCAGACAATGTGTGGACACGGGCAGGGTACCCTAGTGTGATATCACATAACACTGCGCACGACGTAGCGCCATTTAACAATTGCAGAGCTGCAGTATGGAAAGCGCTAGGAGTGCTTTACCCAGACACTTCAGATATGTGAGCTATAATGACTCGAAAAATGAAGGAGTCAGAAGATCCGTTAATTTATATCCAGAATTTCCAAGACGTGTGGGTGCTTGAAACGCATCAATTTTGGACGAAATCTATATCTGTGTTTTACCATATATTGTGCCAAGGATTGCCAGAACCAGTGCAGAAACAGCTCAAGAAATTGGTAGGAGTTGAGGCTAAGCCTTGGGCTGAAATACAGTTGACTATTGCACATTGCTCTAGACTGTTGCAAGAGAAGAATCAAAAAAAGGAGGCAACCCGAAAAGGTGAGGAAGCGAAGCTGGTGCAAAAGAAATTATCGAAGTATGCTCTTGAAGGAGCCATGCTAACTAACGCAGCTGAACAAAGCATGCAGCAGGTGGCTAGTCCACAACAGAGCAATCAGGGTAACGTAGGGTTTTACCCACGGGGAAGAGGATTTAGAGGAAGAGGATGGCAGAGCAATCAGGGAGGTTTCCAAAGTAATCAAGGAGGCTTTCAAACTGTGCAAAATGGTAACCCGGATATGTCAAATGGGCAAATAATCCGACCAGCGCCAGTATGTTGGCTGTGTGGAATGACAGGGCATTTGGCGCGCACATGCAGAAGTCAAGGTATGATGCAGAATGGCCAAGGAATGGGAGCAGGCACGGCGAATCCACCTGCAGTTTCACAACAGGGCGTTGCATAGAATCACACGGTGCAGCAGCAAGCGACAGGAGCGCAACAAGGAGTACAACCACAGAACATGGGGAATTTTCCACAAGGACAATCCCAACAGACACCACCGCAACTACCACAGACCCAGAATCCTGGAAGTGGAGGAAACAGTGGAAATGGGGAAAATCCACAAGTGCACAGTGGGCCAAATTTATATATAAACTAGGACGGCTCATTAGGAACCCTGATGTGCTCTATCCTATCAGTGACACCAGACCCTCATAGGGAACCTAGGGTGGATGTCGTTATAGGGGGTAAAGAGTACTCCTTCCTAGTGGACATGGGTGCAACACGCTCGTGCATATGTGTAGGCAAGTTTTCCTTGTCCTGACACTCTCCCAGTCTCCATAGGAGAGTGTGAAATGAATGTACCTTTATTACATTCACGTCAGACCCCAGTAAACATTTTGAGTTGAGACTTAATGACAAAATTGAACATGACAATCTCGTTCAGGGAGGAGGGCATAGTATGCTCCACTCCAGGAATGCAATATTCAAATGTATGCGAAATGATTAGAGCATACTCAGGACACATAGCCTTGAGGGCCATACCATTGGAACCAGAAGTTTTCGCATATGGCATGCGTGTGCTTATGGCAGGATTGCCAGGCCTTGCAGATAGAAGGAACAAGTTACTTACCTGTAACTGTTGTTCTCCAGCATGGGTCTGGCATGGATTCACATGCTCATGAATATTCCCCGTCGTCAGGCCGGGAATCCTCGGTATAGAAAAAATCAGTATCAGTTTCGTTTCTGATCTATCTTTCTCAGTAGTAACCAATCACTGGTCTCTGGGTCATACTGCCCCCAGCCAATGACTGCCCTCTCCCTAAGCCCCGCCCCTGGCAGCCATCCTCAGATTTGGTAGCACGTGAAGTAGCAGTATGACCAAGTGTGAGCCGCAGAGGGGTAGGTGGGAGGGTTCGCATGTGAATCCATGCCAGACCCATGCTGGAGAACAACAGTTACAGGTAAGTAACTTGTTTCTTCTCCAGCATGGGGTCTGGCATGGATGCACATGCTCATGAATAAAAGAATACATAGCAGTATACACATGCACAACCACGGGAGGTGGCAAAAGGCTCAATATCAAGCAATACAACAACTCAACATTAAGCAACTCTTACCTCCTCACCAGGCTCACCTTAGGCGAACAGGTTGCGCAGCACTGCCTGGCCGACTCTGGACTCCTCCCTGGAATCCCGGTCGACGCAGTAGAATCTCGTGAAGGTGTGCGTCGACCTCCACGTAGCAGCCCTGCAGATGTCGAGCACGGGCACACCAGACAGGAACGCCGTAGTAGCAGCGATCGCTCTGGTCGAATGGGCCCTCAGACGGCCTGGCAACAGTCGGTTTGCCAACCGATGACAGTGCATGATGCAGCCGGAGAGCCATCTGGAAATGGAAGTCTTTGAGAGAGCCTTCCCTTGATTCACAGGTCCAAAGTTCACAAACAGCTGTGATGTCTTCCGAAAACTCTTCGTGCGGTCCACGTAGAACTTCAGCGCTCTAGCTACATCCAGCGAGTGCAAAGTCCTCTCAGCCGGCGACGAAGGCGACGGGAAGAAAACTGGCAACACCAAGGGCTCGTTGAGGTGGAAGTCCGACGGCACCTTGGGCATGAAGGAGGGGTGCGTCCTCAGCACCACCCTCGTGTTGTGAAAAGTCAAGTATGGAGGCTTGCAAGACAGGGCCTGGATCTCTCCCACTCGTCGTGCAGAGGTGATGGCCACGAGGAATGCTGTTTTCCACGACAGAAACTTCAACGGCACTGAATGCATAGGCTCGAATGGGGCCCCCATGAGCCTAGTTAACACCACGTTGAGCTCCCACGCCGGGGCAGAGGCCTTCACCGGCGGGAATGATCGGAACAGTCCTTTCATAAATTCCTTCACCAGACGATGAGACTACAAGGACGCCCGTCCTGTAGTTCTGGTGTAACGTGAGACGGCAGCCAGATGTACCTTGATGGAAGCGTGAGATAGGCCAGCCTTGGCCAAAGACAGTAGGTACGGCAATACTTGAGGGGCCGTAATCCGCAGAGGGTTAATCTTCTGTGCACGGCACCAGACAGAAAACCTCTTCCATTTATGTCCGTAGCACTTGAGAGTTGAGGATGCCCTGGCCTTTGCAAGAACCTCTCTGCAGTCGGCCGGGATGTTGTATCCTCCAAACTCTAGTGCTGCAGGAGCCAGGCCTGCACGTTCAGCGACTCTGGTTCGTGATGAAGAATGGCGCCTCCTTCTCTGGAGAGAAGATCCGCGTCCGTTGGCAGCTTGACTGGTGTGGACGCTGACAAGTCCAGAAGGTCCGGGAACCAGATTTGCCTCGGCCACGCCGGTGCGACGAGGATCATCCTGCACCGGGACCTCTTGAGCTGGTTGACGAGCCGGAGTAGCAACGGCAACAGCGGGAATGCATAAAGGAACAGGCCGTCCCAGGGGAACGAGAAAGCATCGCCCATGCTCCTCGGCTGGAGAAACCTGCTGGCGAACCTCCGGCACTTGGAGTTCGTCGCCGTCGCGAACAGATCGATCTGGCGTGTGCCCCACCGTCGGAAGAGGCGGTCCACTAGATCCTGTCGTAGTTCCCACTCGTGGCACGAGCGCAGCTCTCTGCTGAGCGAGTCGGCGATGGTGTTTTTTATTCCTGCCAGATGAAACGGCACCAGAAACATCTCTTGGGCGACGGCCCAATGCCACAGATCCTGCGCCTCCTTGGACAGGGCTGGGGATCTGGTACCGCCCTGCTTCCTGATGTAGAACATGGTGGTGGTGTTGTTGGTGAAGACCCTCACCACTTGCCCTTGAGGGATGGAAGAAAGGACCCGAGGGCCCAAAACACTCCACAGAGTTCCAGGACGTTGATATGGAGGGACTTCTCCGCCGGCAGCCAAAGACCCCTCGCGTGCAGGTTTTCTGTGTGCGCTCCCCACCCTTCCAGGGAGGCATCCGTGGTCACTGTCTTCTGGTGGCCCGGGGTCTGGAAGTCCATGCCCGCCGTCAGATGCGCGCGGGTGCCCCACCACCGGATCGCTCGTCGGAAGCCCTTGTCGAGTGTGATCCTGTCCTCGAAGCTGCCCGTCGTCTGGATCCAGCGAGCGTCCAGGAACTCCTGTAACGGGCGCATCCGAAGCCTGCACAGGCGGACGAAATAAATGCAAGTAGACATCATTCCGAGGAGGGACTTGATGGACCTCACCTTTGCCGCGTCCGCAACCAGCATCGGCTGCACCTTGCCCAAGATGGCCCTCGTCCTTTCCTCCGACGGAGAGGCCAGAAGCGACACTGTGTCGAGCTTCGCTCCCAGAAACAGTGCGTCTTGCGCGGGCACCAGGTGGGACTTGGCGTAGTTTATGGAGAATTCCAGGTCCGTGAGTAGTTGGACGGTCCTTGCCGTGTGCTCCGCGGCGAGCTCCTTCGTCTTTGCTCGGATGAGCCAGTCGTCCAGGTAGGGGTAGACGTGGATCCCCTCCAGGCGCAGCCGCGCCGCCACCCGTGCGAGGCACTTGGTGAACACCCTGGGTGCCGACTTCAATCCGAAGGGAAGGGCTCTGAACTGGTAGTGACGCCCTTGGACCACGAATCTGAGAAACCTTTGGTGTCCCTTTAGGATGGGGATATGGAAGTAGGCATCCTCCAAATCCAACGGCGACAGGAAATCGCCCTCTTCCAGTTGACCCAGGACGTGCTGGAGGGTGACCATCCGGAACTTCTGTGCCTTGATGAATTTGTTCAGTCGTCGTAGGTCCAGGATGGGACGCCATCCTCCCGTCTTCTTCTTCACGAGGAAGTATCTTGAGTAAACTCCGGAGCCCCAAAGCCTCTTTGGGACGAGCTCGATGGTGCCTTTCTTGAGCATCTCCTTTACCTCCAAGAGAAGTTGAGGGACGTGATGTTCCTTCCTGGCCATGGGGGGACGCAAGGGCACTTCTTTAGAAACTCGAGCGCGTGAGCCAGGGCCAGGGCGTTCAGCACCCAACGGTCGGTGGAGATGGACTCCCACACGCTGACGAAGCTCGCCCGCCGGCCTCCCACCGGGGTGCTTCGGTGGGGGCCCGACCCCACAGCCGGTTCAGTCCTGCTTCTACGAGTCTTTGCTGCCTTGTCCTCCTTGGCGACGACGGCGGGGTCCCCCCGACTTGCCTCGTCCCCTGTAGGCTTCCTGCGACGACGAACGGGCCGCTTGACGATAGGTGGAAAATCCGCCGCCGGAACCTTTGGAGGCACCCTGCTTGCCTACGCCGCTCCGAAAGGGCGGCCGTCGTTGCTGAAGAACACCAAGAGCCCGGGCCGTCTCCGTGTCCGTCTTGATGGCTTGTAGGGAATCGTCCACTGTTTTCCCAAACAGGTTGCTCCCGTCGAACGGCATGTCCAAGACTCTGGTCTGCACGTCCTGACGGAAGTCAGTTGCCTTGAGCCATCCACGCCGCCTAAGGCACACGCCGTTGCCCAACTGGCGAAATCCAGTGTCAGCGATGTCTGTCGCTATCGTAATGGCGTGGTCCGACGCCACTTCTCCTTCCTGCAGGATCTCTAGGGCCTCCGCCCTCTTGTCGTCTGGTAAGAAGTCCAGCAGGGGGGCGATTTTGTACCACAACTCCCTGTCGTAACGGGCTACGATAGCCAAGGCGTTGGCAGCCTTAATCGTCGTCGCTGCCGATGAGATGACTCTGCGTCCCATCGTGTCCAATTTCTTTCCCTCGCCGTCCGGCGGGGAGGTTGACGTAGAGGCCGAGGCCCCCCCCGCTTTCTTCCTGGCCGCCGCGGAGACGACCGAGTCCGGGGTCGGCTGTGCCCGAAGGCACAAGGGGGCCGCGTCCGGTACTTCTTCTCGTACCGATCCCTTCTCGCAGGCGTTGTGGATGGGTTCTTGAGGAGGGCGAGACCCTCATCCCAGATATCGTCCAGTAGAGGTACAGCGAGGACCGTCTTCCTCTTGGTCTCGCGCCGTTGATAAAGGAAACCTTCCTTCTTCTTCTCTTCCGGGCAGAGCTGGAAAAGCTCGGATGCCCTGGGGATCATGGCGTGAAACGATCCAATCTCGTCGGGCGGGGAAGCCCGGGGAGGGGGTGACGACGGGAGATCCTCGTCGAAAACCTCGTCGTCTATACCCGTTGCGGCCGTGTCAATCCCCGTATCATCCCCACGGGTCGTGGACGGGGAGATGGGTTGAGCAGGGCGCGAAGGTTGAAAAGGAGGTGGAGGATGAATCCTTCTTCTCTTAAGAGGAGGGCTCCCAGAAGGGCCTGGTTCCGAGTCCCCCGTCGGGAGCGGTTCCTCCGTTGGTGGTAACGGCAATCTCGTCCTTATCTCCGAGCATAAGGACTGTATAGCCAACAAAATGGCCGCCGAGTTGTCTTGCGGCACTGGTTGAGGAGATTCCGACGGGCGGTCAGGAGCCCTGTCGGCACCATCGACGTTCTCGTCGTCTCCTACGTCGGGGTCCGTCCCGACGGGCTGGTCTTCTTCCACGCCAACGCCGTGGTCGAAGACTTCGATCAGCTCCTCCTCAGAGGTTGAGGCCGAATCCACGACGACCCCCTGCTCCCCTTTCTTCTTCTCTGTCGGAGGTTTCACGGGGGTCCTGTCGATGGGCATGAAAGAGGACTCCCTCCGTGGTGGCAGGGAGACTCTGGGCCCCGAGGTCGCCACCACTGGTGTAGCCTCCACAGGCTGAGCCAGGGCCGCCGCGACTGTCTCGATAGAGGCCTTGGCCGGGTGGATCAAGGCTTTCACCACCCTTGGTGCGCTCACCGCCTTCTCCTTGGGGGGAGGGTCACCGCCTCGCTCCCCCTCCGATGGGGCCTTCGAGCTCGACCGGGGTCTCTCCAGGAGCTTAGCCGGGTGCTCAGACTTCCTCTTACCCGAGCCAGAGCGTTGGCTCGTGGTTGATGGCGCCGGGGAGGATGCGCCCTGCCTGGCGCCCGTAGAGCCCAACCGTTCGGTGCTCCCGGTGCCAGCGGACTCGCGGTTCTTGGCCTTCTGTTGGACCCCCGTCGCCGGGGCGCCCTCAAAGTTCTTAGAAGACCGCTCGGACTTCCTCTTTTTCTTCTCGCCTGACGGGCTCTTCCCTTCCAGCCAGTTGGCGAGACGCAGATGGCGGTCCTTCATGGTCCGCTCCGACATATTGCCGCAAAACGCACAGTCCTTCTCCACGTGCGTCTTGTCCTCATGCAGGCAGTAGAGGCAAAGGGAGTGTTCGTCCTCCTTAAAGACATTCTGAAGCTGGCATCCAGGGCAGACCCTGAACAGCTTTCCCTTCTCCTGGGCCATGATCGAGATGGGCCTGAGAAACTTCTGGAGTCCTCCAAAAGCGTGGCACGATGAAATCTTCACCCTTGAGGGGCGTAGAAGAATCCAACACGGGTCCCCGTTGATCGGATAAAGAAACGGTGGAGCTTGAGGCTCTTTTGACCGAAAAAGAGAACATTTTCCTAAGAAAAAATGTGAAAAAAGCACTACAGCTTGAGAGCAATAGCACGAGGATCCCAACACTTCAACGTGCGGTAAAAATCTGAAAATGGCTGCCAGAGGCGGGGTTTGGGGAGATGGCAGTCATTGGCTGTGGTCAGTATGACGCAGAGATCAGTGATTGGTTACTACTACGAAAGACAGATCAGAAATGAAACTGATACTGATTTTTCTTTACCGAGGATTCCCAGCCTGACGACGGGGAATATTCATGAGCATGTGAATCCATTCCAGACCCCATGCTGGAGAATGGGAAAATCCCATAGAGAAATATTTGCGGTTGAATATAAAAAGTAGTATCCACTGCCACCAGCCAAAACTCGATCAGGTGGGAACGGAGACGTGTCCCCTCGACTAACAGACCCCGGGGCAATCGAATTGCCCCAGCCAGTACGTCCACAATATGATGGTTTGTACTGGTTCTGTTCAGAATTTAAGACTAGTAAAGTCAATGGTGACTTTACATGCCCTGGGAGACAGTAGTCAGTCCCAGGGTATGGAGTCTATACTGGGGGGTCACTATGACACCCCTGTGTTACTGTACTGAGGGTGCTGTGTAACACACATCACAAAACACATGAAGCCCTATGGAGTAAAAGATCCCATAGCCCATTAAACACATCTAGAGTCAAAGAAACACACTCAGATCATGTCCAAGAGTGAGGATAAAAGAGTCTCACTCTTGGCAGGAGAAAAAATAAACCCCAAAAAATCCAGCAAAGCTGCTGGGGGACTCACTAGGTTAGGAAATTCAGCCTAAACAGAGAATTCTCCCTAACACTCGCCCCCCAGACTAAGGGACAGGAGGATTTAATCCACTCCTGGATGAACCTCATACCTCTAGTCGATGACATACATCCTAGAGAGTCCATCAGCATTTTGATGGTGACACCCTGACCTGTGCTCAATGGTGAAATCAAACCCTTGCAGGCAGATTGACCATCTCAATAGTTTGGGATTTTCTCCCTTCGTTTGCATTAACCATCTCAAGGGTTGGTGGTCAGTCTGAATGACAAAAGTAGAACCATACAAGTATGGCCTAAACTTCTTCAGTGCCCACACAATAGCAAAGCATTCTCTTTCGATTGTTGCCCACCTTGTCTCAGGATCCTTCAGCTTACGGCTGATGAAGCAAATGGGGTGCTCCCTACCCTTCTCATCCAGTTGGCTTAGAACTGCACCTATACCAACATTGGAAGCAGAAGCATCAGTTTGTACAATGAAAGTTTGGTGGTAGTCAGGAGCTCTCAGTACTGGAGCTTGGCAAAGAGCTTTCTTCAGTTTTTCAAAGGCCTGATTGCACTCCTCATTCCATTTGACCTTTTTAGGGAATTTTGGCGAGGAGATTACATTCAGTGGAGAAGCTATGGTCCCATAGTTCTCAATGAAATTCCTGTAATACCCAGTGAGGCCTAGGAAGGATCTCACCTGGGTTTGAGTAGTAGGTGTTTTCCAATTTTGCACAGCTTCAATTTTGCTGAGCAAACGCCTTATTTTTCCACCTCCTACCTCATGCCCAAGGTAGACCACTTTACTTTGACCAATCTGACATTTACTTGCCTTGATTGTCAAATTGGCCTGCTCAAGAGCCTGCAAAACATGTCCTAGGTGGTTCACATGTTCCTCCCAGGAGTGGCTGAAGACTGCAATGTCATCCAAGTATGCCATGCAGAAGTCCTCCATACCAGTTAGAACTTGATTCACCATCCTTTGGAATGTAGCAGGTGCATTTTTTAATCCAAAAGTCATGACCTTGAACTGGTACAAGCCAACTGGGGTTGAAAATGCAGTTTTCTCCTTGGCATGGTCTGTCAAGGCTATTTGCCAATAGCCTGACGTAAGGTCAAATGTGCTGAGGTACTTGGCTGCACCAAGTGTATCCACCAACTCATCTGTCCTTGGCAAAGGGTGGGCATCAGTCTTCGTGACTGCATTAAGAGCTCTATAGTCCACACAGAATCACAAGTCCTTGGATCCTGCCTTTGGTACTAACACAACTGGGCTAGACCATGGACTAGTAGAGGGCTCTATTACCCCGAGATCAAGAATCTTCTTGACCTCCCCTTTGATATGGGTTCTCACATTTTCTGACATTCTGTATCCTCTGCTTTTGACTGGCAGACAGTCACCAGTGAGTATATCATGCTGTCCACAAGGGGTCAAGCCTGGTGAGAGTGAGAACAGGGAGGCAAACTGATTTAACATAGATTTTCACTCCTCTTGTTGCTCAGGTGTCAGATCTGAAGAGAGATTGACTCCTTCAATTTTCTCATCTAAAGGTACACCTCTGAGGAGATCAGGGAGAGATTCACTCTCTTCTTCCTCTGCTGCTGAAGCTAGAAGCAAGGCTCCTACTTCAGGTCTGGAGACGTCCGCTTTCAGTCGGTTGGTGTGGAAGACTCTAGGAGCTTCCCTGGGTCTGCCCAGATCCACCAGATAGTTGACCTCCCCAAGTTTTCCCACAACTTTGAAGGGTCCCATCCATTTGTCTTGGAAGGCCCTCTGCCTTGTTGGGAGCATAACGAGAACTAGCTGGTCTTGAGTGAACTCAACCATGTTAGCCTTTTGATCATGCCAATGCTTGACCAAAGCTTGTCCAGCTTTCAGGTTATCACTAGCTTCTGCCATCATGTGTGACATTCTCCTTCGGAGACCTATCACATTGTCAGTCACTCTGACTGGCTTGAGGTGAGGAGCACCTTCCAATCCCTCCTTAATCAGGGCCAACGGACCTCTGACTGGATGGCCATAGAGAAGTTCAAAGGGAGAATAACCTACTCCCTCCTGAGGGACTTCTCTATAAGCAAAGAGAAGGCATGGCAGTAGAAGGTCCCACTTTCTTTTCAGAGGTTCCTCTAAAGCACCTATCATGCTCTTCATGGTTCGGTTAAACCTTTCTACAAACCCATTTGTCTGGGGGTGGTATGCGGTTGAGAACTTGTAAGTAACTCCACAGGTTTTCCACATGGCTTTCATGTAGTGGGACATAAAGTTTGACCCCCTGTCGGATATTACTTCCTTAGGAAACCCAACCCTGGTAAAAATACCAAGGAGGGCCTTAGCTACAACCAGAGCTGTAACAGTCCTCATAGGAATTGACTCAGGGTACCTAGTAGCATGGTCTACTACAACAAGGATAAACCTGTTGCCTGAGGAGGTTGGGGGATCAAGGGGACCAACAATGTCAATCCCTACCCTCTGAAATGGGACTCCCACAACTGGGAGAGGCACTAAAGGTGCCACATTCTTGGAGCCAACCTTACCAGAAGTTTGGCAGGTATGGCAACTCTTGCAAAACTTATCTACTTCAGCCCCCATTTTTGGCCAATAGAAGTAGAGTGAGAGCCTTTCCTTGGTCTTCTTGAAACTCAAGTGACCAGCCAAAGGAATCTCGTGGGCTAAGTGCAAGAACTGTTGTCTGTTTTCTTGAGGTACTACAAGGCGTTTGTAGTCTCCAGGTTCAGACTCAGTTGGTTCACTGTAGAAGAGGCCATCTTCCCAGTGCAACCTATACTTCCCAGGCTCTTGCCCATCAGCCTGAGAAGCTGCCTGGTGGCGGAGACCCTCCAGAGTTGGACATTCTCTTTGTCCCTTACGAAAAGCTGCCCTGCTGGGCCCACCTTCTGCCAGTAAAGACTGCAGCTCAGGATGGTCCTCAGGGTTCAGATCTCCAATAAGTTCTTGGCCTCCCACTAGCTCTTCTTCAGAGTCTAGTTCAACCACACAGGGTTGTACCTCCCTCTCAGCCTCAGCTGGAGGTGGAGTTACAGGTGTAACTGTGGACAACCGAGGGGAAGTCCTCGTTGGAAGCAGTGGAGTGCTCGCTGCTGGCTTTTTCCTAGGAGTCTTGGGTTGCCCCTTTGCTCCTGATCTGGTAGTTACTGCAGTGAGTTGCTCCAGTGGTAAAGGAGTGATCTCTGTCATCATCTCCTTAGATAACCCTCGTAGGGTTTTCTCTCTTGCAGGTTTTGCGAGCTCCTGTAACCTTTTACTAGGAGGTCTGGGGGTATGTGACACAACTCCAAGAGCTTTCAGGTCATTACCCAACAGAACCCTACCTGGTACTTCACATTGTATACTGACAGGTATCTTTACAGCCATATCATTACACTGGATGAGAATTGGTAACTGGGGACACATCTGCACAGGCCCGCCAGCTAACTTGGTGAGGCATTTGGGTGCCTTAGCAACATCCGCTGCCTTGAAAAATGATTCATCCACCACAGTTATGCTGGCCCCAGTGTCGCTAATGGCAGGAGTCTCCTGACCATTCACCTGGACACTGTCTTTATAATACTCTTTAGTATTATCTGGGATAGAATTATACACATCTAAAGCAGTAGAAAGTTTCCACTTGCCATTGGGACTTCCTCTTCCTCTTTCACATGGTCAGTAGAGCCACAAACAAAGCATTTACCGAATGTCTTCTGGAATGGGGGCTTTTTCTGGCCTCCCTCTGGTTTGGCACCAGAGGGTACACTATTCTGCTGTGGTTTCCCTTGTGGCTTACCCTTATGGTTTTGTTTGGGGCCCTCTTTGGAATTTGCAGTATTAGAATTCTCTTCGGAGTCCTTTTTAGGCTGTTTTCCCTCATCCTTTTTCTGAGTTACCCCAGAATCCTTGTGAGTGGCCCTGTTGGCAACCCACAAGTCAGCAGTCTTAGCTAGCCTTCGGGAATCTAATTCCTTTGTATCAGCCAAGTACTGTCTGAGCTCAGGAGAGCAGGCATCATAAATTGACTCCAACATAAAAAGATTCTTCATACCTTCATAAGTGTTCACCTTGTAACCCTTAATCCATCCCTCTAGGTTTTTCAACCCTTCACTCATCCAGGTAGCCCAATGGGTACCATCATGCTTTTTGAGGGTTCTAAACCTCTTAAGATACTGGGAAGGAGTCTTCCATCTAGCTATCAGAGCTAGTTTCACACATTCATACTCTTTCCTATCCTCCTCCCCCAACTCCATTACCACATCAGTTGCAACAGGGGGAAGCCTAGAGAACAACCAGGTGAGTAAGTCATTTCCTGTGATGTTCTGGAGCCCATGATTATATTCAAACAGAGACAACCAATCCAACACATCCAACTTAGGCTCATACATATCAACCAATTCTTTAGGCATCCGGGGTCTTTTAGGACTGTAACTTCTAGAGGAGCCAGAGAGAGAAGCATTTTCAACAGACAATTTCTTCATTTCTAGCTCATGCTTGAGCTCCATTTCCCTTAGCCTTAGTTCTTGATTCAGTTCCTGGTGTCTTTGTTCAGCCTGAGTATTAAGTTTTTTAAACTCTAATTCAAGTTTCATCTTCTCTAGTTCAAGATATTGAGGACTAAGTGTGGGACCTGGTAAAGGTCCAGTAGGTACAGCAGGTAGAGCAGACAGAGGCCTGGGGGGGACAGTCACAGCAGCCTCACCCTCCTCTTCTGATTCTTCCTCAAGATCATCAACATTTGGTTCAGTTTCAATCTCAATACTGTTATCTAAAGTTGCTGGAGTGGTAGGTTCCTCTGAACCATCATCCAGGCTTTGGTTAGCTAACAACCTTTCTATTAGTTCCATGTTCTTGCCTTTTGTCAGGAGATTCTTATGCTTACAGAGAACTCTTAAACAATCAGCAGTTTTTGTAGCAAGGGACTCTTGACTATAACTTTCCATAGTTAACATGTTAGAAAGATTACTTTTTCAGTGCTAAACTTTGGGGTTAGTTGTACTAAGGTATCCTAAAGCACTCTAAAATGCATACTCAATACAAATCCCACCGCTGTACACCAGTGTTAGGCAGAAACCTGTGCAGTTCCCTTTGGGAACACTGCAAAAGATTTAGGACTACAGGTGTTAGCAGTAAAACCACTTGGTAGCAGTCTGTACCACCCAGATTTACCTGGTAGCTGTGACTGAGCAGTCAGACTTCCCTCAAGAAGAGTTAGGCAGTATGCAAAGTATACACAATAGGCACTCAGACACAATAAAACAAGTAAACACGGACCAGAGCTTTGGTATCAAAGTATATAATTATTTATTTAAAAACACACTGTTTGAAACATTCCAGCACTCTTATTGTAAAACACTCTAAACACAGTTACTATTATAATATATACAACCCTTATTCCTTATCAGATAAGTCTTAGTTAACACCACTTATTTCCAGACAGAGGTGAGCGCTTAACTATAGATGGCACTCCAATAAGTTCATGAAGAAGGGCGGGAAAAAGACAGAATATGGAAAGATACACCACTCTAAGATTTAGGAACACTATTAGCCAGGCAGAAGAGCACAAGTCACTTGTGAGTCCATAGGCTGGGCCCACTCTTAGAGAGAGCAGAGCACAAATGCGCCAAAGATCACACAGTTACACTAGGCTTAGAAAGTCTTGCAGAGAGTTCGAAATGTGTTTAGAGAGGCTCAGAAAAGTTTAGCCAGGGTGTCCCAGGCTAACCCAGGTTCAAAAGCCGGGGGCTAAATCTACCCCGTACAGTCATGCAAGGGAAGCCAAGCGGGACACGGTACCTTAAGTGGGAAGGATCCTCCAGCGGTGGCAGTTGTTCCTGGCAGCAGGTGCAAGTCTCGTCGTCGTCCAGGGGAAGAGAAGATCTCCACTTGGAGGAAAGATGAAGGTCGTTGCACTGCCAGGGAAGAAACCAGCCGCAGAGTTTTCCGGTTAAAGGTATTACCCTTTATTTCGCGGTCGTGGTAAAACGTGGTATTCCGGTTGCCGGGGTGCTTGGCACAGGCAAGGCGGCCACAAGATGCGTCGGGAAGGCGAAAAGACGGTGAAACTGGTTATCCCCACCAGTCAAAGGAAGAAGACTCTCAGGCGGGAGATCTCCTCTGTCGTTGGGAAAATTGGTGAGTCGGTCCAGCAGGGCTCCACCGGTGGTGTCGTCGTGGCAGGTCGGCTCAGCTTCTCCCTCGTCGGATTCTTAGGTCCTGTGGCGACTTCTGAAGTTCCAGTCCCCAAAGCCCTGCATTTATGCAGAAAAACCCCCATTCACTCAGCCTAGCTGTAACTCAAACATGCTAAGTGGTGAGCCGGCCGGCTCACCACTTGGGCCAATCAGGACGGTGTGCAACTTGAGTTGCCTAGGCAACTCAGTCCAGGGTGCCTAAATCCCCCTCCACCCTTCCTAAGTACCCCAGACAGAGTGGCACCACTTTGGAGGGCTTCTGTGGAGAAGCCAGCCAAAAAGTGGAACAAAGGGCTCGACTTGGGTTGGAGTCACAGAAGAGAACACAAACGCCATTTTAGAACCGAGTTTTGGCAAAAAATACCAACCGGAGAATTCATAATAATTAAATAAACCGGCGGTATGTTTGAGGCTATCGTAATTAAATAAATAAAGATAGTAGCCTCGAACAATGGGAAAATCCCATAGAGAAATATTCGCGGTTGAATATAAGGAACAAGTTACTTACCTGTAACTGTTGTTCTCCAGCATGTGTCTGGCATGGATTCACATGCTCATGAATATTCCCCGTCATCAGGCTGGGAATCCTCGGTAAAGAAAAATCAGTATCAGTTTCGTTTCTGATCTGTCTTTCGTAGTAGTAACCAATCACTGATCTCTGCGTCATACTGACCACAGCCAATGACTGCCCTCTCCCTAAGCCCCGCCTCTGGCAGCCATCTTCAGATTTGGTAGCACGTGAAGTGGCAGTATGACCAAGTGAAGAGCCGCAGAGGGGTAGGCGGGAGGGTTCGCATGTGAATCCATGCCAGACCCATGCTGGAGAACAACAGTTACAGGTAAGTAACTTGTTCCTTCTCCAGCATGGGGTCTGGCATGGATTCACATGCTCATGAATAAAATAATACATAGCAGTACACACATGCACAACCACGGGAGGTGGCAAAGGCTCAACATTAAGCATTATATCCAAAACTCAACATTAAGCAATTCTTACCTCCTCACCAGGCTCACCTTAGGCGAACAGGTTGCGCAGCACTGCTTGGCCGACCCTGGACTCCTCCCTGGAATCCCGATCGACGCAGTAGAATTTCGTGAAGGTGTGTGTCGACCTCCACGTAGCAGCCCTGCAGATGTCCAGCAAGGGCACACCAGATAGGAACGCCGTGGTAGCTGCGATCGCTCTGGTGGAATGGGCTCTCGGACGGCCAGGCAGCGGTCGGTTTGCCAACCGATGACAGTACATGATACAGCCGGAGAGCCATCTGGAAATGGAGGCCTTCGAGAGAGCCTTCCCCTGATTGATAGGTCCAAAGTTCACAAAGAGTTGTGACGTCTTCCGAAAACACTTCGTGCGGTCCACGTAGAACTTCAGCGCTCTAGCCACATCCAGCGAGTGCAAAGTCCTCTCAGCCGGCGACAAAGGCGACGGGAAGAACACAGGCAACACCAAGGGTTCGTTGAGATGGAAGTCCGACAGCACCTTGGGCATGAAGGAGGGGTGCGTCCTGAGCACTACCCTCGTGTCGTGAAAAGTCAAGTACGGGGCCTTGCAGGAAAGGGCCTGGATCTCTCCCACCCGTCGTGCGGAGGTGATGGCCACAAGAAACGCTGTTTTCCACGACAGAAACTTCAACGGGGCCGAGTGCAGAGGCTCGAACGGAGGTCCCATGAGCTTGGTCAGCACCACGTTGAGCTCCCACGCCGGGGCCGGAGCCTTCACCGGCGGGAACGATCTGAACAGTCCCTTCATGAACTCTTTCACCAGACGATGAGACCACAAGGACGTCCGCCCCGTGGTTCTGGTGTATCGGGAGATCGCAGCAAGATGAATCTTGATGGACGCGTGTGCCAGACCAGCTTTGGCCAGCGTCAGCAGGTACGGCAGTACCTGAGGAGCCGTAATCCGTAGAGGGTTAATCTTCTGTGCGTGGCACCAGACAGAGAACCTCTTCCATTTGTGTCCGTAGCATTTAAGAGTCGAGGATGCCCTGGCCTTTGCAAGAACCTCTCTGCAGTCGGCCGGTATGTCGTATCCTCCAAACTCTAGTGCTGCAGGAGCCAGGCCTGCAAGTTCAGCGATTTCGGGTCGTGGTGGAGGATGGCGCCTCCTTCCCTGGAGAGTAGATCCGCGTCCACCGGCAGCTTGATTGGCGGGGACGCTGACAAGTCCAGAAGGTCCGGGAACCATATCTGCCTCGGCCACGCAGGTGCGACGAGGATCATCCTGCACCGTGACCTCTTGAGCTCGTTGACGAGCCGGATTAGCAGTGGCAAAGGAGGGAACGCGTAGAGGAACAGGCCCTCCCAGGGGAACGAGAAAGCATTGCCCATGCTCCTCGCCTGGGGAAACCTGCTGGCGAACCTCCGGCACTTGGAGTTTGTTGCCGCCGCGAACAGGTCGATCTGGGGTGTGCCCCACCGTCGGAAGAGGCGGTTCACTAGATCCTGCCGTAGCTCCCACTCGTGGCACGAGCGCAGCTCCCTGCTGAGTGAGTCGGCGATGGTGTTTTTTATCCCTGCCAGATGAAACGGCACCAGAAATATCCTTTGGGCGATGGCCCAATGCCACAGGTCCTGCGCCTCCTTGGACAGTGCTGGGGACCTGGTTCCGCCCTGTTTCCTGATGTAAAACATGGTGGTGGTGTTGTCGGTGAAGATCCTCACCACCTTGCCCTTGAGGGACGGAAGGAAGGACCTGAGGGCCCAAAACACTGCACGGAGCTCCAGGACGTTGATATGTAGGGATTTCTCTGTCGGGAGCCAAAGGCCTCTTGCGTGCAGATTTTCGGTGTGCGCTCCCCACCCTTCCAGGGAGGCATCCGTGGTCACAGTCTCCTGGTGGGCTGGGGTCTGGAAGTCCAAGCCCGCCGTCAGATGCGCGCGGGTGCCCCACCACCGGATCGCTCGTCGGAAACTCTCGTCGAGTGTGATCCTTTCCTCGAAGCTGCCCGTCGTTTGGATCCAGCGCGCGTCCAGGAACTCCTGCAACGGGCGCATCCGGAGCCTGCACATGGGAATGAGGTAGATGCAGGAAGACATCATTCCGAGGAGGGACTTGATGGACCTCACCTTGGCCGCATCGGCCACCAACATCCGCTGCACCTTGCCCAGGATGGTCCTGGTCCTCTCCTCCGACGGGGAGGCCAGAAGGGACACTGTGTTGAGCCTCGCTCCCAGAAACAGAGCGTCTTGCGCGGGTACCAGGTGGGATTTGGCGTAGTTCACGGAGAATCCCAGGTCCGTGAGAAGTTGGACGGTCCTTGCCGTGTGAACCACGGCGAGCTCCCTCGTCTTGGCTCGGATGAGCCAGTCGTCCAGGTAGGGGTAGACGTGGACCCCCTCGCGGCGCAGCTGCGCCGCCACCGGTGCGAGGCACTTGGTGAATACCCTGGGTGCCGACCGTAGTCCGAAGGGGAGGGTTTTGAACTGGTAATGACGCCCTTGGACCACAAACCCGAGGAATTTTCGGTGCCCCTTTAGGATGGGAATATGGAAGTAGGCATCCTCCAAATCCAACGACGACAGGAAGTCTCCTTCCTCCAGCTGACCCAGGAAGTGCTGGAGGGTGACCATCCGGAACTTCTGCGCCTTGATGAACTTGTTCAGACGTCGCAGGTCCAGGATGGGGTGCCACCCCCCCGTCTTCTTCTTCACGAGGAAGTATCTCGAGTAAACTCCGGAGCCCCGAAGCCTCTTTGGGACGAGTTCGATGGCGCCCTTCCTGAGCATCGCTTTTACCTCTAGGAGAAGCTGAGGGACGTGAAGTTCTTTCCTGGCCACGGGGGGGACGCGCGGGCACCTTCTCTGGAACTCGAGCGCGTGGCCCCGGGCCAAGGCGTCCAGCACCCAACGGTCGGTGGAGATGGACTCCCACACGCTGACGAAGCTCGCCAGCCGGCCTCCCACCGGGGTGCTTCGGTGGGGGCCCGACCCCACGGCCGGTTCAATCCTGCTTCGACGAGGCTTTGCCGCCTTGACCTCCTTGGCGACGACGGCGGGGTCCGCCAGACTTGCCTCGTCCTCCGTAGGCCTCCTGAGACGACGAGCGGGCCGCTTGACGGTAGGAGGAGAAACCGCCGCCGGAACCTTTGGAGTCGCCCTCGCCTCCGCTGCTCCGAAAGGGCGTCCGTCGTTGTTGCAGAACTCCCAGGGCCCAGGCCGTCTCAGTGTCCGCCTTAATGGCCTGAAGGGAAACGTCCACTGTTTTCCCAAACAGGTTGTTCCCATCGAAGGGCATGTCCAGGACTCTGGTCTGAACGTCTTGACGGAAGTCCGTAGCCTTGAGCCATCCACGCCGCCTAAGGCAAACGCCGTTGCCCAACTGGCGGAACCCGGTGTCGGCGATGTCCGTCGCAACGGTAATGGCGTGGTCCGAAGCCACCTCACCTTCCTGCAGGATCTCCAGGGCCTCTGTCCTCTTGTCGTCCGGCAGGAAGTCCAGCAGGGGAGCCAGTTTGTACCAGAGCTCCCTGTCGTAGCGGGCCACGATAGCCAAGGCGTTGGCCGCTTTAATCGTCGTCGCTGCCGATGAGATGACTCTGCGTCCCATAGCGTCCAATTTCTTTCCCTCACCGTCCGGTGGGGAAGTCGATGTGGAGGCCGCACCCCCTCCGCTTTCTTCCTGGCCGCCGCGGAGACGACGGAGTTCGGGGTAGGCTGCGCCCGGAGGCACAGGGGGGCCGTGTCCGGGACCCGGTACTTCTTCTCGTACCGGTCTCTTCTAGCTGGCGTCCTGGAAGGGTTCTTGAGGAGGGTGAGGCCCTCATCCCAAATGTCATCCAATAGAGGCACCGAGAGGACCGTCTTCCTCTTGGCCTCGCGCCGCTGATAAAGGAAACCTTCCTTCTTCTTCTCCTCAGGGCAGAATTGGAAAAGCTCGGATGCCCTGGTGATCATGGAGTGGAACGATCCAATCTCGTCGGGCGGAGAAGCCCTGGTGGGAGGCAACGACGGTACATCCTCGTCGTATACCTCGTCGTCCGTACCCATCGCTGCCGTATCAGTCCCCGTATCATCCCCTCGGGTGGACGGGGAGGAGGGCTGGACGGGGCGCGACGGCTGAAAAGGAGGTGGAGGGTGGATCGTTCTTTTCTTAGTAGGGGGAACACCAGAAGGTCCCGGTTCTGGGTCCCCCGACGGGAGAGGATCCTCCGTCGGCAACGGTAGTCTCGTCCTTATCTCTGAGCATAAGGACTGTATAGCCAACAAAATGGCCGCCGAGTTGTCTTGCGGTGCTGGCAGAGGGGAATCCGACGGGCGATCAGGGGCCCCGTCGGTACCCTCGACGATGTCGTCGTCACCTGCGTCGGGATTTATCCCGACGGGCCGGTCTTCTTCCACGCCGAGGCCGTGGCTTAAGACCTCGACCAGTTCCTCCTCCGAGGTTGAAGCCGAATCTACGACGACGCCCTGCCCCCCCTTTCTCTTCCCCTCGGGGGATTTCACGGGGGTCCTATCGATGGGCACAAAAGAGGACTCCCTCCGAGGTGGCAGGGAGACTCTGAGCCCCGAGGTCGCCACCACTGGTGTAGCCTGCACAGGCTGAGCCAGGGCCGCCGCGACAGTTTCGATAGAGGGCTTGGCCGGATGGATAAAGGCCTTCACCACCTTAGGTGCGCTCACCGCCTTATCCTTGAGGGGGGGGACACCGCCTCGCTCCCCCTCCGCCTTCGAGCTCGACCGGGGCCTCTCCAGGAGCTTCGCCGGGTGCTCGGCCTTCCTCTTACCCGACCCAGAGCGTTGGCTCGTGTTTGATGGTGCCGGGGAGGGTGCGCCCTGCCTGGCGCCCGTAGAGCCCGACCGTTCGGCGCTCCCGGTGCCAGCGGACTCGCGGTGCTTGGCCTTATGTTGGACCCCCATCGCCGGGGCGTCCTCAAAGGTCTTAGAAGACCGCTCGGATTTCTTCTTCTTCTTCTCGCCGGACGGGCTCTTCCCTTCTAGCCAGTTGGCGAGACGTTGATGGCGGTCCTTCATGGTCCGCTCCGACATGCTGCCGCAAAACGCACAGTCCTTCTCCACGTGCGTCTTGTCCTCATGTAGGCAGTAGAGACAAAAAGAGTGTTCGTCCTCCTTGAAGACGTTCTGCAGCTGGCATCCAGGGCAGACCCTGAACAGCTTTCCGGGCGTCGAGCTTCCCTTCTCCTGGGCCATGACCGGGCCTGAGAAACTTCTGGAGTCCTCCAAAAGCGTAGCTCGACGAAATCTTCACCCTTGAGGGGGGCAGACGAATCCGACACGGGTCCCCGTTGATCGGATAGAGAGTCGGTGGAGCTTGAGGCTCTTTTGACCGAAAAAACGAAGTTTTTGAGAAAAAACGTGAAAAAAATAGCACTAACGCTCGAGAGCAATAGCACGAGGATCCCAACACATGAACGTGCAGTAAAAATCTGAAGATGGCTGCCAGAGGCGGTGCTTAGGTAGAGGGCAGTCATTGGCTGTGGTCAGTATGACGCAGAGACCAGTGATTGGTTACTACTACGAAAGACAGATCAGAAACGAAACTGATACTGGTTTTTTCTTTACCGAGGATTCCCAGCCTGACGACGGGGAATATTCATGAGCATGTGAATCAATGCCAGACCCCATGCTGGAGAAAAAGTAGTATCCACTGCCACCAACCAAAACTCGATCAGGGGGGACGGAGACGTGCCTCCTCAACTAACAGACCCCGGGGCAATCGAATTGCCCCAGCCAGTACGTCCACAATATGATGGTTTGTACTGGTTCTGTTCAGAATTTAAGACTAGTAAAGTCAATGGTGACTTTACATGCCCTGGGAGACAGTAGTCAGTCCCAGGGTATGCAGTCTATACTGGGGGGGTCACTATGACACCCCTGTGTTACTGCACTGAGGGTGCTGTGTAACACACATCACAAAACACATGAAGCCCTATGGAGTAAAAGGCCCCATAGTCCATTAAACACATCTAGAGTCAAAGAAACACACTCAAATCATGTCCAAGAGTGAGGGTAAAAGAGTCTCACTCTTGGCAGGAGAAAAAATTAACCCCAAAAAATCCAACAAAGCTGCTGGGGGACTCACTAGGTTAGGAAATTCAGCCTAAACAGAGAATTCTCCCTAACAGGTACCTCTCGGTAGGCAAACAGTGAGCATGGTAAAAGAAGATCCCATTTTCTTCTCTGAGGTTCTTCCAGAGCCCCAATCATGCTCTTGAAAGTTCTGTTGAAACGTTACACCAGACCATTGGTCTGGGGGTGGTATGCAGAAGAGAACTTGTAGGTGACCCTACATTCTTTCCACATAGCCTGCATATACTTTGACATAAAGTTGCTGCCTCTGTCAGACACAACTTCTTTAGGGAAGCCAACCCTAGTAAAGATGCCAAGTAACGCTTTTGCAACTGACTAGGCAGTTGCAGTTTTTAATGGGATAGCCTCAGGATATCTGGTAGCATAGTCGACTAGCACCAAGATAAACCTATTGCCTGAGGATGTCTGCGGGTCAAGGGGACCAACGATATCGATCCCTACCCTTTCGAATGGTATTCCCACAACTGGGAGTGGTACCAATGGAGCTTGGATTGTTGAGCCACTCTTACCAGATAACTGGCAGGAGGCACAACTCCTGCAGCGACTTTCTACTTGCACCTCCATCTTGGGCCAGTAGAAGTGCATGGATAACCTTTGCTTGGTCCTCTTAATACCAAGGTGACCAGCAAGGGGCACTTCATGCGCCAGCTGCAGGAGGAAGGCTCTTACAGCAAGGGGAACCACCAACCTCCTATGGTCTCCTTCTGTAGACTCTGTGGGCTCCACCTTCCCAATAAATCCGATGCGTCCCAGGAGGTTCACCCTCAAGCTGGGAGCAGGCCTGTCTCCTTAGGCCTTCCAGAGATGGGCACTCACGTTGGCCTTTACTGAATTCTTCCCTGTCAGGACCACCTTCTACTAACAAGTCTTTTAGTTCAGGATGGTTGTTGGGGGTCAAATACTTCAGGCATCGCCACCTCCTCGTCAGGCCTGGCTGATTGACCAACTTCCTCCACCGCAGTGGTAGGCGAGTTCGGGGGAATGTTCTCTTTCCCTCGTCTTGACTTTCTTACTCCTTTCGCCTTGGGTTTCCCCTTCGGCTGGGGCGGCGTATCGGTCTTGGCCAATGCTGCCCGTGTTTGAGACAGTGTGCAGGGTCTGTCGGCAGTGTCTCCTACGAGCCCTAAAGCTCTGAGATCATTGCCTAACAAAACCTTTCCTGGGACGTTTCTCTGAATGCTCACTGGAATCCTGACTCCTGACTGCTGTACCATTCAAAGTAAGATTTACAGGTATTACTGGAAACATGTGAGGTGGGCTGTCAACCAATTTAGTGGGCATCAGAGTAGCTCTGGCAACTTCCTCTGAGTCTACCAAGGTAGAATCCACTACAGTTCGACTGCACCCACTATCCCTAAGAGCTGGAGTAGCTACTCCATAGATCAGCACACTGTCTTTAAAGTAGTGCTTGGTATTATCTGGAATCCTAGCATAAGCCTCTGTGACTTTAGGCTCCCAGGAACCCAGGGAAACTAAAACTACCTCAGCTTCTATCCCGCTGGGGAAGGAGTCTGAGGAGAAGGATGCTCCTGTAATCTCTTCTTCTTCGTAGGAGGAGAAGGCCAGATTAGCGGAGTGGACCCCCAAAGGTTTAACCTTACACCGGGGATCCCCCTTCACGTGGTCAGTCGCTCCACAAGCAAAACAAGATCCATTGGGTCTGTTTACATAGGGAGGCTTATTGTAACCAGAGTTCTGTTTCGGAGGCTGACCTCCACTACCCTGTGAGTTCTCTTGTGTCTTACCCTTATTTTTCTTTTTGTGGCCCTTTTGAGAAGAAGATTTATCAGATTCTCCACCCTCCTTATCTTTGGACTTTTTCCCTTCCTCCTGCTTACCAGGATGTGTTTTGTCCTTATGGGACACTCGATGTGACACCCATAAATCTGCGGCAATGGCAAGCTTCTTAGGATCTATCTCCTTCGAATCGGCCAAATGCTGCTTAAGCTCCGGGGAAGAAGATGCAAAAATATGTTCCAGCATGACAAGTCTTATCATGCCTTCAAAGGTAGAAACCTTATAACCTTCGACCCAGCCAGTCAAGTTTTTTAAGGATTCGGTTACATAAGATACCCAAGTACCACCTTCTTTTTTTCTTATACTCTCGGAATCATTTTATAGCAGGAGTCTTTCCAAATTTTAAAATGAGAGTTTGCTTTAACATTGCAAAATCAGATCGCTCAGCCTTTGACATTTCCATAATGGCACTACAGCCAGAATGGGGCAGTCTGCTGAGTAACCAAGCAATCTTATCAGCATTGTCAACTTGTTGAACTTCACATGCATACTGAAACGTATTCAGCCAGTCCATAATGTCATTCTTTTCCTCATACACCTTGAGCAGATCGTTCGGAAATCGTGGATGAGAGGAGGCCCCAGACCCATGTCCAGGACCCTTGGATCCATTTGCAACCTGAAGCTTGCCAGTTCCAACTGGTGATCCCTGCCTTTCTGTTTTTCGGCCTGTTCGATTTTTAGTTTGGCCATGTTGAAATCAAGCTCCTTCTGCCTAAACAGCAGTTTTTGCTTCTTGAATTCAAGCATGGCCTCCCCATCAACACTGGCAGAGGAAACAGTAGACATCTCATCCTCCCTGTTCTCGTGGTCGCGGTGGACCAGTGCAGCGGCAGAACCGTCGGTTCTACCAGTGAGAGCAGCCCCACCTCCTTCCGCACTGTGCTCAGAAATTATAGCGTCAAGCTGCGCTTCTTGCCACGCCACGATTCTTTGGATCATATCCAATTTGGTGCCTTGAGAGGAAACACCTCTCTCCGCACACATCTTTTTGAATGTTTCGGATTTAGAAGCATTTAAAGTTAACAAGGTATTTGTTTCCATACTGTTAGATAGGACTATGGCCTTTTAAAAGTTATACTACGATAATTAACCATGTGTCCTGGTAGGAATAACTTGAAATGCCTTTGCTTGTGCACAACACTGGATACCTTCAGTCGTATCCCACCGCTGTACACCAATTTGTTAAGATGGATTTCTGAACTCTGTCCTGGAGGGGCAGAGGTTCAGAAGGCCAGCCTAGTTTCTTGGAACAGGGTAACCTCTGGACAAGCCAGACCAATCAAGGTAGCAATCGCGGCGGTCAAGACTAGGTCTCAAGAGGGGTGAGAGTGACTGAAAGCCTGCAATGAGCACACAAAGCAAGGACACTTACAAATTACTCCAAGCAGGTGTTATATTAAAAATATAGACACATTTATTACAAGGCCTTTGTAACAGAGACCGCAGCGAGAAATCACAATAAAACTCAAGTAAACCAACACATCACAATCAAATACAATATATATACAATTACCAACGAGTCTAATGAGTTAGACGCACAAAATGTGCAGACCACCTAGATGGGGAGGAAAACAGGCAGTGCGAATAATAGTTATACCCAGTCCGCCTTCAGAGGCACCTAACTAGAAGGAAGTCCGAGCCCTACGAAGAGTGGAGCCTTGTGCTCAAAAGTACCTGCACATGCGCATGCCAACGGGCCAAGGGAAGTCTCCTCGAGGGACTCAGGCAGTTCAGTTCGGTGAACAAATGAAGATGAACAGAGCTCCGCGACTCAAGCGCAACCTCCACTGTGGGCAGAAGCAGAGCGTGAGTACGGAAAGGCGTGCTGTTTGACACAGCGGGGAAAAGCTATGGGCTCTGCAGGAGGGCGACCAGTTCCTAGTGATGCTACTCACCGGTCCCCGATGCAGGCAGACCCAGGCTTCTCCGCGTCATATAGCCACAGGAAGTAGAATGAGAACTCCCCTTGCACCCCGAGATAGAGCTAGATGTGATGCCCAGTCAACAAGGGAGGTTCTGGGATCTGAAATGCAAAACTATCTGAACTGCATGACATCTTGCCTTACTGTAATTTCAGACCGGCTGCAGCGACGACGAACAGGGTGCAGTGCAGCACAGAACACAGAAAGAGACACTACATCAGACACAGCGCAGGGTCTACGTGTTCCACTCATCTTCCCTGGAGACACCGTCCTGGTGAGGAACTACACAAGAAAAAAGTGGGATGAGCCAAGGTTCAACGGACCATTCACAGTTGAGGACGTTACTCCATCCGCAGCCAAGCTGCAAAGAAGAAGAGCTTGGATCTTCCTGGGTGATGTTAAGCCATATATCGGAGGAACCCCCCTGCCTGCACACCACCGCGAAGAGGCTACCAACAATGGGGAAGAACCACAGCACGTGCAGACGAGATCCATGACGAGGAAGAAGGACGCATGACCAGCAAAATAAAGACAAGGACATTTTTGCAAGTTGTGGCTTGATTGGACATTCCTCTAAGCAAAAAAGAGGACAAGGACATAAAAACGGACACTCTGTGCATCCTAGTTGCAGGGTGAAGAAGAAGAATGATTCATTCAGTACCATGACTTTATTCGGAAGCACTTATGGTGTCCCACAGTAGAGACATCACAAAGGACGGGGTTACGTACTTCCACGCAGTGTTAAGATCATACCCGTCACTGGTAGGGAGGCTCACCAGTGTCACAGACTTTCTTCGAGATCCTGGCAACGAAAAAATAATCAGACAACTGCTTACTGTCATTGCAGAAGCATTCATCACACTCGCGGAGTACAGTGAGAAGAACATGAATGCTTCCATCACAGGCGATACTAGATGAACTCATCAATACACTTTTCTTTCGCATAATCGAAGACTGTCCATCTATTGTCGGGAGAACAACTGATACATTGACATTCCTACGAGATCCAGCAAAAACTGAACATTTGAGCCATCTGTTGAATAAGATTAGTTATTTGGTCGCACTACACGCGACCGGACAGTGCAGATATTGTTCATATCAAGGAAAAAACATATAATTCTGAAACAAGCAAGACAGGACAAATGTCCCTGTCACCAGAAGACAGCAGATTGGCGCACAATGTCCTTTTTTTCGCCTAGTCACTGACTTTCCAGAGCCGGTGGGGAGACCTATCGAGGTTGATGTCCTCACCTTCATCAGAGATCCAGCTAATGTCGCACAGATGGGAATGCTCCTGCATGGCATAATACTCCAAGTGGAACTTTCCAACCATCAGAGAGAGTATATGAGGAGATTCTAAGGAAACTTTCCGCCGAGGGACAGATCGAGGAAGCAGAGTCAAAAACTTAATTTGTTGTATTTATCATTTTTCTTATTTCTTCATACTGACCAGTGTCCAACATGTCCTCAGGACTGAAGCAGATTCGGGGGGTGGACTGGGATCTCACGTACTTTGAACATGCACAATAAGGGTGTCTCATCGAAGTATTATTTTAATCTATTTTCCATAGTTTAGCAAAGGAACTGTATCCTGTTTAAAGAGACAATCGTCATGCACAAGAGGGGGCACACTTGTGAAGCACCTGACACTTTCTGACAAAGCTGTTCGAAAAACTATATTGGGTGGGGGAACAATAACATTGACATTTGGCAAATGATCGAGATGGGGGCCCAGAGCAGTAACCTGGTCCTCCCACAAGCAGAGAGGCACCCTCGCTCCTCTGGAAGGAAATGCTGTCACCTCACATATCGAACTATAATGTACTTATGTATTATAATTGTCATTATTTTCCTTTCATTGACGATCAGAACTGCATTCTTTATTGGTGCATGAAGCGTTCCAATTTCAGTGCACCCACCTGATGATGTACGCATGAAACCTACAAAAACACTCAGACCTTATATATTCATTCCAGTCCATAGAAAATCTGATGGTAGAGTAAATGAACTTGAAATTAATGTAATTAATAGTGATATACACACACATATGGTAACGAATGAGCAGAAAAGCCAGAGACAGGGTCGGCACGAAAAGAATAAAGATAAAGCACTGACAACTACACGCACAGACACACTGAATGCACATGAATCAGGCCTAATATCAATAACCGCAGAACCTCAAATGAAAGCAGCAGAGAAGATGAGACTGCCTACTGAAAAACCATTCACAGGAAATAGTGAGAAGGAACGAGAAGAATTGAGAGAAATGCCAACAGAAATAGCAATATCAGAAGCCCTCAAGAAGACAGAAGCAGCCTCAGAAAAACTCACCGCAAGGACACAAATGTTAGTAGAACTTCTACTACCGCACATAGCCAGAGTAAGAAAACTACAAGAGGAACTGAAGAACAAACCAACAGAGATTGTATCTACAAGCAGACATGGTCCAACACAAGGGACAAATGCCAGGCCTACAATACAGCCACATACCGGACCAGTGTTAGGCTGGTTGTCATGGGCACTTGCATGCAGCAGAGAAAAGATGCACGAGGACCAGAAAAGAGCTGCCAGACTCTTGTCCACTCAAACGGCGCAGATGAATAAGCCTGCACCATGGGCCAGGACACCTGAGAACCCTCCAGCAAGAAAAAGCCATACAGAGGCATTCAAAGATGTAGGCTTAGCAAACTACAGGGATACACTAAGAATCGAGAGAAGCTTACATGAAGATAATAATGAACTGAACGATTACCTGGACAGCACAGCACATCTAGGGAACAACATTTGGTACCAGCATATGAAAGAAGTTGGAAGACGAAGTTTGGAAGGAGAGTGCTTCGTTTTTGCACTTCTACCGTACAGCATGGGGAAATCTAAGATCTTCGTGGCTGTCGAAATAGATGTCCCGACAGCACATTGTCTGTCACACGTAGCAATGTGCAACACCAGAGGCCAGTTTATGGGAAGTGATGCCTCATTGATATGGGCAACCGAGACAGATTACCCTGATGAAGATGATTACGTTCAAGACATTAAGACGAGAAATAGAGCTCACACTAGGAATCACATGATCAGGTATGAGAAGCCTGAAGTTAAAGGAGCAGGAATAAGATGGGAAGTAAACCAGAGACTGAACATGCAAGGAAAAACTCCAGAAGAGGCTCAAATTTGGAAAAACAAAGGCCAAATGCAGATTTGGGGAACAGTGCTTTCACCAAACGGATGGGAAGAAGAAGTAGTGATCTGCCGAGCATGGATGGTCCTTGGAGCCTGCAAAGAAGCAATAGAAAACTCACAGAGGTTGTGCAAACCTCTGTGGCGAGACTCACAAGCTTACTGACATGGGTCGAAGACAGAGGAGGACTCCTGCAGATAGTGCCACTAGAAAGCCCGAAATTGTGCTTCAGGAACAATGGCACAAGGAAGATGGGAGAGAACTGCGGACACATTTTTGAAGCTCCAGGAATGACGCATGGAACTGCAGTAATTATGGATCATTATTGGGCGTGTGGATCCAAAGCATACATCAGACTGCCAAAAAACTGGGGAGGCATATGCACAATAGTGAACGTCCACGTTCCAGCACTAGTGATCCTGAAAGGTGACCTGAATATTGACAGTTTCCCGAAAGCAGATGCTCATCTGAGGAAAAGGAGATCTGTGGAGCTGGTATCCCGAATGAAGAGCGAGAATTACTTCTCTGCCAAATCAGAAGAAGCATTTCATGCATTCCCATATGAACACAGGCTGTTCAGCCTCACCTAATCAGTGTTCACAACAATCTTCATGGCAAGATTCCAGGTTGGAGCAAACACTAAATGGTTGCAGATAACCAGATGGGAGTTATTGCAGACCATCAACACAACCATAAAAGGATTCAATGCGATTAAGGAAGAGTTAAGAGCAATTCGACTGATGACTCTCCAGAACAGATACGTACTTGACATGATCACAGCTATAGATGGAGGAGTTTGTGTACACATCGGAGAATCATGTTGCACATTTATACCTTCTCACGATGAAGAAAATGGAACTTTGACAGACGCCATAGGTATGCTAACAAACCTACAGAACCAGATAATCAATGAAACTGACGAAGTTGATGACAACAGTTGGTTTGGATCACTGTTTTCATGGGTTCCGCAATGGATGGCAGATGCATTCAAGTTCCTAGGAGCCCTGCTAGTAATGATATTAGTAGGATTTTGTGTTATCAAGATAATAATCTTGCAATGCCAGAAGACTGCGAAGAAAGCCATAGGGATGAAGATCATGATTGATGTCAAACCAGGATGGAAGCCCAGAGACCTAACTGATGATGAAATAAGAGACTTTGTGAAGGCCAGCGAATATGTGCCAGAAGGAACAGAGTTTCTGTATCCCAGGAAATGCAGAAATTATGAAGGAAAATGGATCTATTGCAGCCCAAATGGACAATGTCAACTAATGACATGGAATAAAGATGAACATGTAAAGCCAACAGGAAACCTGAAAGGAGTAATAAAAATATGGACTCCAAGGAGACATTCCTTCAAACCATCATGTACAAACCCAGAAGATGAAGAAGAGATTAATACAGAAGAACCAAGTGAGATGAATCCCAAGCAGGAAGCGGAAGTGGTTGATAAACCGACCAGAGGGTGGAGTGTAGAGGAGGTCCCAAATACAGCCTGCACTCCAGTCGCCCATTTTGAAGTACCAGGAGCGTTCACACCGAGATATGTGACGTATGACAAACAAATAAACCAGCAGAGAGCCGCATTACGGCTCTGCCCAGTGCCAATTAGAAGAACAATACCTATTGAAGTACCAATAACCAGACAACCATGGACAAGAAGGTATCCATTGAGACAACCCTACCAACAAATGACACGAAATGAAGACTGTTTAAACACTGTCCCAGAAGAAACTCAAAAGGCCTTAATTGAAGATGAATGGTGACGACACAAGGGCCCGGACAGGCGCACAGATGAACGAAACGATAACCAAAAGATGACACACAGAGACGAAACGCCATGGATAAGGATATCGTAAACTTAGGAGGAGAGACGATCGATATTGAAATATAAAGAAACTTAAACTGAGAAGCAGGATGAAGATATTCAACCAGCTAAACACCTGTATATATGCTTGTAACCGCACAGAGCTAGGAAAACAGTGCGGCTTGCTATGCTTAGTAGAAGAGTAGAGCGGCAAGCGCCAACTATATATCTACCTCAACGAAGCACACTATATAAGTGCAAGTCCACTTTATACAAAAGCAGAATGAACCCAGATTACTAGAGGTCAAACAGGCCAGGATTTGTATTCCAGCAAAAGCAAGAAGAGAGGGCTGAATTGAAACTTAGCAAGAAGCAGCTTGTGCCTAGGAAGTCGAGGTCAAACCAAGAGAGGGAGGTGGACAGTAAATTCTGAGAATCGAAATTTAAGAGCAGAGCAGCCTGCCCCGGGAAGGTTGTGATAAGGAGGCCCAGGCAGGTGGCAAGCCTAATAAGGAATTCAATGCACAAAATAGAAGGAAAATTAAGCAAATTCACAGTGTGCTAACACGTGACCAGCCAAGCACGAAGAGGCACCAACGTCTGATGTCACCCAACAAGAAGATACCATAACTTTTCCTGACAAGAAGCTACAGTTTCGAGGCCAACCACAGCCAACTAATTGACACATTGCACTAAAGTACTGATTGATGGAACGGAGGCAGGGTGAATCTTGGGGCATCCTGCATCTGGTTGACCATTCTGCATGCAGCTAATTAAAGTGGAGATTTATGCATGGGGTTGAAGTCAACCCAATCACAATGGACCAAATAATCTAAGGTCCTATAGATAGTAGAACCAATGAGACGTCATACTTTTGGTGACGTCTACATGAGTAATGTTAGAGGGAAGGGCGTAGACGCCCACCTGATAAGGGTTATCCAATCCTCACACTCTATTACCATATACAGATATAGCACCTATACTTAAGTTACCTTTTCCAACCAATAGAATTGCATGATAAACTTATGAGTGTTACACGTCAATGAGGACGAATATTTCGGTATAACTGTTACTGTTTGAATGAAGAAGTTGGGAATTGAAGCGAGACGGGCTATCGCATCACTGTTGATTTCCATGTTTCCCCGTTTCTTGTACTTGTCATTAAACAGACTCCCCTTTGCCAAACCATTGAGTTGTCCTTATTGATTGGTGTTGGAGTAAGAAATCCTACACCCCTTACACCTCAAGGTGCAGCTATCTCGTCTTAAAGTATTGGAGAGCGAGCTCTGACTCTAAGGGCCGGTCAGGGGTCACTCGCACTCAAGTACAGCGGTAATACAGTATACTGGCCCAACTATGAGTTTGGGGTAAGGTGAAGGAAAAATCTCCAGCGAGAAGCTGTAGGTATTTCGTCCATTTTACCGCAAAAAATCAGCCAATTCGCCGGTACTACCTGCCAAAATCCCCCATGCAGTCCTATGGAGTCCAATTAATGGGGACTAACACTGCCTACCACCACTTGTAAGCTGGCGATAATACCGCCAGACCAGGTGGTGGCAATGGTAATACAAATTGGTGGTATCTAAGCGGATTTACCGCCGAGATACTACCAAACTCATAATGAGGCTGTCTTTGTCCCTTTACCTTTCTTTCTCTTAACACTGAGATTAATTGCTTGATGTGTCTATAACTGGCTGGTGGCAGAAGCTCTTTTTGTACAGAGTTTCTTTTAATTGTCTTGTGCACATTTGAATTTTACTGCGTAATGCCTTTTAGAGTACCATATACTCTAAAAGGACTGTGCCAAGACATTTCTGCCTGTCCTTTGGCCATCTTGTATTTTGGCCTTCTTCCTGACCTCTCATGGACAAGTTGGTCAGCTTTCACTGGGCAATGCAGCTGTTAGTGTATGGCTGGATGTGGTGGCTAGGACTGTTTGGTCACCGTCCACATCCATTCCAAAGTGTGTCTGTTGCTGGGCAAATGTGGATGCCAGAGTGTCTCCGTGATTGGACAGCCCCTGCCAGTTTGAATGTTGCAGATCCTTCCAGGTAGCAATGACCAGGCAGCAATGCTGAACTGAAGAGGAAGGGGGCACTGTTGTGAGGTACAATTAATACTTAGCAGATCAGGTAAGTAGAATTCCCACACTGGTGTTAAGATGAATTTCTAAAATATGGACTGTTGAACAGATTTTAGGAGGCCATACTATTTAAAGTGAACAGTGGATCTCTGAGAGGTTAGTCAAAACCCAAACAAGGTAGCGAGTCCACACAGTGAATCACACAATGATTACATTCAGACAGGAATGCATAAAAACACAATTATTCAAATCCTTAAACACACACTAAAAAATGAAACAAGCAGGTGATTATATCGCACAACACTCAATAATAAACATATATACAGTCACCATAGGTTCTTAAAATGCATTCAATGACTTAAATCAGCAATAGAGGTATGTAAAGTGATGCAATAAAGAGGGAACCAAGTCAAAGTGTTATTTACTAACTTCAGCAGTCCAATCCCTAAGAAGAGTGGGGCCCTGTGGCCAAAGGCCACATTTGCCACGGAATCGTACAAAAATGTCGACCTGGGAACTGCAAAGGACGAAAATGCTGACTTTTTTTTCTTTTTAACCCCTCCCTTACACCATATATATATGTGGGGGGTTTAGAGTATTATATTAATATGGGGGGCTGCGGGGGGTCTCCCCCTGCATATATATATGGTGTAAAGGGTTACAAAAAGAAAAAGTCAGCATTTTCGGCCGTCGCAGTGATCACATAGATCCATTTGCTACAATGCATCCCCCCAGAATGCATCTGATGCAAGTAAGTTACTTGTGTGGTTATTGTTCAAAAGAAGAGATGCAACAAAGTTACTAGATACGTGCTGTTATATTTCTGGTTTTACTACTCAGGTTCGACTACCAAAAGCGGAGTGGAAGATACAAAGAGACATGTTCTCAATGTTATCCTATGGAGAACAGGAGGAGACAAATGCTTTATGTTTACTTACTCCCCTGACTCCGATTTTCTTAGATGACTGGATGTGTAGACTGGGGGGGAGGGGGGTCGCTGGAGGTTGGATTTCCAGCCATTGGTTTCCGGTCAGAGGTGCCCAGGAGCTGTGGTGCAAGGATTCTTCCAGTCGGGTCCAGGAGCAGAGTGTGATGCATACATGCAAGAATCACCAGTGCAGCCCCCTTCAGGATACTTCACAGGATGGGGGAAGGTGAGTTCCAGAGTTGGCCACCACACACAATTGACGATAGGCGACATTTCAGTCACAGTTGGAGTCCTTCAAGGGCAGGATCCCTGCTGGGATGCTGAAATTCAGCTGGAATGGGACTTTTACCACAAGCTGGCAACGACCACATTTCTGGGTGCAACCGCAGAACGGCGACAGTTCGAGTGAGTTAGCCAACTGGAGAGATGGTCATGGTCCAGGGACACTTCTGAAGGCTTAGGACGGCTGGATGCTCGAGAACACATTGGGATTGGTTGGTCCCACCAGTCCAGTGATTGAAGCAAAGCACAGGGCCTTTGCAGATGAGGAGGTCCAACAGGGCTTGACAGGGCCAGACGCAGGAAAGGATGCTGGGGCTCTTCAGGAGTTTTCTTCGGATCTTCCATAAACTGTTCCTCTGTGAGGGATTCTTCGCTCTAATGCACATCTGAAGAAATGGCTGCAGGAGTTCTCCTCCTAGCTAAAATCCAGCCTGGAAGCACGTCTTAGACCACCAGTTGCAAGGATCTGCACCATTCAAACAGCCAGTAGTTGTCCAATCAGGGACAACTATTGGTTTCACTCATGCCCCACACCTACACTCACTCGCACTATGGATGTGGAGTGGGACCACCCACTTCCTTGGCCACACACACAGACACACACACACAGGCATCACTAGCCCGCGAAAGCAGCAGCTTTCCTGGGTAAGCGCATGATCGTATATGGGATTACCTGACATGCCATGGTAGGAAGAAGACCAAACTACAATATGACCAAAGAACAAGTGAAAATCTGGTGGCACAGCATTTTACGGCACTAGCCACATTTAGTAGCCATATGTGGTAAACTGGAATGTGCACACTAGAAATAAAGCAAATATGTAAAAAAAATATATCTGGTGCCACCAGCTTGTATTTAGGCACATAAAAAGCTAGGATGATACAAATGTGCTCCCATTGCACTGCATTCTAAGTTGATGTGTGCAATGTTAAAAAGTTATAAAAGGTGAAAGAAAAATAAATAGTTAGTCACTGTAGTGACTTCTGTACTCTTAGTCCATAGTCCCCTTTCCTCCATATTTATGGGTGTCTGTCATATGGGAAAGGGAGCGGTGCACTTTTGGCATAGAACAAAATTAATTTTCCTTTTCATTTTTTTGTGTTGCTCTGAAGGCACAGAGGCGAGTGCATGGGTGTGGCCAGTAGCGCAAACTTCGCCCACCGGCAACACATCAGTCTTTGGGTCCACAAGACAGAAAACCTAACTAATATTTGACGGAGGACGGCGGGCAGTGCGTATGGATGAAAGGGGACTATGGACTAAGAGTACAAAGGTCACTATGGTGAGTAACTTGTTTTTACTCTTAAGTCCCATCCATTTTTCTCCATATTTATGGGAGATTATAAAGCATTCATTAATCTGGGTGGCTGGAAAATTATTTCAAGCAAAAAGATCTGCAGAACTGCATGACCAAATCTAGCATCCGGTCTGGCTGCTCTATCCATACAGTAATGTCTGTAGAATGTGGAGGAGGAAGACCAAGTTGCTGCTTTACTAATGACTTACCATGAAATGTTTCTTTGGAATGCTATTGTTGGTGCCTTAGCACGAACTGCATGAGCATGTAACCCTTTAGTTACTGTTCTTTTCTGAAGCATGTATGCCTTCGTAATGCAAGAGACGATCCACCTAGCTATAGTGGTTTTGAAGCTTGAAGGCAAGCCTGTTAACCTCCAAAGGATATAAACAAGCTGTCTGATTTCCTGTATTCCTTGAAGTGGTTAAAATCAAATTGTAGTGCCTGGCTAAATTCAAGCAAATGAAGGACTCTCTCACCCTTAGTCTGGGGTGAAGCAAAGAAATGTGGGTAGAACCACCTCTTGGTTTAAGTGAAAAGCAGACACCACCTTGGGTAAGAACTGTGTCCGAAGAACAACTTTATCTTCATAAAAAAACGTGTAAGGCTCTGATGAGGACAGTGCCTGAATCTCGTTAATCCTTCTAGCCAAGGTTATAAGAAGGCGGTCTTCTATGACATCAGCTTTATATCAGCCGTTGACATGGGTTCTGTGTCAAAGGGAGTAGCCACGGGCTGTGAGCACTTAGGTGTAGCAGGTTCGAGTACCAAATTTGGTTCGGCCAGTTTGGTGCTATCAATATTGGAAGGCCATGACTCGACCTTCTGAGAGAGGATCCTCGGAATAAGAGGAATTGGGGGAAATGTGTAGCATGCTGCGCTGTCCCAAGGAATTTGGAGACCATCCCCCAAGGATTCCATATTCTGCTGGACACTTGCGGTTCTGAGAAGTCGCAACATAATCTATATGAGGGTGACCTCATTTGAGGAAAATCTGGTGGAGAACTGAGTCTTTTATCTCACATTCTTGGTTGCAGTGTGAGAGACGGCTCAATGTGTCTGCTCTTGTGTTGAGGTTGCCTGCTAAATGAACAGCTTGTGGATATGCCTGGTGTTGCACAGCCAATCCCAAATTTGGATTGCTAGATGACATGAAGGTGGGGATCTTGTTCCACCCAGCTTGTTTACATACAACATAGCTGTCGTGCTGCCGGTTCTCATGAGGACTGCAGACTTGGAGCTCTGTATCAATGGAAAAAACGATTTTAGAGCTTTGAAAAATGCCAGAAGCTCTAGCATATTTATGCGCCATTGGGATTCCTCTGGAGACCAAAGTGTATGCGTTTGGAAATGCCCCATCTTGACATGGAGGAATCTGATGTTATGGTGTGCTGATGAGGAGTGTCTTGAAAGGGAACACCTAACCGTAGATTCATTTCTTGCATCCACAATAGCAGATCTGGTCTCAAGCTGCAGTGAAACAGAATCATTTTCGATTGAGGCTTGTGTCCTTGAATCCATAAGTTTGCTAAATGCAGCTTGAGAGGTATCATCTTATTTATTTATTTATTTAATGTGATATTTATAAAGCCACCGAACCCAGAAGCATCTTCAGGCGAACCAGAGGAGGGCCAGAATAGATGCCGCCATGAGGCAGAACAAGTGCTGAAACCACCATACCAAGCCTCAGACTGAAGAGGAACTGTAGCAGCTGTTGTAGGCAGGCTGCTGTTCCCTCCAACGTTTCGGACCATACGAGTCAGTGGTCCAAGTAAGTATGAATGTGAATTCCCTTCATCCTTAGATGCGGCGCTACAGGCGCCATCAGTTTCGTAATTACCCTGGGAGTGGCATTTAGGCAGAACGGGAGAACATGAATCTGAAAATGCAGCTGACCAAGGAAAATTCAGAGGGATTTCTTGTGCACCTCGTACATTGCGGTATGAAGCTATGCATCCTTTTGCCCCACTGCGCACAATCAGTCTCCGTGGTTGAAGGAATTCCGGATATGAGTTGGA